>NC_141757.1:104465160-104821410 GCF_982258835.1 Parasteatoda tepidariorum
ACTGATAAAAATTGAATATTAATCATGAATATAAGCTTATAAAGTATCTCACTGGCTCTCCCTTACAAACAAATAAAATAAACTGTGTTTTTAAGTTCCACCTTTGAAAATTTGATTTCCGAAAACTTCTGTGATCAATGATTTTTTTAAACGTCTGGACCTTCAATCTTCGGAAACTTCTGGATCACTGTTAGCAAAAATTCCGGAAATCCAGATTTTTTCCGGAGCACAATCAGCCCTGTTTGGTGCTTATACTCCTCTCCCAACTGCTCTATAAAATGAGCACTCCAGACAATCTCACAAAAAGTTCATTTTGTGATAGCCAGATAATACACATCAGTCAAAAGTTAGGAAGAAAGAAATTTTAAAATATTCAGCAAAAAAAAGCATGACTTCTTTATTTTTTTAAACAAATGCTCTTCAAAGCTCGATTTTATGAAACAGTAATAATGATTTATATATAAAAAAAATAATAATTTTACCTTGCTTTAATAGTATAATGATTCTGTTCAGGGTTGCCACTCAAATCTGGAGGAAAAAAAATCCCTGTGTTTTCCCTGTACATATTATTATACACAATATATTAAGAGGAAACACACAATTACTGTGCTCTTGTGTAACCTATATTAGTCTAGCTATACTATTTTTAATTGCTGGAAAAACTTAAAAAAATAAGGAACAGCTTAACATACCTAAAATAAATAATGCTATAGTAAATGAAATAGGTTAGCTGAAATATCATCCTTAAATACAGTATAGACTGCATTTTCAGTGGTCACCACTTTTAAGACAGAAATAAGAAATAAAATTCCCTGTATTTTCCCAGTTTGTAAGGAAAAACTCAAAATTCCCTACATTATCCCTGTTATTATAGGTGATTTTCAAATTATCTGTATTTCCCAGGTTATCACAATTCTCCCTGTGGAGTGGCAACCCTGCTGTTCTTACAAATTTGATTTTAAACAATAGTTGCATTTATAATCCAGTAATTTTATTGATTTATTATAAATTGGATTATAAATCTAAAATTTTTACCAACATAACTAATAAGTGCTAGTGTAATAATTTTTTTAACATATACATGGTCCGCTTACCAAAATCTTTATTACAAAGTGAAAAATCCTTATTAAGAAAAAGATCTAGCATGACCATTTTGCCAAATTATGTAATTATGTTTAGCTATATCATTTTTTTTTTATTTGTCCATCTTGTTTTTTGCTAACTTGATAAAAAAAAATACTGAGAAAACTGAGAGCTGACTTTTATTGTGACTCGTTATTATTAAGCATTGCTCATTAAAATCATATAATAAAATGTGATTTTGTTTTTCTCTTTTCAAAATGACTTATGTAATTATTCAGCAACAAAAAAAATAATATTTTAAGGCTCGTACTTAAAGTACGAGCCTTAAAATCAAAACTGAAAGAAGCCCACACTTTTGCCAGTAAGAAATTAAAAATGATAGGATTTTCAGATAATTATTCACACAAATGTGTTTTTAATAAATAAGTTATTTAAAATTTTAATGACCATTAAAAAAAATTTTAATATTTGGTCAACCCTGCCTGATATTACTATGGCCAAGTCATTTAATTTCAATAAAATTATGTAGTGCTTTACTATTTGAGCCAATGTATTTCCTCAAATGAATTAAAACTGAATCCTTTGAAAAACTAGATATAATTAGTAATAAATGAATGTATTTCAAAAAATTTAATTTTACATTTGATTTAAGAAAAATAATTTAACATGCCCAGAATTAAATATCGTAATTCTACCATAAAATTGCATATAAAGTGGTTTTTAATATTGTAATTTATTTTCAGGTCAAGAAAAAAGTTTGCAACTATCTAAGGAGCTACTTTTTCCCAATGTAGGCTTGGGTAAATACAGCCCCCAAAACATAAGTTTTATGCTATGGAACAAACAGTGGTAAAATACACTCAATATTATTTATCCCTTAAAACTAGCCTCATACTTACTTTAATTTTTTATTTTCTACGCAGCACAGGCTGCGCAGTTAAAAATTTTAAGAGTGTTTATAACAATACCACCAATTGATCCACTACAATAAAAGTCATTAACACATGTCCTACTGTTGATAATTTAGTGTAAGACTGTTAAAACCATTTAGTTTAAAATATTAATTGGATAAGGGAATGAAAACACTGTAGAATACAATAACTTCACATGTCTATTAGTAGAACAAAATTTTTAAAAGAAAATTTTAGATATATGCTAGACAAATTAGCCTGTTTAGTGTTACAATAAGATTATTAAAACATTAATCAAACTAATTTATCAATAAACACAAAAATAAAAAACACACAATTGACATATCAGCATTGAGAAAACTTTAAGCATTGCTAATATAAATATTTTTTTTTTTTTGTTATTGATGCTCCAGTTACAAAGAATAAAATCAAACTTTGCATTTAAACTAAAATTGTATTAATTTTTTTTATATATTTATTTCTCACATATTAAATATCATAAGTTTACATGGTAGCATTCCAGTAATCATTATTTAATAATATTTCAAGCAGCAACAAAAATCTAAAAAATGATTTTATTCAATTCCAACTTTTTTTTTTCGTTTTTAAAAAATTACCAAAATGTTAGAAATCACAAGACTTAATAATCTAAAATACAATTAACTATTATTCCCATCTAATCTAACAACTAGTGAATTAATATTTACAACACATTTTATTTTTATAATATAATATTCACATTTATAATGAAATATATAACCTTAATATTTTATGAACTTTATTAATGTACAATAGATTGCAAACGGTCGAAAATCTTTACATTACAACAACATAGAAGTTCTTAAAAGCATAAATCTCATTTAAACTGAAGTATCTGTTATTTCTAAAAGTCAAAAATGACAAATGTTAACAAAGTTTAAAATTAATAATTAAATAATTTAGGAAGGAAAAAACCAATAGTTAAAGTGAAGTTTGATTGAACATCCTTGACTCAAAATATCTATTACAACATAAATTACTTCAAATTAATAAAAATTCATTTACCAATAATGTACCACAATTGGTATCTGACCAGTTGTTTTCTCTATGCCAGATGGCAGAGGAACTGCTTAGACTTCACGCCCAAGAGTTAATCAAAGATGAATTGCAGCTTTAAATTACATTTTAGTCTTGAAATGAAATGTATCAACTACATTATAATATTCTTCTGCGTTTTGCCTATAACAATATAAAAAAAATAAAAAACATTATAAAAATAAAAGAAAATATATGCAAAATTTACAATACACAATGATTACAACTTTCCACATTTTTATCAAAATTTAAATAAATTTACAAAATAAATTTTACTTAATTCTTCAATTGCATTAAAAAATTAATCTACTCTTATTATTTAATAAACAACAGAAATATGTAGCTAAATCTACACATTTACAAAAACAATTTATTAAAAAGCATCATTTTATCACAAAATGTACAATAAATTTTAAAATTATCTTACAAGTTACTAATCTGGAATTAGCACTATAATCCTAATATATGTGCCACTTTAATATTATATGCAACAAGAAAATAAAAAAACTTGGTAATTACCAGATATCTATAACATATATATGCGATAAAACATCAATGATTATTAATTTTAAAATATACAAGTACCTAAAAAAGCCAACACATTTAAAAATGCATCCCACATATATATGATATAACACTAAAATAACAGATTTAAATCTAATCTAAATTGAAATCAAAATCTGAAATTTCTAGTAAATGAAATGCTTAATAACCCATTTCTATTATTTTTAAAAATTTAAAAAAATATTTTAATCAAATAACACAAATGAATGACAAGTTATCCAAAGGATAAACAAATCATTTGTGACTACGGATTTAGGTTTGCGTACCTACACCCGTCGAGTGAAATATTCTATAAACACAGGCATAATAGTATTAAGATAGTCATATTTGATAGGGCATATCAACTGAAGCTAATAAAAATCAAATTCTGATCTTTAGATACATAAATATGAAAAAACATTATACTACTAATCGTTAGGCGATAGTTAAACAAGACAGCTTGAAGTGACACAGAGAAAGTACGATTTACACATAGTAAATAGCTACAAACCTAGAACTCAAAACAAATAGAAGATCATTAACGTTAAATGAATTGATTAAAGCAAAAAATAAACAAATATCCTGAAGAAATTTTAAAATTTTAATAGCAATCTCATATTGACTATCATTGAACGCAATGGAAATTTCAGTAACTTTCAGCAGCCATTAAACGTTGCCACAAGTTTCATCAAATAACACTAGGTTAAATTCATGCTTAGATAGATGGCGCAAATCTCGATGTCAGATAAAACGATACGATTATAACCATATAAAAATTAACAAAGATGGCAGTACTAGCGTAAAAAATTCAGAATGCGTTCTTCATCTAAGTAGCACGACTTGGGGAATTTACTTTGGGATAAAATTTGCTACAACTAGGTGTTTGACCTTAAAAATAATAATGCGAGCTAAGCAGCCAATTTCGAGAAAAACACATTTGAAAATTTAAAAATACTTCATAAACTAGTTAAATCTTCGCTTCAATAACGAAACCAGAGCTAGACTTTGCCCGACAAGGGGTCAATTCTCCCACGACAGGCGAGCTCAAACAAATTAATTCAAAATATTTAAATTAAAACGAATTTTATACTTTGCACTTTTTTTCACATCATATTTTTCAAGTGTGTTTCTGAGAATCTAAAATCACTAATATTGATGTAAAAAGTTGGGGGAACATTTCAAACCGGGGCATTTCAGACAGACCCCGTGAAAAGGCTGTGACAGAATTTAGATTTGCGGTGGGTCATGACTGTCTTGCGCACCACCTCCACCGCATTGGCATTTTAACGAGCCCGAATGGCCCACTCTCTAGGAAATTCGAAGTAATGGGTAGAAAGTACTTGATGGAATGTTCGGCTGTACACGGAGACTCCGAAGTGAACAGATATTGGAGTGCTAGGCATCTGCTAATGTGTCATTGACTTTTTTCTCTTATATCTATGTTCATTCCTCTTGTTAAGAGTTTGAAAATCTCTGCTATTGGAAATTTTTTTTAAAAAAAATATGCAGATTCATTTTAATGTAAAATTATCACATTTTTTTCTGTTATCAATCCATTTTGTACTGTATGGTGCAATTTACCACACATTATGAGCTTAAAAATTACTTCTTTAATTAAGATTTGATTTATTGAAATTGATTTATTGAAATTACATACATTTGCTGACTTGTGTGCTCAATATATAGGCTTATAAGTCATTGTCAAATAGAAAATACAGATAGAACAATTCAGAGAAAGACATCACAAAGAATACATCCAGGGTTACGGCGCGATTCGAACCCGCTACCTCCACGCTTAACAGAGCGTTTGGACCGGCGATACCGCTTGGCCAGGGAGGCCCCTTTTAATTAAGAAAAATAGTTGTAGCAGTCACTATGTCAAAAAATTTCTACGCTTCTTACTCTCATAGCGCAAAAATTATTCGATAATAAAAATTTGAAATTTCATGCACATTTAACAAAACATTTTGAATTGAAAATGTTATTTTTATATGCATCGATTGGCTTTTGAATCATTTAAATGTTTTGCATTCACGTCTATCTAAAGATATTATGCTCCGTTTGAACGAACTTCGAAATGGTTATGCCCATTAAATTGTAAAATGTGAATTTTTTTTTTAATTGTTACAACGTATAATTTTACGGACAAAAAAGGGCTATTTTAATCAGGGGACTTGATGCTAATAAATATTGTAAATAAATAAACTGCTGTTTGTAGAAAATGCAACACCATGAAAGAATCATCAGAATCAAATGAAATTTAATGCAGAAACGACTTGTACTGATACAAATAAATGATGAAATTTTCAAAACAAAAGAAACAAATTAAGCGTCCGAAATCAGTATTTGGTGCAGCCACCACGCGCTGCAATAAGTGCTGCTATACGACGTGGCATGGAGTCAAACAGATGTTGAATATCTGCTTGAGGAAGAGAATTCCATATCGCTTGTATGCGCAACCAAAGTTCGTCTTTGGAAACTGCAGGACGCGGATCACGAGTGAGACGCCGACCAACCATATCCCACACGTGCTCAATAGGCGACATATCCGGCGAATAAGCAGGCCAAGGAAGAAGTTGCATGCGTTGTGCTGAACAGAAGTCTCTAACAGTCCGCGCAACATGTGGGCGTGCATTATCCTGCTGAAAGATAGCTCCAGGGATGCCTTGAAGGAAAAGAACGACTTCGGGCTGTAGCACTTCACGGACGTATCTGTTGCTATTGAGATTACCCTCAATTCGTATCAAATTGGATCGTCCATGATACGAAATCGCACCCCAGACCATAACTCCGGGTGTTCGACCACTATGTCGTTCAATAATACACTCAGGAAGGCAGCGTTGACCGGCATAACGTCTAACACGAACACGGCCATCATGGGTCCACAAATTGAAGCGTGATTCATCTGAAAAGACAACTTGGTGCCAATCAGCTCGCCAGTCTCTGTGCTCAAGAGCCCACTGCCGACGCAGCCGTCGATGATCCGCCGTGAGGGGAATCCTGTATAATGGCACCCTTGCACGCAATCCACGGCGCAGCAGACGACGACGAATTGACGAAGCCGACAATTGTACACCTGTAGCAGTAGACCAATGTGCTGCCAGCTGCCTGGAGGAAGCTGTGCGATCATTCACCGCCATGCGGAGCAGGTGTCGATCATCGTGCTCTGACGTCACCTTCTGTCGTCCAGTGCCTGTTTTTCGAGTTGTTCGGTGCTCGTCGGTCCACTGCTTCCAAACTCGCATCACTGTGGAACTGTTCCGCTGCATACGAGCTGCTATTGCGCGATAGGAAAATCCTCCTTCTCGAAGGCCGATTATCCTCCCTCGTTCAAACTCCGTAAGTTGCTTGAATTTCTTATTCTTCCGTCGTGGAGGCATACTCAGGTCTCACTAAACGTTTGCCACTAACAAATAATCATAGACTATTTTCAACGTCCCGCTACAGCACTTTATTTATACGCTTTCAGCATCAATTCAGAGGGCGCTGCGCGCGCCACGCACGCGCGATGGCTCTGAAACTTTATTAATTTGCATAATATCCTATAATTGACATTTGCTGCGAATTTCATTTGATTCTGATGATTCCTTCATGGTGTTGCATTTTCTACAAACAGCAGTTTACAAAGAGACTTTTAGAATTTCTCCTTCTGATTCATTTTTCTTTCCGAAGATGTTTTAAAAGTGAACATCTATGTTCGGCAAAATGCTAATTTCTCCTTTTGAGAAAAACAGTCCATCGGTTTAAGATATAAAATTCAAACAATAAAGCTAAAATTTGTCTTGATTTTTCAATTTACAAATTTTAAATTTGCGTCCGAGAAACGAATATTAACTTACTTACATTTTGAAAAAATATGCCACTTATGGCTGCTGTTTGTCTGCCTGTTTTTCGTTCCTCTGCAGAGCTGAAAGCAGACTTTCCACCAAAATTTCCGTTTCGCCCTTCAGAAGCTTTTTACATATTGGCCTACGCCTGCAGCGAATAATCTTTCAAACAGTTAATTAACCACATATCAACGTCTACCACATATCAACGTGAAACATTCTTTCCTCTACGATTTAAATTTGCTTTTACAGTTACGAGTTTTAAGTCACAAAAAATTTAGGAGTTAGGAGACCAAATTTCGAAAAATACGATTTTTGTTTACTTCTCAGGATTTATTTGACCAATTTTACTTAAATTTTGTATTTTAACATCTAAAATTGTAATCTAAAAGTTATATTTTGCATGATATTATCTTCAGAAAAATGAATTGGAATTGTTTGCAAAACTTTTTCAATACGCTTAAAAAAAAATTGCGATATAGTGAAATACGCAAAAACTAAAGTTAACACTAAAGGATCCAAACTTTCAAACGCTCTCCTGAAAAAACTATTAAAGCAATATTTTCAAATTGAAGCTACTATATTTTGGGGGTCAGAAATCCGAATCCGTCGAAAAATGGTGTGTTTAATGAGAGAAAGTAAGTTTTTATGTCCAATTTCCTGAATTAAAATATCGTTTGCACTAATTAATTAGTATATTTGACGTCACCCTCGCGAACCATTAAGAATGAGTCTTAGAGCATGAATATCCGAACTTTAGAGCAAAAGTTATTCCAGTGGGTACATTTATTTTTATGCGCACTGGACATTCATTTGAAGTATATGTCAATATTGCTGATAATAGCAAAATGTTTTTTCATTTTTATTTAGAAAGGTAATTTAGCTAATATAGTTATCAACATATGTATGCTTTGATAACTTTAAGGATTATGATTGGAAGAGGAAAATAAAGTGAAATGATATTCACTTTTAATATTAATATCAGATATAAATAAATAAAAACGTCTTCCATTTTTTCTTCTTTCGTTAATTTCAATTACAGAAAAATGCATTTTCCTCAAATGAATTGTTGCCGCTGTTGCGGAAAGCTAATTTTTTTAAAACTCATTATAAACAAAGAATTTTTGTATCTTAAATATTAATGTTTTGAAGGTATCGTAACATCGGATATCTCGCAATATGAATATCGATGTATCAAGCTTTCAATGTACTTTAATTTGCAAAAATACGAAAGGAAATTTTTGTTTAAAGAATAAATATTTGCCCCTGTGGAAAGTGTACTAAAATTATACTAAACTAGTTTTGCAAAAAATTTCCAAGGAAAAAAAGAAAAAGATATTAAAGTTTTAAAAGATATTAAATTTAATCCGTATTAATCGTAATTCTGATAATGAAATAGAAAGGGAAGGGGAATTAATCTTGCAATGTATGTACATTTACAAAACAAAATAAGTTAATTCTAAATGATTAAATGAGAATATTTTTCTTCTTCATTTCATACAAAATTCTTGCTAAATAAATAAATAGAATTTACATTTTACCAAAAATAAGTAAATAAATAATAACAAAAAAAAATTTATTAACATTAATTTATTGCAAGTCTTAAGGTATTTACTTTATTTTAGAACTGGTATTAATTCATGCAGATGATTTTTGCTTTTAACAGTAATACCCGTAGTTTTGCTATTTTGAACTGAACTTAGAGTGCAAGGGAACTACTTGGTAAATTTTTACGACAAATTCACTTTCATGGAGGACATCAGAATTGAAACAAGCTCACATTTGGTTTACATTTGTAAAAAGAAAAAGTGTGAAAATACTCTGTGGTTAGCTCGAATGCAAGATTATTTCACACATGATCCCTCTACCAATTGAGGTATTGTATGTCGGAACTGTTGTCCGTGCAAACCGAGAGCAGTATACGAATTAACATGGGAATTCGAACCTAAGTCTCACCAATAGGAAGTGAAATCACTTTTCACATAATTCATATCGGCTCTAGAATATTTATTATTTAAGTTGTAAAAAACAATGGAAAATTTAATGTGCAGTATTATAAATTTCGTTATAAGGGGCCGTTCAAAAAGTACGTACACAAAAATGGAGAAATTTTAAACCCCTCCCCCCCTTCGTACATTACCGTACATAAGGTCTTACTCCCCCCCCCCTTAGAGTACGTACATTTTATTAGTCTACCCTCCTTTTTCATAAAAATTAAAATAATTATGTTTTAAATAAAATTAAATATTTACTTAAGGAGGGTGTAGGATAAAGTCAAATTTAAATTTGGTGTATGTTTATAAAGTACGTACTTTGTATAATACCTCCCCCCCTCCCCATCGTACAAAACCGTACATAATAGCAAATCCCCTCCCCCCCCTTCGGGATGTACGTACTTTTTGAACGGCCCCTAATGTGAACGTACTATTTGCGATTAAAGGAGTTTGCAGTTTTGCCATTCCTCCGTCTCACAATTTTGGAGAAAGCGTTGTCTATATTAATACAAAAAACAAACAAATACAAAAATAAAATGAGGCGTAATAGAATAAATTCTCATTTTTGTCGTTTTTTTTTCTTTCTTTTTTTAATTTCTCGACAGGAAGATGAACTTTTCCGACAAGAGCTGATTTGTATTGCTGACTGTATTGACAGCTGATTTGTATGTCCATTTTGTTAATCCTAATTTTTTAATTATAATTAAAAAAAATTATGTCTTTTCATGATTGGAAAAACTATTTCTGATGGAATAGCACGCGCATTTTAACTACAGAATGATTGAGGGCCTTCTTTAGTCTTTATTGAAGTTCATAAGACAACTTGGTAGTTATTAATCTACAACAAGTCTATTTTAATACTTTAACTCTTACATGACCAATTGTAATTGAATTTATTAGCATATATAAATATATACACTATTTCAGAGCAAATTTAAAAAAAAAAAAGATTGACAGAACAAACTTAGTTCTTCACTACTTCCAAATAATTTAAAAATCGAATTCTTTACATTAAACGGGGTGATGTTTAACAAAATACTTTTCTTTATTGAATGCGGAGAAAGTATACATGCATTATAGTCAGTCTTAAAAAGTGTGGTAACGTGAGTACGATGGAGTAGGAGATAGGACAGTCTTCATGTCTTCCGCTATCACTAAGGGGTGTTGAATCACTTTGCATATGGACACAAACAAAAGACTTGTCCCTCAGAATTTTCTGAGGAAAAGTGAGCAGGAAGTGGTAAAATGCAAGTAAAAAGAACACATTTTCGTCTTTAAGTGTTTAATTTATTCTTATTTACAAATAAATAAATAAAAAGCTGGATTTTTTAAGAATGTAATTATATTTCTATTCAAAATGGTAGCGTTTTCCTGACGGCATTTATGTTCATCCCGATAGGGGGGTAAACGGGGGGGGAATTGCCCCCTCTGACCTCCTACTGGCGCCGCCCTTGGAAACCATGGTTTAGTGGTAAGAAACTTGACTAGAACTCTCTATCAATGGCAATACTTCGCATACTTTCACCATTAGCATGTGGATATTCATAGAGGGAGGAAGTAAGTTTTTGTCTTATTTTCAAGCAGATGAAAATATTTAAGTTAGAAAACTGTATGGAACTCAAAACTGCATTAAAATTACCTGTACAGTACTGTGAAGTTGTGTTCGCCATGCAATCTACTGTTTGTCTAAAATAGGTACTCCTCCCGCCACAAAGTCTGCGGCCGTCTACGGAAACAAGAATGGGTCATTTTAGGGAGGATAGCTTCGATGATAGCTTGTATGGGAAGTATACCAGATTAGCTGACTCAGCCACCAATAGGAAACTTATTTAATCTGATTCAAGAACTTTTTTAAGATTCGCAAGGATATTTATTTATATTCCTATTATATTCCTATGCCCCTTTTTACCCATTCTTTTCGCCGGCTTTTACACTAACATTAATGACAGGAATAAGCGGGGACAACAACAAAAAAATGGATTGCTTAAACATCTTGTTGCAACAGCTCTTTCATTTGTTGGGAAGGGGTTTGGGGGAGTCAAGAAAAGCTTTGATGAATGTGAAAGAAAAGTTCTCACATTCTTACTTTTCCGAGAAAAAAATATCGCAAATCAGCGACTTCCAAGTTATTCAGAAAATTTTAAATTTATTATCTGTCATTGGATAGTTAATATAATATTATCCACCAAAGCTCGCTAACTTATTTTGATTTTCTCTATTTACTAATTTGAATTTAAAAAATCTTTCAAATTTCTCTTTTATTTCAATACATAAAATAAAACACTAGCAAATTTTGTTTATTAGAAATAAAGGAATTTGGAACTAATACTTTCATATTCAGAGAGAGAAAAAGAATTAAATTTTTGGTTCAATAGTTTAAAATTATAATTTTTTTTTAAACAATCGCTGTTTTGCTCTGTTTTCTGTTTCTTATTAAAGTATAGCATTGTTTTGACCAAATTAGTATAGGAGTTTTTTAATTATGACTAATAATTTATGATATTTTTGTGTCCGTTTTTGTTTGTTAGGATGTTGATTAACTATATAAAATTTAGGTTTCGCACGTAAATATTAATACGATTGCCGCGCTTAGAGCAACCATTTGTCGAAACTATTCATTTTATAAAAATAACTTAGGAATTTTTTTTAAAACATGACCTTAAAAAAATTCTGAAAATTTTAGGAAATGTAATGAGCATTTTTTATTCTAAATTAATTATGATAAACTAGTTTATTAAATTTATATTTTATCTTCACAGTAAGAATATTACACAAAATATCATTTAACACTGTTTTTAAAAGTTACTTTATTAAAAAAGAGATTTTAATTTCTTTCTCTTTTTTTTTTCTTCAAAAAAATGTCATTTCAGGTTTTTATAAATATATATATATGAGGCGCATCCAGAAAGTAAGTTTCCCTAATTTATAAAAAAAAAAGAACTCACACGTTCAGGAACATATTTATTGGCAACAAGTATAGCAATGTTTCAGCTATTTTTCAACATAGCCACCACCAGAATTGAGATACTTGTCGTATCGCGGAATCAACTTTTGTATCCCTCTGTCGTAGAACTCTGCCGCCTGTGAATGGAACCAACGTGTGACAGACGTCTTCAGCTCTTCGTCGTTGCCAAAACGCTCACCGGAGGACCGGAATTTCTAAAGGCGCAAGAAAACGTGAAAATCATTGGGAGCAATATCAGGGCTGTAGGGTGGTTGATCAAACAACTCCCAACCAAATTCCGTCAAAACAGCTGCTGTGCGTATCATGCCGTATGTGGACAAGTATTGTCATGGAGGAGCCCAACACCTGCAGTAAACATTCCACGACTCTTGTTTTGAAAGGCACGTCACAATTTCCGCAGTGTTTCACAGTTACGGTCACAGTAACAGTAGACGTCTATCACACGCTGGTTCCATTCACAGGTGGCAGAGTTCTGAGACAGAGGGATTCAAAAGTTGATCCCACGATACGACAAGTTTCTCAATTCTGGTGGTGGCTATGTTGAAAAATAGCTTAAACAGTGCTGTACCTGTTGCCAATAAATATGATCCTGAAAGTGTGAGTTCTTTTCTTTTTTTTTTTTTTTAAATCGGGAAACTTACTTTCTGGATGCGCCTCGTATAATAGCTAAGCGAAGATTCAATCGACGACTGTGATAAAGCATCCATAAAAATTTACTTTTTAATGAGAATTTGCGTATAGATTTTTAACATTATTGGAAACATAATTTTTTTTTTAATTATTGTCCATGTTCATTGAAAATATATATCTGCTGATCTTAAATTAACCGTTTTTTTTTTCTTATGCAAGTTTGTATAATCTTTCCTTAGTTTTGGATAAGAGCAGTCAAAGCCATGTTTGCCATTATAAATTTTACAAGCGCTTTATTCTTTAAAAAAATATTTTGTCAAATTTTATAGTTCTTGCATCATTTATCGAAACTTTTTATTTTATAAAAATAGCGTAAGAGTTTTTTTTAATAAATAACTTTAAATTAATTGATTAATTTAATTAATTTAAGGGCTTTTTCCTTAGCTTCATCAGCAAATAACTCAAATACATCGCGCATAATTTTACGTGCTTCTGATTTTAAAGCTTCACCTTTTTTAAATTCAAAAGGCATTTCTCAAAATTCAAAAAAGTTAAAAGATAAAAATTAAATTTTTTGAAAATTTTTTCTAAATCGGAAGCTTTTGAAAAAGAGAAAAGATTAAAAATGAAAAGGAATCGAACTCTCTAAACGATGTTTCAGGCGCAAATGCTTGTTTCTCTTCACTCTACGGCTAACACAATAGACCAAAGAAAGAGATCTCCTTTTCTCTCGCCGATCCGAACCGAAACCACTCCTAAACTGGGACCCCGCACCTCTACTTGAAATAATCATACCTAGTTACCATAGTCACCGCCACAGCTCCAGATGAATGTCTGGAGGAGTACTTATCTTAGACAAGCAGTACATCAATAGGCTGAACAAAAAAATTGTTTTTCTATTACTGATTTTTTGCAATTTCCAGTTATTTACAGAAATTGAATGTTAAGTTAATATCATTAGGTCAAAAACATGGTTGTTATAGGATTTTATGTTATGTGTCTAATATCAATAAAAAATTAAGTTTTTCTTTTTTTAATTATGGCTGTTTAATAAATGTTTAAATAAAATATTTTTACAGCGAATGCCGTCATCTGTTCAAACAATATTAGCAGCAGTTTCTGATATAACTCCCGACAAAACTGCTGAAATTTTGGATCGAATTTTAGAAGTTACCCCATCCCCAGTCGAAACTTTTGCTATTTCTGGTTCTAATGGACAGTCAAGTGAAGATAGAACATTTCGCGAAATCGAGAAAATAAATGAAGGATCGATCGCATTACATTTCGAGGTAGATCACAGTTTCAAAGAAACGGCAATGATCCTCATAATAGATCTCCATCCAATTCTCGGTATCGAAATTCAAAACATTGCTGGTACCATCAACGTTTCGGAAAAAAATGTAAGCCCAAGAAATGTATTCAATCTTGTGCTTGGCACTGAAACGAAACCAGCAAAGAGTAGAAGCGACTTATTCTTTGCCGCAAATTTCACGTCGCCTGTTCATAGACACCAAAAAACAAACGTTTCCTTTTTGGTAGACACAGACAGTGACGTTTCTATTTTATGCGCAAATAATTTTCAATGACGTAACCCACCCAACAGTGACTTATGTCAGCGAAATCCTCAACCATTAATGTTTATGCTCAACAGACTTTAACTTTAGATTTCGGAGATAAAGAAGGCAGTTTAATTGGACATTTTTAGTTGCCAATGTAAATACACCAATTCTTGGAGATTTTCTTCATAATTTTGAATTGATGCCTGACCTTAGAAATAAATGTATTCGACTTAAAAACTAAGTTAAAAACTCCTGGTCATTTAAAGCAAACGTAACTGCACACAATTAAAACAATTTCTAAAGATAATCAATATTTTGATCTCCTAAAGGAATACCCATCTATTACAAAATTATCCGATCCCAATAAACCTGTCAAACATAACACTGTACATTATATAATAACTAAAGGACCTCCGGTAGTGACAAAGCCACGTAGGTTAGCCCCTGTTAGGCTAAAAATCGCCAAATCAGAATTTGAAAACATGATGCAGTTAGGGCACATAAGACCATCCAGTAACAACTATGCTTCACCTCTTCAAATGATGCCTAAAAAAGGATCGTTAGAATGGAGACCAGTTGGTGATTACCGTGTTTTTAATGCACAAGCAGTTAAAGACAAATATACAATTCCTCGCATCGCTGATTTGATTGCAAATTTACATGGCACTAAGATAGTCGAATCAACCTTGTCAAAGACAATCATCAGATTCCGATAAATCGTGGAGACGTTCACAAGACTGCAATATGCACCCCATTCGGCTTGTATGAGAGTATGAGGATGCAATTTTGGGCTATGTAATGCTAGTGCTACTTTTCAAAGGTTTATCGATGAAGTCACTCGTGGCGGCGTTTATGCTTTTGAGGACGATATTCTTATAGCATCAAAAGATCTAGATGAGCACTACAAACACTTAAAAGCTTTATTCTCTAGACTGGAGGAATATGGTCTTTGCATAAACGTTTCTAAATGTATTTTTGGCCTATCATCAATTGATTTTTTAGGTCTTAACCTTTCTGAGGAAGGAATTGAACCCCTCCCTGATAAAGTTAAATGCGTAACTAATTTTCCTAAGCCCTCTACTCTCACTAAACTCCGTTGTTTAATTTAGGATTGTTTAATTTTTACTACATTTTTTCAAGCATAACAAATCAGTTATTAATGCAAAAAAGGAGAAAATGAAATTTGTTTGGACTGATCGTTAAGACGTGGTTCCCAGCAGATCACCGAAGTCAAGCACCAATGGCTGCGGTCAGTGTGCGGGTGGGTGACCACTTGGATTAGTCTGCGTAAAGACCGAGGGTGTGCGGCATTGGTCCTCGTTAAACTGTTCTACCATAAAGTGCTCGACTTCGCATGCAGGTCGTCAGGCTACCGAAGCGGGGGTGCCACCCCCTCTTGCAGAGGATCAAAATTGCGATGGCATGCCATCCTCAGAGATGTTTCCCTGAACGTCGCCAATAGCCCATTGTGCAGCTCTAGTGCGACGTAAATGAACTACAACAACAATAAGAATTTCCGGGTTATTGCAAAATATCTAAACAGGGTGAATCTAAAAAGATGGGCAAAATTTTAGGAAGTGATAGTACACATCCAAGCAAACAATTTTTATCAAAGAATGCATGGTCAAAAACAAAACGCAAAGGTGCTGGCGCATTTGGAAAGTGGTTTGATGCAAACGTGAAAGCTCCCTTCCTGTTGCGAGTTACTGCTCTACGTTACTTGTCGCCAAGCTTTCGGCAGTTGCAGGGAAAGTTCGTGATATACCTGGTGTGTTTCAGAATGTTCGCCTATCTTTTCTTCGCCGTTGTACTGCGTGTATAGCTGCTGCCGGCCACTGTTTTGAACACTTATTGTAATCACATGCCATTAAATTTGCTTTTATAACTTAACTTCATCGTTTTTTGTGTGTTTTTGCCTCATATAAGAGCATGCACTTTGGCGCCCTCTAGCGGTTTTGCTTTCGACCATGCATTCTTTGATAAAAATTGTTTGCTTGGGTGTGTACTATCACTTCCTAAAATTTTGCCCATCTTTCTAGAATAACCCTGCATATACGAGTATATTTCTCTTACATGGCGACAAAAAAAAGCCTCATTACAACTCCCCGAATGGCAACGCTAGAAAATTGACCAATGATTGCCGCTAAAAATGTCACATGCCAAATCTAGGTGATGTGGCTCAACATATAGCGCTTTTAAAAACGGATGCTGAAATAACAATTCAGCTGCGGCAATCTCATACTATTAAGCTAGGCAGAAGTGAGTAGTCTTTGTCGATAGATCTCTATTTTAGTTTTTTGTCGAAAGCGCTTTTTTTCACGAATTTATTTGACGATTTTTGATTTATATCACGAATTTATTTGTTTTATTGTTGTTATTAGTTATTCATTGAAAAATAAGTTTCAGTCAATGAGTCTTTATTTGAATTCAAATTTATTTAATGTATTTACTAAAAAGATGTAAATTTTTTTAAAAAAAAAATAGTTGTTATATGGATTTGAATTCTTAGAATTTTGTGCATTTGCAATGTACCTAAGTTAGTAGCGAGCGAAGCGAGCTTCGTTTGCGAAGCATACCATATAAGATTACGTAGCAATTTTCGGGGGTTGGCGAGCGTCAGCGAGCAGCCCACTAGTTTTCATTATTTTTCTCAATTGGGTATACTATAGCCTACTTCACAGATCGTGTTATTCCTACTAAATTTAACTAGCAAACAGCATTTTCTGCGAACCTGATTTCTAGCAACAAGTAAAAGCATCAAACGAAGCGTCTTGTTTATAAGTCGCTACTCGCCAGGTTGGAATTGTATTAGTCTAGTTCCTTTGGAAATAATTTATATTGTTGATTTACCGAAGTTTATGAATTTAGTAAACATATTTAAAACTCAGTTTATTAATTAAACTAAAAGGTAAATGTTATTCCTAGTAAGTGGAAGTAGTTGTGTTTTTTTCATATTATACCCAATTTAAGTAGAGCAGGGATCTGAACTAAGTAATCATTTTAAAAATAATAATGTTTTGAACTCTGAAAAAAAAAAAACAATTCAGAAGGTTTAAAAAAAAACTAAACAAATGCATGAAAAAAATTTCTACGTAGTTTGTATTAAAGTGATTAATGTTTATTTAAAAATTACTATTTATGTAACCACAACTCTAGCGCTGGATTTTGAGACCTAAATTTAAGTAAATAAATTATTTCACTATGACTATTTGTAATTCACTCACACGACCATTACTCTTTGCTTAAGAACTTGAAATTTCTCAACATTTAAAAAAGGATATGCTCGTTCGTTTACTGGGTAGATTTCCACATTGGTACCTACTACAAAATGATCGCCAAATTGTAATGACTATCCGGCCGTGGTAAGCAAGGAAAACAAACATCTCTAAAGGATAACACTCCCAGGCAATCAACTACATACTTTTAAGAAAGTTTTGTTAGTATATATTCTATTTATGTATTATAGCTGGCACAAACAGGCACTAATATAGAAATCTCCCCTGTTTACAAAATATAGCTTCTCATATTGCCCATGCAGCACAATTTGTCTACTAGAGGTCTAGATTTCTACACCAGACTCCACTGGATGAATTTTAAACTGTCTTTATAGCTCATTCATGAATCATCCATCATGGTTGAGGTACAGATGTCTTATAGACGATCGTGGTAGATATGTGATTAAGGTACGCGGTGGATGTTGTAGTATAATTCTTCCGGTTTTAGAAAGCTGGTTATTATTTACATTCTGCCAACCATTAATTTTTTTTCTGTGTTTTTATACATTCAAGTTTAACCGATTGTCTAAATACTGTAATTAGCTGTATTTAAACTTCGGAACACTATTTATAAAATGACTTTGGTTGTTTATGATTATGCTAAGTAACTGCCAAATGAATATGGTAATGTGGTAGAATATTTGCGAAATTTTTGAACAGCTGAATTAATTTGGAACAGGTTTCACAAGTCTAATTCAGTGTATATTTCCCAAAAATACTACTTAGACCTCGAAATATTAATAGAGCATTTAAAAAAAAAAAAAGAAAATCTGTCTAAAACGCTTAAAACAAAGGTAAATGGCGATGGTATTCACGTTACTATTTACGCAAAATATGAAATGAGCATTTTTTTTCCATATTAAATTATTTTGATTTCTAAATTAAGTGTCCTAAAAGTGGTTTTGATTTCATCAAGAAAGCATCTATGCACAAGGACCAATCAAGACAAATTCAGTCTCAAGGCCCACAAAATTTTCCGGGCCCCTAACAAAATATTTTGAAACTAAATTTCTGTAGAGTAGTCCTAACAATAAAAAGAATCTATAAAACTGCATGATTCAAGAGAAACATTCTAAAAAATTTTGAAAGCAGACAATTGAAGATTTTTTTCTTCTAAGATAACGTTTACGAATCTAAATATTAAAGCAAAATATAAAATGTTGTGTGAAAATAAAAATAGTTTGGTGACCTTAATCAAGTGAAATCGGTGATTTTTGCTAAAAGTTACTGATTAGCTGAATTATTTTAGATTGTAGCCCTCCATCTACAGCTTTACATATTTGTTAAGCTTCTAGTTCTTGTTGACACTAATAGTTTATAAGAGACTTCAGTCAAAAAAGTTTTTAAAACCATATTATCTCAAAGAAAAAAAAGAATTTCAGCTACATATAATACTCTAATCAATTACCAAGTTATATAACTCAATAGGTTTAATAGAAGTCTAGTAATCTGGCGTGCCAAGCTAAAAAATGGTAACTTTGAAAAAGAGGAAATTTTAAGACTTCTTTGCATCACAGTATTCATAAGAAATCTGTTACATACTAGCATATTTCCCAAAAATACCTATACAGGGTGTCCCAAAAGGTCGTTTACAAACTTAACATGCTGGTCTGTCATATCATGATGAACAAGATTTACATAGGAACTTGTGTCCGAAAATTAAAACTGAGACCGCTAGAGGGCGATAAGTGCAGGCTTGGATGAGGAGAAAAAAAAATGATATCGATAGCGGTGTTAATATGATTTTTATTATAAAACACCATTACATCACAGCAAATGCTCAAAATTCCTTCCATTCGCCACAATGCACGTTTCACATCGTCGGCGCATGGATTCACGAACCCATTCAAATTGGCCAGGAGTGTCACGGACACGTGCTGCCGCTTCCGCGATCCTGGCGATAAGATCCATGTCCAATGTTACAGGTGCCTCGTACACTATGGACTTCATGTGTTCCCACAGGTAGAAATCCAGGGGAGTCAGGTCGGGGGATCGCGGTGGCCATGGGACTGGTCCACCTCTACCGATCCAGCGATTAGGATAAATCCTATTGAGGTATTCTCGAACAGCGTAGCTAAAGTGGGCAGGCAATCCATCATGCTGAAGCCAGATGTTTCGGCGTGTAGCGGCTGGAACGTCACCCATCAGATTCGGCAAAACTCTTTCTAAAAAAATGCGATAGGTATTTCCGTCGAGGCGTTCAGGTAAGGGCCAATCAACATGTCACCGATAATACCAGCCCAAACGTTTACGCTGAAATGTTGTTGATGTGCATGGGCATACATCTTTGGTTTTCATGCGCCCATACGTGCATGTTGTGCAGGTTCACGACACCATCCCGTGTAAAGCAGGATTCTCCAGAAAACAAAACCCATGATGGAAAATCTGGCTGTGCGACCCGCTGTTGCAAATTCCAGCGTGAGAATGCAATGCGTTTGGGATAATCGTCAGCGCACAATGCCTGTACTTTTTGGAAGTGGTAAGGGTGTTGCATGTCATCGTGCAGTATGCGCATTATGGTGGAACGAGCTACACCCAAGACACGTTCGCCTTCTCTGAGACTTCTTTGCGGGTTGATGGCATACTCCTGTAGCACGGTTTCCTCTACGACAGGTGTGCGTGTAGCACGTTCTCCGCCGAGGTGGCTACGTGCTACGAAAGCACCTGATTCACATAATCTGCGGTACAATCGTCCAAACAAAACATGACTTGGCTGACGTCTGTTTGGGAAGTGATCAAGGTACGTCCGTGCCGCGGCTCGTCAATTTCCATCAGCGGCGCCGTATACGTAATGCATGTCGGCCATTTCTGCGTTACTAAACTCATTCATCCTTCTCCTTCAACGTCCACGCCTGAAATGATTGTTTTTCCCACTCTCCCGTTTTCCTGCAATTATCGCCCTCTAGCGGTCGCAGTTTTAATTTTTGGACACAAGTTCCTATGTAAATTTTGTTCATCATGACATGACAGACCAGCATGTTAAGTTTGTAAACGATCTTTTGGGACACCCTGTATATCTAGAAACACTTAAATATAAATAATTTTTTGTTATCCAAAACACGCAAGATTAAGATACACGAAACTTGAAAATTATATTTTGAGCGTTGTGAAAAAGGTTATAATGCAGTAATTTTTTTAGAAACAATACAAGATGTCATATCCCTCCTATACTATAGTTTTTCACATATTCTCACAACGTTTGCTCAACTCAGTTCATAGATCTTTTTATCATATCTCAACGATTTAGTCTAAAATATAAAGAATCGAAGATATATTAGGTAGCATTCAAAGTTTATAAAATATGTTTTTAGTAAGTACAATGGCAGTCCCTTTTAGGACAATTTCACCGCATTCATAATTGAACAGTACGGAACATATATGTGAAACAATATTTTATATTTTTCTAAAATTTTCGAAGATGTCTAGCAACATCCAGTTGTATAGATTTCTAAAGAAAATTCAGTCCAAAACAGTCAAGATGTAAGGAATCGACGATTATATCACCATTTTTTAAAAATATATATTCTGAGTAAACTGGAAAATGTATTTGTACTCGATCTTTTCAAGTTATAATACGATTTTTTTCACCTTATTCTTAGAATAGTCAACGAAAATAGTCATTGAATAGTCAACGGAGTTGGACTATTCAATGTTATCTGGCAGACTTCTACTTTTTTTTTCTTCTTAAATTGGAAAAACTTTCGAAGGGAATTCTTGCTCAAATAATCTGATATGTAGTGTCTTTACCGAATATTAAGAGATTATAAATCTTTTCAGCTTAATGTAATTTTTAAGAAATTCTTCAAAGTTGAATCAAAACTTTTCCAGAGAAGAAATTAATTGAAATCAGTGAACAGTAAAATTAACAGTGCTTTATCTGTTGTTAAAAATGTTTCAAATTTCATTTGATTTGACAAATTGTGGCTAAAATGCAAGTAAAATATAAAGTCAAAATCTCGTAATCGCATTCTAGACCATAAATTACAGCCGTTATGTACTATAATGAATAATGCAAGATGACTTTTCAACGTTGAATCTCAAAATATCATTCGTTTAATTATAACGGATTAATATGTCATGAAGAGAATCTCTAGTGAGATGCAAGATTCGGCTTTAAAATGTGTTATTTTATCCAACAGTATTTTTGTGTACTGTGTTACTAACTTTAAAAATTAGGTTCAATCAGTTGAACTGTCAGTTTCTATTTGATTAAAAAATTAGTTCTATCAATAAGTTTAATCTTTACAATTTTATTCCTTCTTTAAAAAAAAAAAATAGGTATATGCTTTAGGCTAATTTCTTGTCTTTAAATAACATAATTATTAACATAAAACTTTTCAAATAGATTGTAAAAAGCCCGCACATCCTACCCCTCATTAGGAAATATAATATTCATTGCAGTAAGGCTAGCAAATTCAGTACAGGTAATTCGTGACACAATTCTTAATTAACCTAAAACGGTACAGGCCAATTGTAAAAAGTCAAAATATCAGGCAGAAAATACTTGAGCCTTATGCAATTAGCTATATTCGGAACTTAGTAAAATGCTAAGTTATAGTAATAGTTGCTAAGAGCTGGATTTTTTATTTTTAATATACAAGATGAACATACTTACAATCTGCTAACTGTATACTGGATGAATATAATAGCCTCAATTTGTTATTATTTTAAAATTTATGAATGATATTCCATAACTATATCCTTTACTAGAACATTTCTGCATGTTATGTCAGTATCACAGGCTCCAACAGTAAAAACATAAAACATTAAAGCTGTAGCTTATAGACACACACACAAAAAAAAAAGAAAGATAATCACAAAATAATCTACAGAAAAGACACAATTTTTTTTTAGTAAAAGATATTTAATGAATTTTAGTTCAGAAGTTTTCGAAAAACCAAAGTAACACATCGATGTTTTAGCAAACAGTATTGTGATCAAGGTAAAAAATATTTGCACGAAACATTACCTCTTGAAAATCCTTAAAATAAGGATATAGTCAAAACACTTGAAAAATCAAATACCCAATATCGATAATCCCACACATCAGAGAAATAGTTTTTAAGTTGTGTATGCCAAAACTCATTCACTAAAATATTTAACTGTATGAGTATATTGTAAATATAAGCGAGTTGTTTTTATACTTAACATGCTTAAATTAAACAAGGAAAATTTTTACTCATTTAACTTTTTCCTTCAGGATCATTTTTTGCCATACCTTTTTCTTTTGATATTTACTTGACAATAAGCTATAAAATAGTCACAAGGCTTTTTTGCCTGTAAAAGTGTACAGTAAAGCATGTTCAAATCCTTTTAGCATTAGTTTTATCTCCAAACATTTTGGCAGCTTTTTCGAACAATAATCATTTTCAGACTTAAAAAGTATGCAAAACAGGTGCATAATAAGAATAATTTCACACAAACCCAGCTAGATGTTACACGGTCAATTTTAACACCAAAGTAGACCATCACTGAAAGGAAAAGTTTAAATGCATTACAAAAAGAAAATAAACCAATCCTTGAATTAAATGGGTAAATATTTGATAATCTTTTCATTTTATATCTTTCAAATATACTTAATAAAAATTACTAAATATGTTTAATTTAAAAAAAAAAAAAAAATTGATTTGTAAGAATTTTTAAACTGAAAAATAAACAGAACTGTGTACAATGTATGTATTGAAAGAAAAACAGACTAAAAATAGAGGAATATTTTTAAAACATAGTAAGTTACATAAAATTTCACAAATATATCTACAAATGGTTTTACATAAGTCATAAAACTGTGCAGTTTTAACAGTATTCCCACTAATCTCTCTTTAAAGCTCTGATGTGGGTGAAATAAAGTTAATAAATTTTAGCTTAAGTAAATTCATAAATAAAAAGGTTAAAAAAAAAGAAGCAAGGGCAGTTTTTTATGTTTGCCATAGATATATCTCACACTTATTTGAAAATCAATAGCCAAATTGAATGAAGGAAAAAAATATGTATAATAATAATAAAAAGTATTTTAAATGCTTAAAAAAAATTTAATAAAAATTCACAGTCATGTTTTTGTTTTCAAATACAACAGCAATAAACATGAAAAATAAGAATGCATTGTAGAGTATACACATTTAAAAACATTCTATAGAAGTAATAGATATACATATACAAATTAATAACATTTTAAATAAATAGAAATCTAGTTTAAATATGACTCAATAGATAAAAACACCGGGTTCATTTTTATTTTACCTTATCAAGTAAATGTTTTACCTGCCCTTGCACAAAAGCATTATTTATAATAGTTCATAGAAACTTAGCATAATTTACCAACAAAATAAATCTAAAGTGCTGCACTAACATTTATTTTACAACAATGTAACAAACAAATAACTAACGTTTCAAATTTTCTAGATGCGCTTACTCACTGGACCTTTCGATCCAGCAAAGTTATTTTTTTCTTCTTTTTTAGTGGCAGTGTGATTGCTATGTTACCCCATATAAATAATAAAAATAAAGTGTACCATTCGAGAGGGACACAGTCAACAGAATATTTAAAGGGGCCACACACAACGTCTTATTTTCTTAAAATAGTTCAAAACCAAAAAGTGTTGAGAATGGAAAAAAGTATTACTTTCACTTCCATATGTTATTTTATGTAAAAAGAGCAGCCTGGCAGTAACTGCTAATAGAAAAGTATAGCTAGCAATGGCCGGTGTGTGAGAAATGACTCTCTTTGTCACTGCAAATAGACTTATGTAACAACAGCATTTGACAAAGTTTCACTTAAAATTTTTTCTTTGAAATAAAAGTCAGGTGCAGCTCACCTAAGGATCATAACATTTTCAACTACTACAGACATTTCTTTCAAACGTAACTATCCAGAAGAAAATAATGGCAAGTTCATTGATTTTTGTGTTTTATAACACCTTTTTACACAAGTGTCGTTCCCAAGGCTTTCTTCCGAAACACAGACACATCTTACATTACCTAGTCTCGAAAAATAGCTTTAATGAAAAATTTAGAGTACTAGTATTTGTCTAATAAGTAAAATTATTTAATAGGACTAAAAATAACAAGTCACAAGATATTTCCATATATTCATTTAACAAGAAGTAGAGGGAGAAAAAAATAACACCAACGTTCAGTTCATTCAGTAAAAATAAGAAGTAGCTCACAGATTTAAAATTTTGAACAGGAAACTCTTTCCACAAAAAATTATATTCAAACATAGTCCAATAGGCGAGCTCTTAAGAAATCAAAAGACCTGATCGTAAAAGTACTTAAAACAATACAAATATTTACACAAAGAAATACAAGGGCATCTCATAACTAAAAGCATTTCATTTGTGATTCTATATCTTTCAGAACAATAAAGAAAATTCTAACTGCCCATAAAAATGTACAAAGTTGTGTCCTAATTTTTTAAGTCAATTCAAAAAAGACTTTTGATATATACAGAGAAAGACTGCTAGTAAGTTTTCAACAGGCTAAAACTACAGTGAATGTAATTTCACTTTCAGTATCTGTACCGATCCCTCCCAATTTATTATTATTATTTTATTTTTTTTACACTGTAGGAGAAAATACATATTTCAAATTTGTTTTCCCATTTTGATTTGGGTCATATCACTGAACACATTTCCTGGTCACTAAACGGTTCAGGTTATGTAACAAGCAACAACTTTTGGAAAAAACAGCTCTCTGTTTTAGTCATGTTTGAAGCACGTAAACATTGCCAAGTTCAACAGATATCAGTGGCATCACAGTAAAATTTTATAACCCTCAGACCAATGAGGAATTTGTGCAGTTTTTTTTTAACAATTAAAATGGAAAAATTGGTACAGCACACAGAATAAATTACTTGATTTCTGTGCTGCACAAAGCTTATGTTGAATTATAGGTGGCACACATTATTAAGGGTGCCATTGAAAATGCCAGCAGTTTCTGATGACTAGAGGCTTAGTTTATACTTCACGATAAACCATCAAAAGGGTAGAACTTACATAACATTATCACTTATTATTAACTCATAATCTTACAAATTGCCATTCCTGAGATTTAAAAATTAAACATATTGATTTAGATACTAGTAGTGTTAGGTACAATGAGGTTAAAACTTTACGAATTATTTAAAGAATTTATAAGCAAAATAACAATATAATAAGCTTAAGTGGCTGAATGATAATAGCAATTTAGAGTTTAATTATAATTTAATCTACGAAGATAAGTTACCCTTGAGAGAATAAAAATAGAGCTATCTTACAATCTGCAGAAGCAGAATTTTACACACAATAATACCCACTTCTCTTAAGTGTTAATGTCATATATGCCCTTACCCAAAACAGGCAAGTTGCGTTTCCAAAATCTCAAGTTTCAACAGCAACACGCACAGCAGTCAACTTATTTATACATCTGTTGAAAGACATTAACAAGTACTAACTAGAAATTTATTTAATATGTAACAAGACTGATGATCCTTAAAATGTGAAAAATAAAACCAATACATAATTTTGTCCACAACTTAAAATAATTAATTATCCCTACATAATAAGCCTCCAAGCAAATCACACAAACTACAATTACTCATCAAATACATTAGCAGTTATATAAGTCTAAAATCTTTATAAAAGTTAAGATATGGTATAAAAAATTCAATCAGCAAATCAAATACAGCAGCAAGCTGCTTGAAGGCTAGGAGACTTTAGAAACGCAAGTTTAAAAAACGAGCAAGCCCCGATCCCAACATTCTAATCGATAAAAATATTAATAAGATTCATTATAATGTAACATTAAGCTGCATTTAAAGTATATGTGTACAACATGCAGTTTAATAAATAAATCTTTGCATCAACAATAAAAAATGCGCTTTTTTTTTCCTTTTTCACAGAGAGAAGCCTTTTACAAATTTATATATATATATATCTAACAAAACAAAACATGAAACTACACTGCAGAGGTAATCACAAAATTCATGAGTGTATTATTTTAAATTTTTCAAAGCCATTAAACTAGTATGCCTGGATGAAGAAAAAAAACAAAACAACTTTTTTTTAAAAATATTTCTAAGGGCCATAGCATGTTTTATAATACAACAATAAAACAGTCAACTATAATACTGTCTGTTCATTATAACAATATGGATTTTGCAATTTATAGCACGGTAAAATTTTCACAAAGGTTTAAAGATATAAAATATTTGTAGCAACAGCATACTTATGTACACGTAGAAAAATAATCAACTACAAACTCAATCCTGTATCAAATAAAATAATTAAATCTTTAAACATCTGAACAAAGCAAAGATATATATATATATATGTATGTATATACTCTGAAAAATGATCACCAGTCCAGTGTAGAAGTAAAATCACATAAATTCCATCGCAAACATTTTTTAAAACTAAGTTTTTTGAAAATAGTAATTTGACAAATCACCTAGGTGCACTTTTTTGCAAGTGTTCATATTTTACGAAGAACAATCAGAATCCAATACTTAACAAAACAAACAACACAGCTACAGCATCCATATTTTCACCGGGTTTCTGGTCCATAGAGACAAGGGCCCAGCGTTAGCATGGGCCAAAGCTTTTATTTATTTATTAATTTTTTTTAAATATTTATCTCTTAGCGACGCAACAAAGAAAACAGTCATTCACCGGGAACAAATAACAGCACCTAAACAATCACCAGCGGGACAGTCGGAATCTGCAAAGAACGTGTCGCATACTACTAATGTCTCTGTACAATTGATTTTGCTCAGGATGGCACTAGAGAGAACTTTTTCATTTACCCCCTGTAGCAGACTTTTCGGACAATTCTTTCATCTTGTCTACATAGTCAGCAAATATATCGCGAAAACGGGACCATGATTTTTCTGGAATGGTGATGGCTGTTCTCAAATTACTTTTAACCTGCGAAAAAAAAAACTATATTATAAACGTACAAAAGAACCACAAAGCTCATCAACACAGTATTTATAACAACAAAAAATAATAATCACATTTTTTATGTGGATAGGCCATGCCTGGAATTTCTATCTAGATGCCTATTTTTGTGAACACTTTTATCAACAAATTGCATAGATTTGTGACAAAATAAATCTAAAATATAATTACATCAAATAACAGCTTTCATTCTACTTAAAACGCTGCTGTAAACCTACAACATGTAGTTTCAGACACATGAATTTTATATAAATATTTGATTATCCATGGTCTGAGCAGAGCAAGACAGCCTATCCTTACACACAAGGAGGTAGGTGTAACATTTTCATGGGGAGTGTTCAGAAATTCAAAATTGAAATGAGGTTAAATTTAAAACTGGGGTCTAATACTTATGCTTTATAGATTTTTAAATGGATATCAGTAATGTTTAAATATTCAAATCTTAGCAATACATTAATAAATTTAAAAACTAAATTTTATTTTCAAGATGTATTAAAAAAATCTATTAAATTTGGGACAAGAAATTAAGATATTTATGAGATTTTCTAATAACATATTTTGTTATAGTTCGGTAAAAATGAGATCTTTTTTGCCAAAAAAATTAATACCAAGATCCCCCCCCCACAAAAAGTTTTTATGTTATTATAAATAATACCCGGAAACTCCCCAACTCTCTTTTGCACACTTCTCCCCTTTTTGAGGAAAATGGGATGATTTGTGGGGGAGAAGTGAACATATTTTCCCACTGCATTTAATGAGACCAATTCCAAGACTATCAGTCTAATAGTTCAGATGTTATAGCATTTGATATTGCTATCTAAAACAGTAAGACATTGTTTCTTATGCATTCGCGTATCACACACGAATCAATGGAACAAAAAGTTCAAAGAATTTCATTGTATAAATAATACTCTTTACATAGACTGATGTATATGTTACTGTTAAAAAGTGAAATCCGTTATTTCATAGAATAACTAGGTATTTCAAGAAATAACTGGATAAGTCAGTTAAAGTATATAAAATTATTGAATTCTACTATTTAATTAGGTATTCTATAGAACAACAATTACTGGATCATTAAAGTATGAAATACGGAACTCAAAATTTATTTGATCCTGTTCTAGTTGCTTTGAAATGATGTGTATGTGTGTACGCTTCATTCCACTGCTTTTAGACATAGTCATTAATATGAGCAATAATAAATTACATCATCTGAAATAAGGATAAAATGTATTTTTTCAAGAAATTTTAGTTATTTATAATAAATTAATTTATAAAATAACTGGAATTTTTTATTTTTCACTTTATATCCATCATTAGTTACTTCATAGAATAACTAGGCTAAGAATGAAATTTTTCATTATATACTTTAACAGACTTGTCTAGTTATTTCATAAAACACCAGTAATTCTATAAAATAACTGAATTATACACTTTAACAGTAATATATACATTTTATATTTCTATCCAGGAACTATTAGAACATATAATGTAAATTTTCTAATGCAATTGTATGAGATTAATCCTCAGATGATCGGACTAATAGTTTAGAAGTTGTAAGCTTTTTGTGCACAGAAAATACCATCTTGTACCTGCTCACATTTACACATCTAACATTACTATACAGATAAGTGAGGTACTGTTTCCTATGTATTCTTCTCATGTAATCAAATGAGACAAAAAAACGAATCCAAATTATTTTTATTTCTTTTTAAATATAAAATGTGTTATTTTTAAATTACACTTATTATGAAGGAAGCCTTTATAACTTCCAAACTATTTATTCTATCAACTCAAATTTTATTGTATTCAATTCTATTCTGTAAAAACAATTGCATCAGGAAATGTGCTTCATGTGCTCAAATTGCTCCTAGATAGCATAGTAAAAAGTGTACTAAATCAATAAAAAATAGTACTTTTTATGAATGAAACTGCTTGCAACTTTTAAACTGTTCACTCTATTGACTTGTGCAGTCTCATTCAATTCAGGGTAAACAAAAAACATGGGAGGAAACACTGTTTCACTTGTTTGGATAGCAATATTATTTATAATTTTTTCCTAAACCTTTTTGTTCTGCGTAGCCAGAGTTTAGTCTCATTAGCTTCCTTTCTTCTGTATCTTTTATTTATTTTTGTATGAGAAAAAATTCTTAAAAGAACATGCTTATTTAACAAATGAAAAATTGTTTTAAGTTTGAATACTATTAAAATAGTCACGCTGTTAATATTGTTAGTGTTTGATTACTTGAGCTTCTCTCAATTGCAAGCTTAATCAAATACTCGAAAACATAATGGAAAAAAATTATTCAATTTTAAATAAAAAATTTAATATAAGCGCAACATGGAGTTATGATGGAAAGCAAATCAGTCAATGGCACAACAAAGGGAAGATTTTTAATAAAAATTGATTCAATGAATTGTAAATATAACTAATAGTATCACAGGCACACTTTATTTATTTACAATTTAAGTTAAAAATGCATAAATGAAAAATAGGGCTAAAGGTTATCTTACTTAAGATTATTGAAAATTAAAAAATCATCAACGAATGTCTCATGCAACACAGGACAGGGAAAATTCAGTATGACATCCAGAAGATAAAAGGAATGAACGTTGGTGTCGATTTTCTATTCAATTCAATAACAAAAAACTCATTTAAAAGTACCTTTAGTTTTCATCATGACTTTAATTAAAAAAGTTTTTCTTAGTAAATTGAACTAAAGATGGAAGCGAGTGTATATTCTAATCATCCCTTGCCTTACTAAAAAAATTCACTACCAAAAATTTTACTATTGCGATTCACTATTAAAATTTTGCTATTAATTATTTTTTTCACGAAATAAGTATAAGTCTTATTTTAGGTATCATTTCTCCTGCCCCAAAATTCAATTTACCCTTATTTTGTAGCAATTCAGAACAATTGGTCGAAAACAAATTTGTTTTCGATCAACAAAGCAATAATTAAACAAAGTTGCAACTGAAAATATGCTCTTATTTAAATATTTTAATGTAATATATTATATAAAACTTCAATATTTTAGTTATTCAAAAATTAATAAATAAATATAAATGAAGTTATTAAATACATAAATAAGAAATAAATTATTTGTTTCATTTTCTTAAACAGTTATATGTTTAGAGTTACTACTGTGATGCATTTATAACCAGATTCAAATGAATAAGTTATCTTCTCCTATATCCTATAGATATGCCACATTGCCCCATAAAAATAATCCCAGATAGCTACCAAGACAAATATAGATAAAGCAGAGCAATTTTTAGTTGTGAAAATTTTCCGATTGTAAAAAGGAATCGGCTAACTTTAATTAAACGACAGGCAAAGATACTACATAGTATTGCTTCCTTGTGAGGGAAGAACTAATATTTTATATTTTTGAACAAGGAAAAGGCTCATGTTGATGTTATGAAATGATTTTTTAAGTATTTTTATCTAATAAAAAAAAAAAACAATAAAAGAAACAGAAAAAATTTAAACTATTTAAAAAAAAATTAATAGTTCGAGAAATTGCCATTTACAAAAAGTTAGTTTGAACCTCCAAACACCACCTCTACCTACTTCCCTGCATATACATAAGCAGTTCTAGGAAGGTCAAAACTTTAATGCACATTTTCAAAATGTACAAGAATTTGTGCAAAAAGTTAAGAATGAAAGTGAAAAATACATATTCTTAACACCCATTAGCACACCACGATCTAGCCTCACTCATTTCAAAGAATTTTTTTCTAAAGCTTCTCTAAATTGTTTGGAGGCTTTATCAATCAAATTTTCAGTTGCTTCCTTGACTCAGGGTATCTGTTAAATCTAGCCTTTTTAAATCCATGACTTCTACCAAACACTTTCCATGACTTTAATACTCTATTACTCAATACAGTCAAAAGAAGATAGTAATGAGTGCAACTTTCTTCCTAATGTGAGATCTTTTCAAATGACAGAAATGCAGATCGTGAAGAGGGATTTTTCAATCTCACGAATGAGGATCACGATGTTTGATTTTTATATCACACAAATATGGATAGCTAGCTTTGTTTAATTTTAAAATAACTCAAATACAAATAGTGATGCGGGATTTTCAAATCGCAGGCAGGATTAAGGGCTCCGATACCACAAATCCATGACGAATTGGGAGTTTTCATGATTTTTTAGTATTTATCACTGAAAATCACAACTTTCCATGATGTTATTTATAGGTGAGCGGATACCCTGTTGATTTCATTCAGGGATGTGAACAATCCTGAACAAGGTTGCTATTTGGCGATGGTATGACGAAAACATTTATTTCACAATCTTTAGTTGCATTTCTTTAACATTAAATATTTCATAAATTTGATGATATTTCTCTCCTTGGATTTGAGTGAATTGTTTGTCCTTTTTGAGACATTTTGATGGAAAGACAGCAGTTTTTAAATTTAAAATATATTTAATTAGCTAGAGTAACGAAAAGTATAATAGCAAATGATAGAGCGAAGTAACTGAAAAAGAATTCACTGTTACTGCCTGACGCGCATTAAGGATTGTCTCATTTTCCAGTGCGGAGATTTTTCTCCTCTTACACAGACGCTGAAATGAACTCTTCGCCGGAGAAGTTTAAGCCAAGTGCCAACTCCTGGTGAATGAACTATATATCAGTAATGAATAAATGTTTAAAAAGAAGGACTTTATATCAGAGATTAAAATTATAAAATTTGTTGAGAAATTCATCAATTCTCAATTGAGTGCTGTAAAATTTAATAATGAATATTCTGCTTGAATTTCACACGACAAAATAAATACCGAAGATTTTTTTGAAAGTGTTCTATGACTTTTGTGAGATAAGGTTTTTGCTTTTAAAATATGCCATACAGTTTTGCTAAGAAAAGAGTATATTTTTTATTATTGAAAATCCACCAGGGTGGCCACTCAAATCAGATTTAAAATTTCCAGGTATTTGTTTCTTTTTTCTTATAAAGTGTAGGATGTGTACAAGAAAAGTGTCTATATTATAAAATATTTTATTCAAAATGTTATTTTTTTTTAACATATCTTGAAAAAAATAATTTATTTTAACAATTTTGCAAACTTTTTTTTATTTATTTTTTAATGATTTGGTACAACATTAATTCTTAAGAAATTAAGACACGTATAGAAAATATGCTTAGCTTGTAGAATGTATTGTTCTTATTGAATAAATTTTTTATGTGCTACTTTAAGTAGTTTTTGCTCAGTGTACCTAGCAAATGGCAAAAACACAATGACTAATAAGACCTTGGATAAGTATTGTTTAATATATTTTCATTAATCAAAAAGGTTAACTGTTTCAGGTGATTATATATTAATAAATTCTTATAATTACAGTGGCTCCCAAAAGTGTTGGTCCACTTATAACTTTTATTGAAATAGGAAATAAAAATTCATTAATTAAAATGAATATTTCAAATTGGGTATTTGATGATAAGATGTATTAATCTTAATCTTAGCAAAAGTGCATGGAATATTTTAAAAACAAAGCAAAAGTTTATTTTTAAGATATCAATAATCAAATAGCAACAAAAATTTTACCCCACGAAAGTCATCGTACACTTAAATGTTTTCCGATTTTAGAATTAAAATTATCGTCCATTGCTTTAATTATTTTTCATTTAATTTTTTATACATTTATTTGCAATTTAGTAACAAGCTTGTGATAGCAAAATTATATTTTAATTTTTGTTTCACCATAATATTTTCTTTTATCATTTAAAAACAGCTCATGGTCATAAAACAACAGACCAAATTTGAAAGGTGATTACTTGTCATCATAAGAGGTAAATCAGTAATGAATATTGTTAAATTAGTTTAATGTGTCCTATTGCACTGTGGAATATGTGATAAAATGCTTAAAAGAAGGACTTTATGTCAGAGATTAAAATTATAAAATTTGTGGAAAAATCCATTAATTCACAAATGAGTGTTGTAAAAGTTTCTGTAAAATTTAATAAAAATATTCTGCTTGAATTTCACCAGACAAAAAAAAAAAAAAAAAATACTGTTTGTCTACGATAGGTACTCTGTCCGCCATTCGTCTGGAGGGGTGGCGGGGACTATGGTAACGAGGTATGATTATTTCAAGTAGGGGTGAGGGGTCCCCCTTTAAGACTGGTTTCGGTGGGAGAAAAGGAGACTTCTTTCTTCGATCTATTGTATTAGCCCTAGAGTTAAGAGAAATGAGCATTCGCGCCTGAAACAGCGTTTAGAGCGTGTGATTCCTTTTTTTTTTTTTTAATCTTTTCTCTTTTTCAAAAGCTTCTGTTTTAGAAAAAAAAATTTAAAAAATTTATATGTATGTATGGAATATGTATGGAAATTGTATAAAATTGTTTAAAGCAGCTCAATGTTTTATTAATAAATAACTCATCTGTAAATTTATCATACATAGTAAATTGGTTATTAAGAAAAAAATAAATTTGCTAATAAAAACTGTTTTTAATAAATAGTGAAAAAAAAACTGTACAGGTTACAATAAAATATGAATAAGAAAACGTAATTTAAGCAAAAAAAAACTTCAGATAATTTCAGATGGTTTGATGGGTACTGATAAAAATCATCGTTGATAGTTTTAGATTTCATCCTAGTTGCGGTCACTTGCTTTCAGTTTCAAAAAAAGAAAATAATAAATAAATGAAATATTTAAAAATTAATAATCAAAACAAAGATATTTAATATTTCTCCGGCACAGATAACGTGAACTATTTTTATTTTCAGCAAAAGTTTTATCTCCTTTTAAAATCAGATTTATTAAGTTTAAGCTCTTCACTTTTTCCAGAAAATTCAAGTAATAAAAGAAATTAACTGCTTTAAAAAATGTGCAAGTTTAGAAATTAAACCATCTAACAATCAATGAACATTCATAATAAATATCGTAAAATTAAAAAGTAATATTAAAAAAACCTGTACTACCCTTAATGTCAGAATTTGTTCACTTTTTTTCCTTTGTATTTAAAAAATAACAACTGATTGAATCAAGAGAATTATTTTAAGTAAGAAAGAAATATTCATGTGAATCTTAAAAAAGTTCTTGAATCAGATTAAATAAGTCTCCTACTGGTGGCTGAGTCAGCCAATCTGGTATACTCCCCATACAAGCTATCATCGAAGGCGAAAGAAAAGGAGACCTTTTCATCGAAGCCACCCTCCCTAAAATGCTCTCTTCTTGTTTCCATAGCACCAGACTGCCGCAGACTTTGTGGCGGACAGAGTACCTATCGTAGACAAACAGTAGTTACATTTATTTACAAACTTATAAAAGCTATTGTAGATGTGAAAGGATACTCTACTAAATATTACTAATTAGAAATATTAGAATATTTACTAATAGGCAGAGATTTTTTTGAAAGTGTACAATGACTTTTGTGTGATGATGCTTTTGGTACTTTTTGATGATTGATTTCTTAAAAATTAACTTTTGCTTTGTTTTTAAAGTATTCCACGCAGCTTTGCTAAGAATAGAATCTATTTTTTAATATAAAATAGCCATTCTGAAATATTCACTTTAATTAATGAATTTTTATTCCCTATTTCATCGGAAGTCATAAGTGTACCAACACTTTTATGAGTCACTGTATTTACATTTCAATGTAAAGCTGTACTGTATTCTGTATTTTATCTTAACAGTACTTTTTGCAAAATTCATTGATCATATTTTCTTTAAATCAATATCTCAAGTCAAATTTTTAAATCATGTTTTTTTGATTTAGCAATATTATTTTAAGAGATTCAGTATACAAAAATAAATGTCACAAATGTAAAATTCTCTAATTTTTTGTTGTATAACTCTATAGAAAAAAAAAAAAAAAAAAAGATAAAATTCTTTAAATTTTTCTTATTTGAAATTAAAATATTTAAAGAATTCCAATTTAAAGACATAGTTTTTTAGCTTAGTTTGGTTAATTGTTTTTGTTTTAATAACTAGTCTTGTACAGTGCAGAACAAAAACACAAAGTTTCGTTTTCCTTCTTTGTACTAAACACAAATCAATAAAAAAAAAATATATTTTATTTTTAAAATATACTTTATCATTAAATGTTTCCTACTCATTCCTTAGTCCTTGTCAGCTTTTTAGGGTAAAAGGAGGAATAGTTTTGGAAATATCATCTCTGGAAAGCAAGCAACATTTATAATATTTGAATTTATTATAGTTATACAACATAATTCCATGGCGCACAGACATGCCAACTTTCAGGAAAGCCTGCCCAGAGCAATAATGACAATATGTATAAATTATATTGTAAAACTATACCCACTACTTCAAGTTGTAATTAAAGCATTTTATTTTGGTAAATAATGCGTCAAAGCAATATTTTATTTGCACTAGAAACAGTATAAATTAAACAAATCTAATCAAAGGAAAGAAATAATACAACACAATAAAAAATTTAATAACACTTATAAACTTTTTTTTTTTACACCCAAAGAACCATGTGGGCGAAATTAAACAAAGAATTGCATTAATACACCTAATAATTTAAAAATAACTTGCGAATTTTGTTTTTGCTTTAGTTTTTACAAATTCGTACATTTATATGACAGAAACTGTAATCTTAGGCTATCATGACGTATTCTACTAATAAGCAATTTTTTTAAATCATGAAATTGGTGAATAAACTTTTTTAATGACATATGACTCATTATCACTGTGCTTATTTCCTGCAAAATTTTTTTAACAGCAATTGTTGCTAGCAATCACAACACAGCAAAAAGCTAAAATCTAAATTAAACAGTTGGCAATAAACATGAAACTTAAGATTTATATTCTTCAGTATTTTTATTTATTTTTTTTAAAATTTGCTTTTATTTTTCTCTTAAATGAACTGCAAGAGAAATCAGTAAAGATAAATAAATTTGAGACCCTTCACCCCTTCTAAAATACATAATCGCGTTGTAAGTTATTTGTCAGTTGTTACTTAATTCAAGAAGTCAACTACAGGCAAGTACACAATCATAATAACATAACTAGGGAGAAAATAAAGAGATTAGCTGAAGCTGTCTCCACATCTGCACCAAACAGAAGGTAAAAATAAGAATGAAATTAGGATACTGTTTAAAGAAAATAAAAGTAGGAAGTTATTAAATTATAATGAGTATCATATCAAATCTTACTTCTGATATACGCATGTAAATTCCTCTGCTATTTTGACCAATATCAAAATAAAAATTTTTATTTTCTACTCTCATATGTTGGCCTTCTGGTAATTCTCCTTTAAACTCTGAAATAAATAATTTTCAAGTACATGAAACATAATTCTGAATCGAATTCAATGTAAAATAAATAAATATTTCATCTTAAATAACATTAAGCAAAGTTAAAAAAAAAAACAAAAAAAAAAAAAACATAACAGTAGATATAAATTTTTAAAATATAAATTAAATAATATTAATGCTAATAGGCAATTAATGAAGAACAAAACAAAAACTATTATGTAATTTTTATTGAATACCTCATAACTTGCTAAATATAATAAAGACTTATTGTACCTCCATCATCAGTTCCAAATTCTTCTAACAGATCTGTTAAAGCATCTCTGAATTCTATCATACCTTGAGCTGGTATTGCAATTTGGGAACGAGGTCCACCTCTAGCTATAGTTTGTGAAACCTATAAAAGAAAATTTTACATCACATTTTCAAAGAGAACTAAGAAAACGCATTGTCATATTTACTAGTCAATAAACATATTAACCAATCGTGATAAATAAAAAATTGTTACAGAGACAATAAAGTATTATAAGCCTACAATTTCAGATAAGAAATCTAAAGCAACAACTTAAGATGTTTATCTCAAACAAACACAAATTTTCTCACTCAGAAAAAAGAGGAAACAAATTATAATTGCAAATGGCCAATCTTGGAAAAAGCACTAATTTTATGACATTTAGACAAAAAAAATAAAATGAAAATAATTAAAAATAAAGATTTCTGTTATTAATACAAATTGAATATGCACTTTTAACTAAACTAAATAATTTAAAAAAAAAAAAAAAAAACCCTTTGAATATGGCATTTTTACACATTCCTTCACTTTTTTAAAAATTCGAATAGGATAAAATTACTTATCTCACTGGGTAAAAATTTGTCAAAAAAAAAAAAAAAAAAAAAAAGAGATACATATCTTTAAAAATGATCAAGGGGTATTTCAATAAAACACAACAACTATGAATAAAGAGAGAATACTTTGATCAAACCATTTTCAGTTGATTTAGATATAGTATAGTTCAAAAGTGAATAGATTTGAATTTTTATTTTTCATTATATGTAACACTATTAAGACAATCAATTTATTTCTACAGCAATTGTTTGAAGGTTGCATAGTAAATTTGTGGTCTACGTGGTGAAAAAAAAAATCTGCTCAGTGTTTTTGGTCACAAAAAAAAAAAAGAAAAAAAGGATTGTTAACTAATGATAATTACGTTAATATTTGGAGAGCGTTACGTTAATATTTGGAGTTAATACAGAGCAGTAATTTTGCACATTTTCAACTGTTATGATGATTTTAATCAATTTGGAATTATTAATTAGTATATATTCTCTTAATGAATCATTCTTATATGAATACAAAATTAATTCAAACATTTTATCTGAAGGAAAAAAAAAGAATACCTATAAAACAAAAGTAAAAAATGATTAGTAAATTAACTTTGAAAAATTTCCAGACTAAAGAAATCAAAATATAGATGCTTTTTTTACTCAAATGAGAAAAAAATATATCTTTGAAAAGTTAATGCTTCCATTAAACAAACAGGTGCATACAAGTGCAAATAAAATTTTATTTAAAATAAAATGTGAAAAAAAGAACACTAATTTAAATTTTTCTTACTAATCTGTTTTTGCATTTTATTCCTATCTTAACAATGTGTAAATAAATTCTTTTAATACATAAGACGCAGTTTGAGTGCAAGAGCCAGTTAAGGCCATACCATACCCACAACTAAAAGTTAAAGGAAAGTGTAGTTTATCAAATATAAAATGGAATGGTAATAAAAAATTTTATATCTAAACCTATTTGCATATTAACATCATTAATATTTCCAAATTATTTTTGTTATACTTTGATCTTTTATTTAAAGAAAAGTTATACTGAACTCAATACTCCCTAATAAAAAGGTTTAAAAAAATATTTACATAATTCTGCATACCAAATTTGACTTAATAATGAAAAAATAAGAAATTTAATAATATAAAAATATAGTTTAAATCATAGTTACTTTACATGCAAAACCATTATATTGATTGCTTTTTAAGACCTTGCTGTTTGTTACTTTAATAAACATCTGATGCATGGTTTTAGATAGATTTAATAGTAAATTTTAGTTACATATTTTACTAAATAGTCATGTACAAAATGAATTAATATATACATGCATCAAAAGTAAACGGTAGAGTATATAAAAAAAAAAATAGAGACACAAAAGACCATTTTTGTAACCTTGATCAAATCATATCTGTACAGTCTTGAAAAATCTTCAAAATATGCATAACATTTTATAATGTTTATGAATGCAATGAATCTCAAGCAAAATTCTTCGTAAGCTCTACAGCCGATTCCTAGCCAAGGATGTCTGACTCTGTCTCAACCAGCTTGTCTCATTAGATGCTGTTGTTCACTATCGATTGACACAATGTTTTTCAAACACTTTTCTACATTGTACAGCCATCTTACATGCTGCTTGAATCTGCTTCTCCTTTTGAAATGTCATTTTCCTCTCCAGGCTTCATCTACATACCTGTATATATGGCCAAGCCATCTTAGTTGCGAGGCTTTTGATTACTCGTATTATGTTAGCTTCCAAAATTTTTGTTTCAATAAAAATAAAATTACCTGATATTTTCCAGAATTCCCTTAATTATTAATAAGTTCTCCGAAAGAACATCAGGGATTGACACCGTCTTTACAAAATAAAAAAAAAGGAGCAGAATTAACATCCAGTCACACTGAACTAATTCATAAAAAAAGTTTAAAAAAAATTAATTATTTTTGTTACAAAAATGTGTGAAGCAAAGTATGCTTTCGTTAAGAAAATGAAATTTCAATTTTCTTAAAAAAGTGAAATGTGTTATGAGTTCTTTGATTTAAGCATATCTTCAATGCTTTAATTTAAATCTAAAGCATAATTTGTATGGTTGAAATTTTTTTTTTTTTTTGAAAATCAAAATTATATGTGTTTAACAAAAATACATTTCCTGGAGAAATGCTACAGAAAGAAATAGGGGACTTTTTTAAGGGTTCACAAGGAATGAATATTTCATATTTATAAAATAAAAAACCTAATTACTCTGCTGTGCAATATGAGAAATGTAAATTTATTTCAAAAATGAAGAGACAAAGTAAATTATAGAATTAGAAGATGTAGTGCGCAAAAAAAAGGACTAATCTGATTAACTTTTGATCTAATGATCGAAAATTCACTTTCTGCTACTCAAGCTTAATAATTCAAAGGGGTGACCTCAAACATGCTAATTAATTAGAGATGACGAGATTTTAGATTTTAAGTAACTAGACACAAAAACGTACTTTCTCTGAATAAAGATACCTTTTTCGATGGATTCCGATTTCTGATCACCAAAATGTAGCGTGTGCTGCAATGTAGGAAATATGGTCCCCATAATTTGGTCAGGAGAGCGGTCTAAAGCTTGGACCCCTTACAAGATGCGCAGTAAAATTTTTAAAGAAAAATAAGCACCTTTTAAGCTCTTAAAAAATATTTTAAGCACTTTAAAAAAATATCATAACTAGGCAGGGTTGGCTAACCCAACATTTTAGCATAAGAATAATTATTATCTATTATAAAAATGAAGTATTTTTATATTAATATACATGCAAAATTAATTACAAGTGTTCCATAAATTGCGTTCTGAATTATTTTAACAAAAAATTCTTTATTTTGAAAATTAAATTATTAATTATAAATATTAATAATAAATTATTAATTAATTAAAATTAATTATTAATGTCAAGAATCCTAATTTTGGTGTATAAAATATTAAATAATTGTAAATGAAAATGTGTCATATTGCAATTTATCCAATCCCTTAATTTGTTTAATCATTGAAAATGAAAATACAAAAACAATTATCTTATAAAAAAACATTTAACAATCATCTCTTATTCTTTAAATGTAAAATCAGTTTTCATTTACTCCTCTTTTCCCCAAAGCAAGGAATTGCAAAAACATAGTTTTGAAGTCCTCTGTATTCCAAATTCATTTTTGTATGAATAAGCTCAAAATTTGAAACTGTCCTTTCGATTAATGCTCAGCTGTATAAACTAGAATGTTGACCTACTAAACAATTATAACATAAAAAATAACATGTAATTAGGAAATTTATTCTAATAACTGTACTAAATATTGATGGTATCTTAAACTTACTTAAACAAACATTTATGTTTTTTTGTAAATTATAATTAGTTAAGTTCATTTATGTTTTTTTTGTAAATTATAATTAGTTAAGTTATCAGGGAATAAATTATATTCTTGATTTATTGGAAATATTCATGTAGGAGTGCAGAAAATTGTCAGTCGCTAATATTTCCATCCTCAGAACAAAGTTTTTCTTCTTTTTTTCCTCATATATTTGGCTTTTAGAAAAATGTTAAAACTTCCTCAAAAATTTTAATGTTTTTTTCTTTTAGTGCTTGCAATTACTTTTTTAAGAATATTTTTGGAAAATTAGAATAAACTGTTTGATTTTACATAATTCTTGATTAAACGAGCTTGTTAAAAATTATTAGAAATCAAAATATATTAAAATAGTAATAATTTATTAAAGATCCCACTTATAAACTCAAGGAATGTTATTTAACCTTATGTTATTAAAATTTGCAAAGTGACAAATTTTTTTAACAAAAAAAATTTTTTTTGTAGTAATTTTTTAGACCGAAAATTTCTCTTTGGCTGCCCTCATTTCACTCAAAACCTCTTTTGCATCACTTGACATATTCTGCATATAAGTAATAATAACAAAAGAATGAAAAGAAAATCTTTTTTTTTAATAAGTTGAGTTCAGACAATTATTGGTGACAAATTTAGTTTTACTTAATTGTGGCATAAAATAATTAAAATCAATATTTAGATTGATAACAATTAACAACTCATAGTTATTACTTATAATATATTAAGAGTACCATGTTTTTAGAAAAACCAATTAATAATTTAATGATTTTGGCTATATCTTTAATAAATGATAAATAATATCAATTATAATTAGAGAAGTTTATAATGCAAGTATTGTGCACGATTTAATGACTAATAATGACTATGACTTTTTCCAATGTTAATAAAAAAAACAAAACATACCAGGGTTTTGACTGAAACCAGTTTTTGATGTCAAAATCCTAACCCTGTAATTAGGATAGCTGCATTTCTTATTTTTATTTTATTTTTTATTCTTCCTATTATTGAAAGTTCATAAATACATTAACAAAATGCAATATAATTTCCAAAGACTTCACATGATCATGGTGAAATAGTTTCTAGTTTCTGACAAAGAACTCTTTCCTTGATTTAGCCACCATAAAAATTATTTATACATAATTTTAAAGATAATCAATAAAATGTAGCTCATTCGATTTTTAAATTAATAATTACTTCATTTAATTATGTAAAAAAATTTAACCAAAATTATAGTTAATTTAAGTATTATTTAAAAAGACATTTTCAACAAAACATTGATTATACTGAATTTATTAAGATACATAAAGAATGGACAATTACAGCACCTCTTAATCTTTTGAAATTTCAACCCTAAGTTAGCGAAAATTCTCTCCTGAATTCGAAAATCTGATTTCTCTTTTCCTCCCATATATGTATTTATATAATTATTAAGCATTTAAATTGCCTAAAAAGGCCTACGTAGGTGATGCAATCAAAAAAGATCCCTGATTGTTTATGACGCCGCATGTCCTGAATGGAAATCTGCCGCCTTCGTCCGCTAAGGCTATTTCAATGCTGTTTTAGTTTTGATATCACTTATATTGTATGGATATCCTTTGTAAATTAGAAGTAAATTTTTGTTAATTAAATTTACGGCTTTGAGAGTGTGTGTAAAATGGAAGAAAGATTTTTAAAAATTGAAACTATTTATCTCTAAAATAGCTGAAGAAGTGATTATGTACCTAGTCACAGCAAATCCACACTTCTTTTCAGCTAAAAATGGTCTTCAAGTTCATAGAAAATATTTTATTACACTTATGGTGGATGATTTAATTATTCGGTATTGAATTTAAAAAACCAGTCTTTTCATTAATCAAGTTCATTGAAAAATATCTATCCATCATCGTTACAATATATGTGCTAAATATTTCGGTAATATAATTTAGTTTAGCCTTTTTTTTTATTACTAGAATTGTATATACTCATCTACGATATTTTCATTTTAAGTAAATATTTACGTAAATATTTTTAATACAGTTAATTTCCTCTTTTTTTAAATACATATTAAATATTTAAATACATATTAAATATTTAAATACACATTAATGCTCATATCTATTCTTAATATTATTCTTTAAATAGGAATTTTGCCATACTTAGAAAATTATTTTTACTTTTAAATTTTAATTTCTCTTCCTGCAATATAATATTTACCATATATTGTTATTGTTAATCTTTCTCTTTATTTGTGTAAACTATTTGCTAGTGCTTGCAAAGAAGAATTCTTAAATAGTAAAATTATTCTACATTTGTAATGAAAAAATTGAATTAATATTGGTGAAAAAATATCAGGTTAAGCTTTCGGTATCGCCGAAAACGAATCAACACTTTCAAGAATCTAGTCCATTGAAATATATCTGCCCATCATCATCACCACTGCCCATGTGCTTATACTTAAAATTTCACCGCATAAATGAATCACAACATTGGATTTTAAACTCTCGTGAATATGAATCGCGACACTGGGTTTTAAAAACGCGTAAATACAAACCGCGCTATTTGATTTTTAAATCTAGCAAATAAGAATCGCAAATGTACGATATTTATATCACGTGAATAAGAATGGCAATGAGCAAATTTTAAATAAGGTAAATATGAACATCGATGTTTGGTAATAAAATCGCGATTTTAAAAACACGTAAATACCAATATGGGATTTTTAAATCTCGTAAATAAGAATCGCAGTGTACGATATTTAAATCGCTTAAATAAGAATCACAATGCGAAACTTTTATATCAGGTAAATATGAAAATTGATATTTGATATTAAAATCGTGTGAATAAGAATCAAGATGTTAGCAGATTCTGGACTTGAGATTTCTAAAAGGATTGTTTGTATTGTTTTTGTTTAGCCATAATGAATAAAAATTTACAAGATTAATTAAATGAGCAAATATGTAAATTTCACCGAATTTTTTTATTTTATTTTAAAATTTCGTTTGCTTTTGCGGCAGCAAACATGAAGCAGCGACGTCTGTATTACGAAAATAAGAGCTATCTGGTGGGCGGGCAAAAATACGAAAAATCTCATTTTTTGCACGCATAAAATAGTTAAAATAAGTAAAAATGTGGATAGGTTGGCAGCTACGTAGATTGAATTTTCAGAAAAAGTTGAATATCCATTAAAAAAAAAAAACGAAACTTTTAGAGAATTGGAGTTTTTGATAAAAAGGCTGAAATTCGAAAGACAAAAACGAAAATCTGCTAAAGAGCAGAAAAATCTTAGTCCTGCAAAAACGTAATGGCACGCGCAGTAATTGTAAAGGAACGGCAGATGAACACGAGTCACGAGACTCCCCGTTTCTGATCAAAACGAAAGTAAGCGCCTTTTGCTTAAAAATAACTTAATAATTTGCACTCTTAGAGAAGTAACAAAATGTTTTCTGGCGGTTTTGTAGGATTCTAAATCCATTAAGATTTTTAAAAAAATTGACTGTAATACTCCATTAAGCAAACTAAGAAAACTTTAATAAATTCATATTATAAAAATTAGTGAATGGCCCCTAAAAATGTTTATTATTATCTGTTACTTGGTTCAGCATTTCTTTAATGAAATGATTAAAAAATGTTCAAATAATTTTGAAATGTAAATACAATGATTATTGAAGCTAAACAATTTGTCAGAAGTAAATTATTACATGGTCCCTATATTCATAATATTTAACAAATCTGAGATAATTTAATTTTGATTTCAAATGTTTGTAAATAAAACCATTAGAAATTTTTTGGGATCACAAAACTGACTTTTTTTACATAACTAAACATAAGATTTTTAGCTGAATTTAAAATATTAAAAGCCCCTCACTTCATACAACCTTTAATTAATTTAAATTAATTTTTTAAATTAAAATAACTGTGAAAATGTTGAATAGAACAATATCTTTACGCATAATTCATGACGAAAATTAACATGAAGAAAAATCTCATTTTGGAATGGGAAAATTAAGCACTTTTTAAAAACACCATATGAAAAAAGCACCTTTAAGGGCTTTTAAAGAACACAAATGGAAAATAAGCACCTTTCGAAAATGTTAATTTTACTTTTTGTGTATTTTGCCATATCTCAAGAACTTTTTAAGCTAATTCAAATTATTTATGTTGACCATGTATATTTGTGTTCAAATATAAAATTTTATAACCAAATATAAAATTTTTCATGGAGACCATATTTCCCAGATTGTGGCTATCGACTATATTTTTAGACCATAAAAAACTGAATCTGTTTTAACCATATCTACGTTTATTCAGAGAAAGTACGCTCGTGTGTCGAACATTGTAACTTAAAATATCACCTGTACTAATTAATTACCATATTTCAGGTCACCCCTCGAACCATTAAGAATTAGTCTTTTTTTGTTTGGTGCACTGTACACTTCTACATAAAATTGAATTAAAGCAGACTTTTAGCATCAAGACTCTGAAACATAATTTTATTCTTTATTGAAAATATATTATACATATTTGCAGTTTTTAAATGATCATTTAAACCTTTTTAGTAAAAAATTTACTTAAAAAAATTTAAAATCTTAAAAAATTGAAATTTTTGACAACTAAATACAAAATTTAAATGTTACTCCAACTGCGCATAATTAAAGAAGAAATTTACCTCAATTTTTTTTAGAACAATAATATTAACAGCACTATGTGCAGAAAATAATATAGATACATTAAAATATATTCTTGTTTATTATTTTTGCTGTTTTTATTTCGTTTCTGATTTCACCCTAAAATGCTGTAATTATATTAAACAAAATGTAAAAATATTAAAAATAAACTAAATAAATTCATTACATTTACATAAAAAGTTATTTAAATAGTTTGATAAGTTGAATTAAACACAAGCAATAAACTAGTTCTGTAGTTGTAATTTTTATTTCAAAATTCTAAATATTGGTTCAAACTCCGAGTTTGCTTTCACTACACTTCAACTTTATCAATCATTTGCAGAAAAGGGAATAAAAATATCTAACCATAGTTTTGATAAAAATTTTGAAGGTTCTTTCCATATATTTTTCATAATTATGCTTTTACAAGAAAGCAGGAATTGCGAATTTCCAATCAATATGATAATACTGAAAACATATGGAGCTGTCTAAATTTCATCCTCACATAATGATTAAACTTAAAAAAAGTAAAAAGGCTTATTGAAATATATTAATCCATTTTTAAACAACATAATTAACCCATCGTAGTTTTTGAATAATATGATTGATTCATAGTATTTGTTCACACAGATAATTTTATACAATTGATAAAATACTACAGCACAGAATTTCAACAATAACACTTGTGCAGCAATGCAGAATAAACAGCATATTTATGATTAGCATAAAAATCAGTTTAAAAAAATTTCAATTGAGAAACAAATTACTGGCTTACATTTCATTTAATTCATTCAAATTAACTTGATTCATTCCATCCTATTAACTTCAAAGATATAGCAGGAATTTTTTTTTTTTTTTCACTCATTGAAAAACTAAATTATTATTTTTTTTTTGGAGGGACAAAACATGAATAATAATAAAAAAACAAAAACATTATTATGGTTGAAAGAGAAAATGGCAAAGAGATATGTACAATGCCAATTTGATACATTTTGTGAAATTTTTTTTTTTTTTTTTTAAATATTATAGCATTTCTTGCTCTCTGCCTATTACAGCATTATCAAATTTTGAAATCAAACATTTCAGTTTTGTTCTTCAAATCTAAGCACCAATCCTCAAATATGCATTTCTAACTGTTCAATCAATTTCTTATATTAGTTTTCATTCATTTTAAAGTTGAAGACTCTCTTTCCCATACAGTTGTTGACAAGGGTATTGCTGTAGCAGAGTTTGATGTAAAAGGGAAAATGTATCAAATATTTTCATTACTAGCATGCATAATTTACTTTTTGCTAAACTTTTAATTAAAATACAAATTGCGAAAATACGCTTTTAGAGTTAAAAATATCTCTGAATTAACTTGATTTATATTTTAACACTAGTGTTGTTGACTAGTGTTATATATTAACACTAGTGTTTATAATCTAAATTCAATGATAATACAGGAGTCTCTTACCCTTAGGAACCTTCCACGAGAATTTTCTTTGAGGTCCAAATAATAGCGCCTATTATCTTTAACCATAACTTCACTCTTTAATTTTCCATCCTCTGGTAAATTATCAGGATTTGGTGGACCTAAAGAGCCAGTAAATGAAGAAGAAAAAACAAAGATATTCATTAACGAAAACAACGTAATAAGTATCTATATAAGCATTTCACATTTTATGAGCAAATCTTTTTTCTAATACCACTGAAAAAAATAAATAAATAGGTAGTTATTAATTAAAAGGAAGTAGGTCAAATATTTAAAACTGACTTTGTGTAACAAAGATCATGACTGATTTCAATATAAATATTGAACATAAAGGTATTTAGAAGTACAAAGGCAGTAGTATGTTTATTTTTGATTATACTAACACACATGGAAAAGAAATAATTATTTTGAATTTTTGAAAACTTTTTTTAAAATTTTTAACAGTAATATTTCTTTTACTTAAAAAATAATCATTTTATACTTTGTTGGTAACATAAATACTGTTTTATACAACATTATTACAAATATATTTCAAATACACTAAAAATAGTTTAGTATTAATTTAAAAGAAGTTTTTTTTTTTTAGTTAACAAAATGTGATGGAAATCTAACAAATTAGACACTTAACATTAAAACAAACTTGATTACTTTTTTTAAATTACCTTTTGTTAAATTCTATACATATTCTTGAACTCCATGCAACAACTCTAACAATATTGTCTCTGACATAAACATTCAAAATGCTTTAAGTATTTTTAGCAATTAGCACATTCTGTTATGGATAAATATCTAAATTTTGCTAGGAATAGAAATTTACCTAAAGAGGCATAAAGTTCACTAAACGAAGTAAGATGGTCTCTGAATTCTGCAGCAGTAGACATAGCTAGAAGTAGTCTACTCTTCCTTCCAGCTGCCCCAACCTATAAATATACGAGACATAAGTGAAGTTTTGAAGAATTGAAAAAGATGTATTTATGGTTTTAAAGTGTCATTTTAAACCCATACATTAAAACATTTATCATTTGTAATAAGGCACTTTTAAAGATTCCAATAAATATTGGTATTCATGTTTGTTTTGTTCATAGTAATACAAATTGCTTTGCTATCATAGCAAACAAATAATTTTGCATACATAATACAACACTCACTATCGTGGAAATTTTTTTCACTTTCACTAAAAAAGAAAAAATCTTGTTTCTTCAAAGGAAATTTGCCTTTTTTGAATTCCAGACAGAAAAGAAAAAGAAAAGATTTTTACGCTTTTCCCTACAAATACAAACGAGATCTAAAATTACACTCACATGAGTTAAGATCACACAGTGTTTCATATTTTCATGTTTTTTTTTTCTTTCAAAAATCAAATATTGTGTTTTACATTCACGCAACTTAAAAGCCACTATCATGATTCTTGTTCAAGTGACTTAAAAATTATGCATTGGAATTCGTATTCACACGATTTTAAAATGAAACATTGAGATACATACTAAGGTGATTTTAAAATCAAATATTGAGATTCGTATTTATGTGATTTTAAAATTAAATGTTGCAATTAATATTATCATGATTTAAAAATCACTCATTAAGATTAATTTCCCCACATTTTATATAAAATATATCGATAATTTTATTAAAACGTTGATAACATTCTGTGGATAAATGCTTCTTACATACATTTCTTTCTTGATCAAATTTGAGGTATTTTTCAGTTATTGAGGAAGTGTTTTTTCACCTAATATTTTTGGATTTCTATACATAATTCTTCAAATTTTCTTGTTAAACGATAGATATAGCTGTATAATTGCAATGCAACGGTCAGCAAGGCTGATGACAAAGACTGTGGTTTTAGGTGCGTTGTTTTAAGTCTATTTTCATCATCATTTTTTTTTTTTGTAGGTGGATTATTTTTCAAATCTGGTTTCTCCCCCTTTTATCACATTCGAGCATTGGATTCCACCGAGTGAAGTTGTTTTATAACTAAGCTCGAAGCTACCATGTCAACTCACCGATTTAGCCGTTGAGGGAAGGTTTTCTGACCCTCTCATGAACCAGCTATCGACCATACCACTCTGAAGGAAGAGATGAGACGTAAAGTCAAACTTCTTAATACTGACATTATAGAGGAGATTGATAAACGTATCCAAAAATATCAAGATGATGCAGATGAGTACTCAATGATGCTGAAATCAGCTCCTAATCATCCCTCTCTAACTAAGAGCAGATATGAATTGATTTATACAATCGAAGCATTAGAAGCTACGAAAGTATCCTTACTATCCCAACCTGCACTGACTACTGACTTGGAGGAATCTACACCCAAGACTTGTGTTATTCACATGGATAAACCCAAAAAGCCAGTGGAACCTGCAGCTGAAACCCCGATTGCAACCCAGGTTGAAATTACTAGTGATCTAGAAACGCAAATCTCCAACCCCATCCCGGAGGTAGCTCCCAAAGAGAAAGTCTCAACTACTGAAAATCAGACCAAGAAAAAGAAAAAATGAGAGAAGCACAGTGTCAACTTCGCGACACAGAAATGCACAGAATCCAAAACAGACAGCGAACCATCTGCCCAGAAAAAAAGATCGCCTCCACACCTACAGTGGAAGACTCCCCATCCGATTCAACTGATACTGCAGCCCCGGCAATCGTAGAGACTCCAGCAGTAAACAACGAACCGATGAAAATTCTACAAACCACCAGTAGATATTTGAAAGCCCTCACCCGAGGACTTAATCCAGAAATCGAAATTCCTGATCTTGAAAAAGAACTAACAGATTTTGAGCAACAGCAAACCAGAATTGAACAGCTGAGGAAGAAGCGGGGCCAGGACCTTAAGCTCCTCCCCATCTACCTAGTCATCCTACCAGATAGTGAAAAACATCCTGATATTTTCAACATCAAGAGACTTTTAGATACTCCTGTCAGGATAGAATGATTCTGTGGCAGGCGTCACGAAATACAATGTTACCTATGCCAGAAATTCGGGCATACACAAAAGTCATGCACAGCTGAGCCTGCTGTATGAAGTGCGCCAATGCACATTTCGCGTACACTTGTACAAAACCACAGAGCGAGCCAGCTAAATGCGTAAACTGCTTAGGTGAGCACCCAGCCTGTTTTTCAGGCTGTGGTGCAAGATCCAAAAGAAAACCAAGAAGCAGACCCGCCCAGTCCATCAAAACCACAGACAAAGCAACCAGGTTCCTTTTGTTATTTAAGGAAATGCAGCAGCTTCTCAAGGATCCAGATCTTCAGAATCTACTTAGATCTCTGCTCACAGAAAAGACGTAGAGGCGGAGTTCACCCCACCAAGACATCCACAGCCCCACTGTGGAATACCTACACCCTTATAGACAATATTCCAGGTGCCCACGGGCACAATCTTCAATGAAAGAGACAATTGTCCGCTTCCCGGACAGGCACTCTGTATCCATACTCTAGTTCAAGTAGTTCCCCTTTTATTACTTAAAAAAAAAAAATTGTTGAGAGGAGAAATAGAAAAAATATTTTTAATTTCTAAATTTATATCTAATACTTTTATGTTTATCAATTTTCAGACATATAAGCCAAAAAAAATTAATTATTTTCAATAATTAGAATTAATTTTCTTAAAATAACTGAAATTTTGGAAATTAAAATAAATGACAAGAATTATTTTTCCTGGTTACAAGCTGTACAATTTAAATTTTTGACAATTTTGTCTTTGCACACATTTTTTTTATTGATCTATATCATATATATGGAAATTTTGTTGCTATATGTACAATAAAAGATTTATAATAGTTTTTAAAATAATAGTCTCTGTTTGACTGTGTTAGGACTGTAAAACAGACAAATTCGAATTTAGTGCTGTAAATAGATTAAATTTTGTTTCTTGGCAGATAGATATTTCTAATAATCAAGAATCACAACAATTTTGAATAACACTAGGGTTAATAAAGGATTTTTGTAATTTTTTTTTTAAAAAATCAATTCAAAATTTGTATTTTGGAATTTATTAAATTCAATTAATATTTTAAGTAAAACATGGAAAGAATTGCATACTTCAGCAACTTTAATGAATCTGCCTCTTCTATTTTGTTTCACATCTAAATAAAATCTCTTTGATTGAATCTGTAGCATTTTGGTGGCCAGCTCTTGTTCCCCCTGAGGCACCATCTGCCCTCCTACAAAAAAAAAAAAAAAAAAAAAAAAAAAGAATAGTACATTAAAAGATGACATTTAAAAAAAATATATTTAAATTTGAGGTGAACTTGTGTTTTATATAACTGTTGTAATCATATAAGTCATGAGTATATACAACAATGTTCAACTGATTTTGGTTTAAAAGAAGAAAAAATTATTCCAAAAAGTGGCGTATTATTCCTGTAAAAGGTTCAGGACATTAAATCAAATGATTGGATAAATGGTTTAACTAATTTAAACTGATATGCAACAGATAGCAGACTAGGTAAAATAGTTTAAGAAGAACTAATTAAATTACATATTTTTTAGTTTTAATGCACAACCTGCATAAGGGACATTTATATTTAACCCCTTGATACAGAATTTTTATTAAACATATTTTTCATTATTTTATATTTAACAAGGGGTCATCATATAGAAAAAAGTTTCACAGAAAAAAAAAATTTTCATACAAAAATGAAGGTCTGTTAGAATAAATTTAGAATTATGTTCGAATGTTGAGAATAATATTTTTCAATAACGAATTTCAACTTCCTGCAAAGTTTACAGAGGCCGTCTTGTTTAATTTAAAAAAAGAAAAAAATGCGAAAAAAAAACTATATATAAGACATTAAATCGTAAGAGATCGTACTATCTGACCTATCTGAGGTTTACACTGCACTATCTGACCAAGAACGTGCTATCTATTCGTATATGTGGAATTAACACAGGATTTATCGTTTCTTACGGGGATACAAAAACAAAATTTCAAGAGGCTGGGAAGAGAATCTTAGAACTTTTTGTGAAACTATCGTTTTTCCTAAAGTTGAATTTGTGAAGGTATCACTAAACTGTAGTAAATTTGCCCTGGACAGACCCCTGAAAATGCACCATTTACAAGAAAAAATATACAAAAGGGACACCGGTGTCCCATCTGCGTCAAAAGGTTAGTGGACAGTTAAACTGGCTATGTTCATCATTGAGAAAAACAACTATATATCACATGTAAAAAAATCAAAATATGTAGAGAATGCAATGTATAATATAGATTTTTCTTCCTAATTTTTTAAACATGGTTTTTCAATCTTATTTTGGGGTAAATCATTTTCACAATATAGAACTTAATTTGTAGTGCCAAGCATTTTTTTAAATTTATGCAACATTTGATCATATTGATTAAGCTTAAATTAAAGATAAATTATAATATCCATGGCCAACAAATGAAACACATTAGAAAGTCAAGATTAAATCATAGATATTATTACATCACATAGACAATATTTTAAGTAAATAATTATTCGTTTTTCTGGTTTATAATGTTAATTCTTTTCGAATAGATGAAACTAATCAAGCCATATTTCTGTTAAATACAAATTTAGTTAATTTATTTTTATCTTATTTTTAAAAATTTCAGAACTATACCTATCCATCTACAGCAGCGATGGGCCAACTATGGCCCGCGGGCCAACTATGGCCCTCCGGAAGGTTTTATCCGGCCCGCGGATAGAATTTTAACTTGCCTATCCGTATCAAATATAAACAATATACATCCATTTTCTTGTCGACATTTTTTAAAGCTATTTCTGTTCTTTCTTTCTTAACAAAGTACTGATGACCTTTTTACTTTCTCTATTTTTTTTCTACAAAACATAAATTAAAGGAAATAGTTAGCGCATACAACTTCAATTGATAAAATGTTGAAAGCAGAAATTTCTTATAGAATAGCCGTAGATTGGCTCCAACTAGCGTTTATCTTTCTTGAGGAGCAGACTTATGGAATCTAATATAGAGGAATTGTACTTCACGTGTGGCAGACTGCTCATTTTAAGCTCCAACGAGCGGACAATCTAACAATCATCTGAAGCAGTTGTTTCTAAATATGCCAAAGTTTGAGTTTTACAGATCATCACCAAAAGCTCGTTTTCAAAATTTAATATCTCAAGCCCAGAAAATCAGTGCTATGTTTGCTTAATCTTATACATGTAAACAAGTGTTTTCAAGTATCAACCTTAGAAAAAATCATTTCAGAAGTAAATTAACAGACAAGCATTTAGCCTCGCTCCTTAAAATAAGCACATCTCACTTCGAACCTCAATATAAGGAACTTTTAAAAATGAAATCGCAGTTCCTTTACTTGGCCCACCAAACATTTGTTTCTAGATTTTCGCCCTCGACCAAAAAAGTTTGCCCATCCCTGATTTACAGTATTTCACTTATAAGTCAGTGATTTTATGTAATGATGAAGAAAAATTTCAATACAGCACATAAAATATCAGCAATTAACTATTTTTAAATTTAATCTCATCCCTTTGATCCATACTTCCTTTTTTAATACTATTTTGTTAAAATGATTGCTCAAGAAAGGTGTAAGTTGCCTTAAAACTTGATTAAAAACTTCGAATGAGTTTCCATTTTTTAACATTTAAGATATAAAAGATCAATAATGAATAATTTTCAAATTGAATGTTTTAAATATGTATTGGTTGCCTTACAGCTTGATGGAAAAAAAACTTTAATGATTTATCGATTTTTCTACCGGAATTAACATTGATCTATTTTTAAATTTAATCGATTTCTCTTATTGAAATTTTACTAATTTGTTTAATTGGATCTTTTAAATATGCATGAAGTGTCTTAAAATATGGTTGAAAAAAATATTGGTAAGTCAGTGAGAGTAAAAAGGGATAAAGTGGGAGGAGTTGAGAGCCAAGAAAAAGCTCAAGAACGCACGTAGCAACCCTTCGTCCACAGAAAGAACACCTTTCGTCATACCGAGGCGGGCATTGACCCCTCCAGACAGCGCATTAACTATACGAGCAGCCGTCGCCCTACATTTCCGCGAGAGCGAAAAGGGATGAAGGCCAAGTGGTTGGCAAAGAACTCTCCTAAAAGGAGGATATTTTCGATTCCGGAATCATCCCACAACCAATTTCTGCGAAGATTATAACACTCATAGAGACATTACATAAGTGTGCGAGAATTATTATCTAAGAATAACAGGATAAACATCGATTCTAAAAATATACATCCAAGAACAAATCGGAAATCTTGTTGCAGTATTGTATTGACTGCAGATAAACCGTTCGTCTGGGGGTGAAGGTATTTTCAGAATGGAACCAGTCGCGGAGCAGCTGCGGATTTTTGATTTTGTCGAAAGATTTAAATGAATGGTCATTAGTAAGGCCCGGATTTTGATGACATTTGCATTTTTTGTCTTTTAGAGCATTTTTTTTTAGATTAAGAGGGCATTTATCTTAAAATTTTGGGGCATATTTTGCATTTTTTTTTAAAAGTTTTTTGTTAATTTTTTCCAATTTTTATTATTTTTTTAATCTATTTTCATTATTACACTGGTTTCCAAACAATGAAAAAAATCTATAGGATATTAACAGGAGAAGCAAAATATTTTCAAATTGAAGAAGAATTGTCCGTCTTTTTCAAGTACGCACCTATAACATCAGTAGACGTTGAAAAAAGCTTCTGCAGGAATAAAAATTTACTTTCAGACAAGAGACGCTCGTTTACATTTCAAATTACCAAAAAACATTTAATAATCCAATGTAATTCTGATATTTAGTAATATTATGAGATGGAAGTTGTTATATCCATTAAAGTTTCTATACAAAATAAAAATATTTTGGTGTCAATATATTTTCCTTTTTTTTGTTGCTATTTTAGGATATACTATAACATATTTTTCAAACTTTAATGAACGTAGAACAAGTATTGCATTGCTTTATATTTTTTAAATGACTCATAATAATTTTAAAGAGCAAAACATTTTTTTAATTCAATATTTTTGCTTTATTTAAGGCATTTTTTGAGCAAAATTTGCATTTTTAAGGGCATTTTTTGCACTTTATAAGGGCATTAGTTGAGATTTTTTAGGTCATCAAAATCCGGGCTCTAGTCATTAGGAATCAAAAGGGAAAAAGTTAACCATAAAAGGGAATAGTAGAAGGGATTTTTTTAATATCAAAAATAAAACTGGATATTATAGGGAAATATAACACTAACTTAAAATTTAATTTCTTTTAATAATTAATTTTTTTTCAGTAAAGAGAAACGGATTTTTTTTTCTCATCAAAATATGTTCAACGTAACTTATATTAATTAAAGTGTCATTTAATAAATAAATAACTTAAAAAAAACCCACCTGACATCAATTATTTTTTTTTACCAATTAAACGTGATTTCTTTTTTTTAAAAACAAAATTTCATTAAATTAATCTTAGATTGATCGAAGTGCTACTTATTCAAAAATAAAACACAATACTTTAAAATCAAGCACTTATTTATTATTAAATTTTATTTCTTTAAATAATTAAATGCATTGAATCATGTCCATTAGCATCCATGAATGTCTACATTTTAAACGAAGCAATTTATCATTGTTAAAAGCCTGGTGCTAAAAAAACCAACAGTAACGAAAAAAACGGCAAGTTAATGAATTTTTTTTTTACAGCATTGATAAAAAAAAAGATAACAGTTTTTAACTTTTTCAGAAGTTAGGTTGATTATGAAAATATTTTCCAAGATAGATAACAGGTTAAAAAACGTTTCTTTCCAAAAAAATTAATAAACAAAGCACATCATTATAAGAAAAAGTAATTTCTTTAAATTAAAAGGAACAAATCAAATTAAAAAGGAATAAAATTAATAGTTTTATAAAAAAAAAAGGTATTTTTAAGAACATTTTAGCGAAATAAAACGAAACCATGGGATTTAATTTTTAAAATATAACCCATGCCTAAACTTCAGTTCATGAAATCTCTCAACTCGAGTTTCAATCAAATACTAAATCACATCATTAAAAAGTAAAGAGAATTTTTTTTTTTTTAATCGAGCAATTAGTTGCAGTATTTTAACAGGAATATAAGAGAAAATAACATTAAGACTCAGACTATGTTTTTAAAAAGAATGTATTTGCCAGACATCTTAAAAGTCTATCAATTTTATATTTATTATCTTGAAATTGGAAAGTGAGGCAGAAATGAATAATTTAAATATTTACAAAAGAAAATGATTAAATAAATGCAAATTTGTTTAATTTTTAATCCAGATATCACTTTATATGTCAATATATATACACACATACATAAAAATATGAATTTAATGATTATTCGCTGATTAAAATCAACTGATATTTTTAGAAAAAGAAATCACTGAATTAGAAATTTACTAAGCATAATAATAAGAAATTGCGCAGTATAAGTACAGTAATTATAGTTTATAAAGTACAGTTTTAAAATTTAATGTAAATATATTGCTGTATAAATAAGTGCAAAATTACATTAATTCTTTGTGTATAAAAAAATTCAAACACCCTTGAAATGATTTAATTTTTTAAATTTTTTTTTCAAATTTACATAAAAGAAATATTTAATGCACTTTTTTTAATACTGAAATACCTGTAAAAAGTAGTTATAGTTTCTTTTATTTTTGTTGCAAAAAAACATAAAGGTAATGAAAATCCTACCAATTTCTTAGTTTTAATACATTTTCATCAAAAGTAACCTTTAATTTTATCATTGCAAATAAATTTGCTAAATTATTTTAGTGAGTATTAAGCACAAATTATAATATGTCATTAAAAAAGAAAAAAAGAACGATTTAAAGATAAATCCTGATCCCCCCCCCCCCCCTCAAGTAAGAATATAATTGTGACACTAATTTTGAGACTCCTTTATTTTGTTTTTGGTCTGAAAGAAAATCTTATTTACTTTGACCCAGCTGTATACAGGAAGGAAATTTCACTTTCGTCTTTTAATGATAAACAAATAGTGATTAGGAATGATGCAGAAAAGCAATATATTTTACACGAAATAAGAGTAAGAGGATGTAAAATATAATAGCTCCATTATAACATTTTTCAGCCTAAGTAATAAAAGGCCACTTAAATTTTAATTATCTCAACTTCCTTTTTTGAAACAAATAAAATTAATCTTTTTTTTTTTGTTGCCAAAATACTTTTTTGCTGACAATAAACACACACGTATTTATTTATTATTATTTTTTAACAAATACAGAATAATTCATGAACATTTTAAAATAATCTGAAAATTATTCTATTTCACACTAAATTCTTAAAATTTTTTGAAAAGGTGGCTTGGCCAGTAATAAAATTTCCTGGTTTTCCTGTTATGCACTCATATATTGATTTTTATTCAATTTATAGATGATTCAGAGCAGAGTGGATTGAGATTTGTAACATACATAACTCAATTTTTATAGTACATCTTGCTTTCTGACGCAAAATTACAACTTGAGAAAAATACCTTATTCAAAGACATTTTTTTTTTATATAGAAGGAACTAAGGTTTGGCTCCAAGATCAATCTGTACTGTTTAAAATAGTAAAATAAGTTTCACAAATTAATTTAAATAATTTTTTAAAGATATCCAATATCAAGAAAATTAGTAGAAAAAAGTATTTTCTAATAATTAATTGCAAAGCTGCTGTACGGATTTCCTGTTTAGTGTTAGCCATGGAAATAATTTTTAATCGACTGTCGAAAAATTTAAAATCTCACGCTATTTATTTTTTACATTTCACCTAAATTACGTTCATATTATTAGACAAAATTAATATAGAAATCCTGACATTTAAAACATTTTTCAATCATTAAATACCCAATTTATTGAAATTATAAACTTCAAAAGTAAGCTTCAATTTCCCTTAGTTATTTCAAAACTTAAATATATTATGTTATAAAAATATACTTGTTAATTTAAATAGCAATCATTACAGAGAAAGAAACTAAGAATTGAAGCTTCATTACTGATATGAAATTAAAACCAACAGATTTACAAATATTAAAATAAGGAATAAAATTTTTAATTTACGATTAAAAATTAGAGAAGCATTTTTTTTAAATCGCAAGGAAAGTAGTAATAACTATCGAAAAAAACTATTAAAATCTCTTTAAATTTACGATGAAATCGGCATAAATAAAGCGCGTCAAAAAGTGATGTACGTATTTAAATGCGGGATTCGAAATTTAAGTGTCGCAATAGCGTATAAAAAATATCGGGACTTTCAAAACCTTGTAGAAATGTGTAGCAATAATTGCCAAAAAAAGATTGATAAATAATTTGATTTGCGATAAAATCGGCACGAATGAACCACGTCAAAAAAATGTTTATCTAACAGGGATGAGAGTAGTCAGAAAGTAAAAAAGAGGAAATCCAAGAATATATACATATGTATAAACAAAAATTTGACAAAAAAAGTGCGATTTTTAAACTTATAAACTATGTGATTATAAATCCCGATATGAGGCTTTTAAATCACGTGAATATGAAACTCTACATAGAATTTAAAAAAATGTGAAAATACAAATCATGATGCGTAATTTTTAGATCAAGATGCATAATTTTAAAATCGCGCGATATTACAACCGCAAAAACGAATCACGACATTGGATTTGCAGAGTCTGGACTTGGGATTTCTAAATGGCTTGTTTGAATTGTTTTTATTCACACAATAAATAAAAATTTACAAGATTAATTGAATGAGCAAATAAATATTTTCACCGCAAATCCACCTCTATTATTTTTTCGCTTTTTTTGTTTGCTTTCTCTCCAGAATACAAGAAGCAGCGACGTCTAAATTACGAAAATACGAGCTATTCCGCAGACGGATAAAAGATACGAATTTAAAAAAAAATTTAAAAAAAAAAAAAAAAAGATTTATTTTTATGCTTTTTCTTATCATTGCAAATGTGATTTAAAATTACATTCAGATTTAAAATCACATATTATTCTGCTAATATTATATCAAATATCACATTTTGGATTTATGTGATTTAAGTCACTATTATGATATATCGGAATTCGTACTCATGCTATTTTAAAATGAAACATCAAGATTCGTATTCACGCGATTCCTATTAGCGCCATTTAAAAATCAAGCATTGAGATTCATATTCAAACAAGTCAAAAAGTAAATAAAATCTTGCATCCATGTTTTTATCGAAATGCTGATTAACATTTTGTGGATAAATGCTTCCTACATAAAATTTTTTCTTGCTCAAATTTCAGGTATTTTTTTTAATTATTTAAAGAGTGTTTTTGGCACATAAAATTTTTGTATTTTTATTTCCAGCTTTTTTGGTTTTTTATCAAACATATCCCTGTTGTATGAATCAAAAATAAAACATTTTATAAAAATAGTTTTTTCGTGATTTTCAAACAAATTTTGTCAAAATGAGGTGGCAACAAAAGAGTTGAAATTAGCTACAAGAGTTAATCAATGTGTGAAGAAAGTTTTTCATTTTATCAAAGTCCGGTCAGTGCGTTTATATTAAAGAGAAGCACGTTCTAAGAAAATTGGCAATCAGTAACTATTAACTAGAATAAAAGTTGTGTTATCATCTGGCTAACAAAGGGAGGTTTTTAGTATCTTTTCCTCCATTCAACATATCAGTTTCACAGAGAAAGATTTTCATGAAACCAAACTTGTTTGTAGCTTGGTTTTGAAGTCCTTTTTTCTTTAGGATGTTCTTTAGGTACATTAAATATAAGCTTCATAAATAAATGATATTAAAAATTTAAAGTAAATCAAATGAAAAATTAATTATAAAACCACTATTAGCAGTTATCTTTATTTCACAACCAAGTTTTACGTTAATTATTCTACATATGCGATGCCGAGTCATTTCAAATTTCTTTTAGAAACATACTTAGAATTTAATTAATCTCAAAATAAAAGTATGTTTTGATTTATATAGACGGGCAATAAGTCTCTATGGAAACTATATCTTGAAAAATATTTGTATGCTAGAAAATAATAAGATTCATATATATATATATATATGTATGTAATACAAAAATTAAATACTTTTGTATTAATAAAAGCATTAAAACTTCATTCCTTTTCATAAAATATCTTTAGTAAAGGATAAGGGTAGAAATTCTATTTTGGGACTTCAAGGTTAAAACATGCCAATGAATAATAATTAGATTTATACTTCAAAAGAGAAGTTATTTTAAGATCTTTCACTTCCATATATGGAAAGATTAAACGATTTGCTATGAGTAATAAATAAATTGATGAGGCGTAAGAATACACAGAAAAAGGCAATATGACTAACCTCTTCACAACCTTTAATCATCCTATATAATGCAGGAGCAATGTTTTAGCGTGGCTTTTTGGTGTATAATATTTACCAACTAAACTCCGTCGGATCTGACTGGAACTTTGTCCCCCCCCTCTCCAGCCGGGAGAGCGGGGATGTGACTTCGGCTTCACGATCTATTTAGTAAATAAAATCTTGTGCACAATATGTTCTCATTATTCCTGCTTTCTTGACAAATAAATCCACCAAAATATAGGGGTTGTTGCACTTATATTATATATATATATATATATATATATATATATTACATAAACGTTATAACATCCGGCCAGGAAATAAACCCAAATTTTATAATTAAAATAATTTCAACTTCTCTAATGTTAATTCAATATAATAAATACTCTCAAGAAATAAAACCAAAAATTTATAAGTAAAATTTGTTTATTATAGTTAAGTTAATCTGAAAATTAAAATTTTAAATTAGTATAGGTACTAATCTATTTTTAATTAAACAAATTGCAAAAAATATTACTTTATCAAAACAAAATATATCAGCCAAATTTTTATTTTTGATGTCTAAATTATCTTGTATATTTAAACACTGCAGAAATTTGAAACTTTCCTTAATCTTAATATTTTTTTTCTTCTACATTTTAAAATTATTGTTCTGAAAAGCTTGCTAATGTCTGATCCTATATAATCACACAAATATTATTCATAACATTTCTGTAAAAGTTTTTTCCCCCAAAGAATAATCTCTTCTTTTATAACAGGCTAGCTGCGACGAGAAACACAAACCGTATCTCGGTTACATTATTTCCCAACATTGTGGCAGTTAAGAAATTAAAAATCAAAATTCTGCAATTTTTAAGACGCAAAAATATAATTTAATAATATAATCCTATATCAATAAAATAAATTTAAATACATGCATGTTACAAGTGAATTTTGTGATTTAAAAGAAAAGTCAGCCAGCCTTTTCAGAAAATGGCAGCTTTTTTTTTTACAATCTACATGCATGACCTACAGATGTTAAGTACAGAATACATATTTTTTCTAAACATAGGCAATTCCCACACAATTCAAATAATTTTATTATGTTATTATAAAAGTCTTATGAAGGTGTTTCTTTCATAAATTAAAATTACATTTTGTAAATAATGAGCATTATTCTCTCTTAAAACATAAAAAAACTAAGTTTTTTACCAATCTTATTTTAGCCTGATTATTTTTTCTTGATATAGAAAACTTACAAAAGTAAATAAAAAGCTAAACAACACTCCAAACAAAGTAATACTTGATTTTATTGCAAGATAAGGTACACAGGTATTGGCATTGAACATATTTAGAATATCAAATTGTGTCACAATTTGTGTACGACTACTTTATTTATGAACAAACTATTAATTACTTTACTTAACTGCAAAAATATTTTAAGGCTTTGATCTGATTTTGAAGGTCATATCACAGTAGAATAAAATTTAAGTACTCATAAATTGTGAAAAATATTTTATAATGTACATACATACAGATTGTTCTAAAAATGACATTAGACAGAGCTTTTATATTACCTTGAAAAGAATAAGAATGTTCAAAATTAAAGATGGTGGAAGAGTCCACTAAAATTTAACTTAAACCAGGATAAAAAATAAAATATGAGTGATTTCTTGGACCAGCAAATGATGCAAATAGATAGTATTCTGTATTGGTTTTTAGATTTTATGCTTTGGTCCAGATTTTTGTCACCAAAAAGGATATTTAATCATTATTGTGAAAAAGTTACTTATTCTCTTTATTGCAATTTTTTAAAAAAAATCTAATAGAGACATATAAAAACAGACCAGTAAAAAGTGTATGGACTAGCAATGCTTTGTCCTCAAAGAAGTAAATTTTCTTAACTTATACACCTACACAATATGAAAACAATGATCTTAAGAAAATCATTACCCCAAAAAATCTTATCCTTATATTAAATTCTGTCTATTACTGAGACATTGGATGAATCCTTAATAAAAACTGAAATTTAAGAGCATGAAATGAGCAAAAACACTATGCAAATACTTCAAAATTATCAATCTACTTAAAATTACAAATCTATACAACAGATTAAAAAAAAAATTGAATTGTATAGTTTTTTTTATATCTGTAATAAGTATTAATAAGATATCACTTATTAATGATCAACAATTATATATTTCGTAATTTTTGTAAATTATTCTGAATGGATTTCGATCTTACATAGATATTTCCACTATTTAATAGAGGCGCTAGTCTAGTACTTCCATTACTACATAAACCACTAAAGTACATGTAAGCACTAAGTATGCGGTTGAAAGATATACCTTATTTCCATATCGTATGAATTAACTAATTAACTTTAACGAAATTTGAATAACTCAATTTTTCTCATTTTTGCTATTAAAAACTAAAATTAAGGTTGTATTAGACATGTGAACGAATTTTCAACTTCACATCTTGACGGGAAATTAATGCAGCATATTCATCAGATCAGCTTAGTACACAATAAAACAAATTCTTCAATAAATATCGTAATTGAAACTTCTCTCTGAATAAATATTTATTAGAAATTATGAATAGAAATCTATCAATTCTTAAAATTATACTATGTAGATGAGTGTTGCCTTCCTCGCCATGTTTGCTGATCATGGACCCGCCAATTGATACATTGTATCAAAATGATAAGAGCGAGGAGGTATTTTTCTAAATTGCAATGCATATTAGTTTCTTGCAAAATATGAAATAGGTTAGAATCTCTGGAATAGATAAAGAGAAATTTACAAACATACTTTGGGCAGGATGCTGTTCATCCCCACTTTCACGGTCCGACATTATATCTTTCCACGAATACTACTTTAACCTCGAACTACCATTCTCATCTAAAAAGCAAGAAACACACAATATTTTTTTTTTTTTTTTTTAAAATCATTTGCACATTTTTTCTTAAATAATAAAGAATATCCTAAAGTGCTTATTTTAAAATATTTTATTGTTAAATCAAAGGTTTCAGAGATTAAATAAAAACAAAAACAATTTTTTTTACTTCATCCCAATACTCATTAGTGGAAAGCAAGGATTAATAAAAGTGTTTTTGATAACTAAATATCTTTTGAAAAATTTTATTGATTTGAATGTGAAGAAACTTTCTAAATTTTCAAACCACATTATTTTTTGATTAGTAACTTTTTCCTTTAAAAGAAAACATAACAACATTAATAAACAAAATGAAAATTGCATTTGTCTAATTTATATAAAAAGGAAACTTATACATATGTAATGAAAATGTAAGTATTTTTTTAAATAATTTATTCAATTATAACGTTCCAAATAAACATGAGCAAAAGATCAACTGTTCATTCCGCTCAAACAGAATAAATTGGTTCATAAATACATATTTTGTTAAACGAACGATATAATGATGTCTACAACTTGAAAAAGAAGAAGAAGAATTTATTTTTATTAACTACTTAAGATATATTCTAGTCATAAACTCAATTTTTTCTTAGAATATGTCAAGTAAAAGCTCGAAAAAAAAAAAAAAAAACTTAAAAAACTAAAAAAACTTAAACATCAATTCTTTAATAACATGAATATGTAATTTAACTGTGTCTGTCACGTTCCAAGTTTTCATTTGTTTATTTGTGTTCCAGGGAATTGCAATTTGGTTTATAATTAAGATAAATTAAAAATGCATATTTGCGTTTTCTACCTGCTAAATTTTTGTTAGCATTAAAATTTTGTAACACAATTGCTACTTCATTCATAGTGTGATGATTGATTCACCCAAAAGAGCACAAGACTTTTCTAAAGAATTGAATAAAAATGTTTATGAACAAGTAGCTATTTCTATCAATGACATTAACACCATGACAAAAGACAATGCAAATTTATATTTCTGGCGTATATTTTCTGCAATATTTTATGGGACATCCTCGTTTTTAATTATAGTTATAAACAAAATTGTGCTTACAAACTACAAGTAAACTTATTGTAAATTACTCTGTTCTGTTTATTGTTGAATTTTCTTTTGTTAAAATTTTATTTTACAGAGCATTAATTAATTACAGTGTATTGTTTTTCAAATGGGAGTTAGAGACATGATTGTCCGGGTTTTGACGAGGGATGGTTCATGACAGCTATGGATTAAACTTTCTTCTCAAATACTCTTAGAACCTTAAAATGTTGTATTTTGTAATCGTATTAAATATTTTACTGTCCGTTAAAATTTTTTTGTCAGAAAATTTTTTCGTTGGTAATTTTAGTATCAAACATTCTAGTACAGAATTTTAAAATTTATGTATTGATTTTATAAAATATTATGATTTTATTTAAGCTATCTTCTTCATGACTTCATATTTAAGCAATAAGTTAAAAATTTTCAGAAAACATAGAAGATGTTTCCATTCTTTCATATCGATGTCATCTAGTTTCTTACTAAAGAAAGTTTATACTTTCAAATAGTTATAAAACGAAAATATATAAATGGGGTTAATTAGAAGTTACAGTTATAATACCCTTCCAGTTTGTCTCTCTGAGGATATTTCCATATTGTGATCTATCGCACCAACTACAATCGCCAAGGGGCCAAATAGATTTTTAACTTGCAAATTTAAAAAAGAAAAAAAATCTGTAGATGTTTGCCCAGGGGTGGCTACGAGTTATACCTTTCGAGTTAGTCCCTTTCTGTGATGTCTTTTTTTAGTTTCTCGCAGGCCACTGCCCGGAAGTTTCCAAGACTTGGCGATTATTCTGCCGCAGATCATGATACGGAAATCTCCCTGACTCTCTTGTTAGTTTTTCACTTGCCACTGTGTGATAGTTACCGAAACTTGGCTACTATTTTTGCGCTCAGAACTATTTTAATGACACAGATATCTTTCCTACACTTTAGCAAAGATTGTAAATGTCACGAAATTTTTAAAAATATATTCTTTTTTTGGACATGTCTTAAAATAAAAGTTTAATTTTTAAAAAAAATCTTTTCAGTTTAGACTGAACTTATCTAAAACTAGAAAATATTTTTTGTAGTACAGCTGTCAAATGAGAAACAGTATTAACAGTGTATAATCAGGGGTCTGTCCAGGCCGAATTTACTACCGTTTAGCGGTACCTTCACAAACTCAACTCTAGGATAAACGGTAGTTTCACAAATTCAATTTTAGGAAAATACTTTTTCTTAAAATTTCATTTTTGTATCCCTTAAGAAACGATAAATCCATATTTTTGCTTTGATTTTTTAATAAAATTTTTAATTTTTCACAAATTACGTCTAAATTTTCACAAAATAAGTACCTGTCAGAAAAACCTAGACAGACCCCTGATAATAGTTTGATTAGAGATGATATATTTTGTCTTTCATCTTCAGACATATATTTCTAGGTCTAATGAGAGCAGGTGCAATCCATAATAGAAGTATTAAGATGAAATGTGTTTAGTTGAATAAATTAATCCTGTAAACTACTTGTCTAAATAAATACTTTCTTTTTAACTAAAGTATTTCCTTCTGTATACTCTTGTCTAAAACTATTTATACTCTATTTTATATAAAATTTATTTAAAAATATATATCAGATGTGTCACATTGTTTTTAACTGAAGAAGAGACTTTGAAATTAAGTATTAATATAAAGTGAAACTATTTACAATAAAAGCGCTAGTTAACTGATTTTGTGAATTGAGTTAAAAATAGTAAACTATACCTTTAAAGTTATCAAAAGAAGTAGTTAGACTAGTAGTAGAGGTAGTTAGAAATAAAATGCTTTAAAGTCTGAAATATTAAGAGTTTGTAAATTTTCAGAAATCAGTATTTACTTAGTAATCATGTTTATTAAAAACAAAAATGTATTAAAATTTCACAGAAATTTTAATTTAGAATTTCATGTTAGTTTTTCAGTTTGTTAGTTTTTAATTTAGTTTTTTTTAATTCAAACTTTAATGTCCTCAAACCCATAAAAATTTATTTTGTCAATCAATTATTGGTATGTACAGTACAGAACCCGTTATCCGGAAATCAGAAAACCGGAAAACCAAAAAACCGGAGTGAAATTCGATAAATTTTCTCGCCATTTAAAAATGTTTTTTTTCCTCATAAGATTTTACGATTTTTCTTTCTTTTTTTAAAGATGTTTACCTTATCATCATTTTAGAAATAATCATTAGTGTATTACTTCATCGTTTTTTCTTATTTTTAAGATTATTTCCAATTTTTAAATTTTTTTATTTGGGTTTAACAATAAATAAAAAACGGCTTTTTGTAGTGATTCAGAAAACCGGAAAAATCAGTTATCCGGAATAGCGATGGTCCCGACCGTTCCGGATAATCGGTTCCCTACTGTATTTGTTTCCGTGTATTTAAAGCTGATGGGGAAATTTGTGTGACTGACTTGTTGGCATTTAAAATTGATTTACATAGTGCTGATAATAACCTAAGCCTTCCATGTAGTATAAATAGTTTTTTTTTGTTTGTTTTTGTCTTGTTTATGTACATAATTTTTATACTTTTTGTTCTCTATCACTTAAGTAAAAACAAAAAGCTCTTGCAATATTTTAAAAATTTCTTTGGCAGTTGTGATATTTTCTCTTATGAGTTTTGTAAGATTTCTTAATGAATTTTTTTATTTTTATAAAAAACCTCTTGGGGTTCTTCGAGTGAGTCAAAATCAAGTCAACCCTACTAAAAATAATTTAAATATTTTGGGCAGTATACTAATGTTTGGTATAATGTTTGATATTCGTTCAATAATTTGTTTGGAAAAAAAAAAGCGTTAGGCTTATAAATTGTTATTTTTTTCACTCTGATTGAAGCTAATTAACGAAAATATTGCATGAATTCTATGAAACGGATAAATCAAAAAATATTTTTTTATCTGCATTTTAATATACAATAAATCTATATATCCTTATTGAAATTACTATTTTTATTTTGAATATTAATATTTTTACTTTATTTAATATTAATATATTTATAGATTTCCTTCCACTCATGCTCTTGGTATTGGTCAGGTGATTATTTTTCTTCTTATTATTAATTTATTTTCAATACTTCTTCTTAATTATTGATTTTTGATAGTAGTCTGCTTTAGTTTTGTTTTAGAACTAGAGTGTATTTTTTATTATCTTGTTTAATTAATGAATTATAATTAAATTTGTTTAAAAATATTTATCTTGTAATAATTTAAAAAAAAAAACATGTTAATTTGATAGCAGATATAAACTAATTTTATGAATAAGAATTGGGCTAAAAGGTTAATAATGAAATTTATGCATTTATAAAAAAATTGGGGAAATTTGATAAAATTAGTTTAGAAAAGTCAGTAAATTTTTTTCTGGGTGTCTGTGGCCATCCTAAAATTTGTTTAATCAAACTTGAAAAAGCCACAAACTAAATTGTCCTTTGTTAAAGTTGATTTGAATGAAAAAAGAAAGTGTTATATTGATTGTAGATTTTTCATTTAGAAATGAAAGTTACTATTTACTTTAAATTCTTTAGATTTATTGTATGCAATTTTGATTTCTTTAAACTTGTTTTTATGTTGTTGAGTATCATTTATAAATTAGGAAAGTTCAAAATACATTAATCAAAGAAATATAAGTAGTAATGGGATTCAGCCCCATGCCAACACTGTCGCAGAACTTTACAGAGTTCTTGCAGAAAGATTTTTATTTTGGGAAGTACAAAATTTTGGTTTGCTTTTCTGCAGAAATTTACTAGAAAATTTGAAACGTTGATATCTATGTAATATCACAATGAGCATGGTTGTTAATTAATTTTCTAAGGATTTTAATTTTTTTGCGGATTAGAAGTTTGAAGAGTGGGTTACCATCTCAGGTGCAGAGCACATCGTTTGACTGGGGTCAAGATTACATGGATTTTCAAAGATAGCGCTCTTGAATGGGCTAGGTGCTTGGCCATGGTTGGCAGCATTTAAATTTGTTTGCCATATCAATCTATTGAAATATATTTATTAATGAATTTTAACATTGCTTATTGCCTTTTTTTCGTCATTTTCACAGTTTTTATCTTTTCTAATAAACTCATCTTTTTTACTAGGGAACAAACTTTTTTTTGTTAAAAAATTTAATTCTATGAAATTTTTCTATAATACTTTTTAAATCTCATTCTTAAATAGATTAAAGTTGATAAAAAAAAATCTAACTAATGAAAGGTCTGTAAATTGGATGTTAAATTTTGTATTTTAATATTGATATAGAGAATTATCTGTGCAATTATAGAACAGCATTGCTACAGATTTCTGGAAAAGACAAATAAATCTCATGTAGAAAACATATTAGCATTTATTTATGTTAAATTTTGAAATTTCTGAATTGAACTGTATTAAACTGTTAGCAATTCTACTACAAATGTATATTTCAGATGTTGGTAACCATTTTAACCCTGTATATTGGCAAATCTCTAAAAGTTATTAAATTTCAATCTATTTCTAGCGATGTTCCTAGAAAAGTAAGTATTATTATTTTGCTTTTTAAAATATTTTGCTTCTATATATATATATTGTTTTATTTTTTCAAATGTCAGCACAAAATTCTTTTTACTCCAGGACTATAACCTACGAATTTTCCACAATATTATAACAGCAAATATAGTTTGTCTAAAGTAAGAACTGCCCTAGCTATTTGTTTTAACCTGTGGCAGTGACTATGGTGCAACTATTTCATGTAGGGGTGTGGGGTTACTGTTTTGAACAAGTTTTGGCTTGGGGATGTTAGAGAAAGATAATCTTTTTCTCTATTGTGTTAACACTAGAGTGAAGTGAAGCTACTGAAATACACTATTCTTGTTTCCATAGCAGCAGCCTGCCTCAGACTTTGTGGTGAGGGGTAGCTCTTATCGTAGACAAACTACAGACATCGTCATAAATAGTTGTTTTTATATCATCAATGATGTAAATTCTTAATATTTTTGAGCTTATCAACAATTAACAATATTTAAGAAATGTATGTTTAAGAAAAGTGGCATTGAGTATAATGTTTATACTTCTTAAATATGCATCCATTCAGTTGTGTATTTAAGAAATTAATATAATTTACTTTTAGGAGTATTTAATTATAAATTATTATTGTAGTTAATATGTTTAATTGTATATTATTTCAGTATGTAATGCACTGTTTTATTTAACAATTAATGTTCATACAACAATGCTTAATGCTTGCATTATTTTTTTTACAATAACTTTATTGTACTTACATTAAATAACTGCCTCAAAATTCAACTTCTTAAACAGGACAAGCTTTGTGTAATAGAGCTATTTCTGAATTTTGCATCAACATTTTCAACAAAATTGCAGAGCAAATTAAGATGGAATTTTGAAGGTTAGCTATATATTAGCTATAGTCACCCATGGAACTAATGTTAAAAATATCTTGTCAAAATCTATCAGATCTCGTTAAGATCAATATAAATGCAAAATTGCAAGAAGTTATTCCATAAATTTATTATTAGATTAATCTTTAAGGAAAATGAAAGCAATGAATTAATATTAAATATATGAAATTGTTTGTTTTTAGCATTAGTTAACATAATCATGTTTGCTAGCAAATATGAGTTTGAGTAAGCCAATTTTAACTTTAATTTATTTTATTATTGTATCACATTTCAGTAATTAGAACTGCACAACTTGTGGCACAGGAGGCCAGATGTGAGCCTCAAATGTTTTAAATCTTCGATATATAATGGTCTTTTACATGATAACTGTGATAAATATAACATTGCTTGTTGGTGCAAAAGGTAGATTGTAGGGGAATTAAAATATTGTAGGAGAAATAATTAAAATATTGTAGGAATCTATAAAATTGTAGGAGAAATTATTTCATTCAGCAGCTTGAGATTAGTTAAATTATGTATCATCAGTATAGCATTAAAGCAAAATAACCACAACAACTCTGGATGTTTCTATCTTAATTGAGTGTTGTAAAAAAGGTATTAAAATAACTTCATTGTCATTATATTAAGATTTTCACTTTTTTCACTTTATTTTCATTTTATCTAATTTTAATAATAAATTATAACTAAAATATATTTTATTTTTAGATATGGCCTTTACCACTATTTTTTATTGGGAACCTAATATGTGGTTTAGGAGGTACAAAACATTTAAGGTAATTATTATTATTTATTTATTTATTTTTTTTTTGAATAAGTAATTTCAGAGATTGAGGGAATGTTTTTGATTGAGAGCCTAATATGTAATTTAAGAGTAGTAGTATTTGTCCCATACGATAGTGCATTTTTAGTTTTTAGCTTCATATCCAGAAACAAAGAAAAGTATATATAATGCTTTTTAAACAATTTTATACTTTTTTCATGTGGTTTCACAGACATTAAAAATTAGTTAACGATTTAAAAAAAAACAAACTATAAAATCAATACTAAACTTAAGATATTTTTATCAAAATTATACAATTTTTAGGAACTGTAAAAGATACTAATTTTTTACTGCTTCGAATTTTTATGTATTAACTTTTATTTTATAGCCATTTTAGGTAACAAAATATTAAAACATTTTTTGGTTTCATGAGGTTTAGATAATAAATTGATAACTGAAATAAATTAAGTTAATAATGAAATAAGTTGTTTTATGTACCACCCATTAAAATGTATTCATATTTTCCATCAATCACACCTTCATTATCAAAAATAATTTGGTCACTTTGATTAATTTCATTAATGGCTTTGTTAGAAAATTTTCCATGTTTTTTAAAAAAAATATTTTTTTCCTTTATTTCTATGTTTAATTTTACCACTGCACTATCACTGAATTTTGTATTTATTTGTCTCAATGATACCAGATCTTCTATCCAAGGTTTCAAATCTTTTAATTTTAAGATTGGGATTTTTCTGAGACTATTGAATTCTTCCATTAATTAGCAAACATTGTTTCGAACGTTTGATAACTGAAGTATTTTACTGTGTATAAATGAACAAAGTTGAAAGAAAGATATAAAAAATCAAAAGAGCAGTTAAAAAATGATATAAAATTAGCTAATTATAAACTGAAATTAGGAAAAATAATGAAATAAAGCTGGAAGAAGATATTGGATTTCATAAACCATTGGTTGAATTTCATGAGCTTGTATTCAGTCAAATGAAAAAGCTGGAGAATGACGTTTGCAGGGTATAAAAGATTTTATAATATAGACACTAAAAATATTTTCAAATGTAAAAACTTTTCAATATGAAAAAGATTGTGTTAATATATACTAAGTTGAGAACCTAACTAATAAAAGATTTTATAATATAGACAATAAAAATAATTTCAAATGTAAAAACTTTTCAATATGAAAAAGATTGTGTTAATACTATGTTGACAACAGAACATTTTGTGCTACTACAGGTAGACTAGTTGAATTCACTGAAGTAGGTTTTAAAACTTTTCAATTGAAAGAAACTACTTCATGTAGAGATTTAAAATTATCATTAAGCATGCTCACAAAAATTACCATTTTTCTAAAATGTGATGAAATAGATGAAAATTCAAGAATACAATTAGAGAAAGTGTAAGAAGTCCTTCTTGAGAAAGTTATATTTACCAATGAAGAATCAATACACCTGGGAAACTAAATGAAAATTTAGTGATTTCGGTATTAAGAGAAGGTGTTGAGGATTTATAATACCAGATGGCGCTGAGCGCAAACAATTTTTTTATTATTTTTTCTTCACTTCTTAAGTTTCAGTTTGGATTTAACCACTGAACCACAATGAAATAAAATCCTTTTTATTATTACAATTTGTGTAATTATTGTTGAATTCGAATTCATGGTGCTACACCGGCCGAAAATAGGCCACCTGCATGAAATGTAAGTTAACATTTGTTTTGTTTGGTCTCCCTTAAGTCGGTAATTTATTTTGATATTTTATTGCATTAATTGTATTGTATTTATTATAGTAACGTGCGAGCTGTTTATAATGGATGATTTTGAAAAATTAAAGTCCAAAAGAGCAGTAATCAGACAGCTGATTACAAAATTAATAAATAAAATTGATAAATCGTTATTAGAAACACTTCCTGATTATCCTGATTTGTATGATTCACTAAATCAGTTAAATGTAAAAAACGAAACTTTAAAGGATCTTGATTTGAAAATTGAAAATTATTTTGATAAAAGCGATGAATTAGAGAGTGAAATTATACAAAGTCAAGAGTATCAAGATCGAGTAGTGGCTTATAAAGGCAAAATTGAAAGATATTTACTGAAATGCCAGACTACAAGACAGGAAGTAACGATTAATAGTGGTAACAATAATTTACAAGAAAATATAACTTATAGAAATATCTCGCACATTGCTAACGTTAAATTACCTAAATTGGAGATAAACAAATTTTTTGGTGATGCTTGTGAGTGGCACAGTTTCTGGAATAGCTATAACATAGCTATACATAGTAATGAGAGTCTTAAAAAAATTGATAAATTTAATTATCTTAAGATGTATTTAGGGGGAGTTGCTTTAAGTGCAATTTCTGGATTCTCATAAACTGAAAGTAATTATGATTCTTCTATTAAGTTGCTAACCGAAAGATTTGGTAGGCAAGATTTAATTATTAGTAGTCATATGAATAAACTTTTATCAATTAATTCTGTAAGAAATTCATGTGATATTAAAGCTCTACGTAAGTTCTATGACAAATGTGAAATCCACATTCGCAGTTTGCAATCAATGAATGTAACAAAAGGTAGTTATGGTAATTTACTCTGTCCTGTTATTTTACAAAAGCTACCAGAGGATTTAAATTTAGATTATGATAAAAATAGAAAATCAAGTGTAGATTTTGACATTGATGAATTAATTTCATTTATTAGAAAAGAGGTAGAATGTAGAGAAGCCTCACATGTGTTGTCTAATAGTTCTAAAAAACAAAGTGTTCATTTTGAAACACAGCAACGGTCGGAGAGCCATAGTAAACATAATTATAATCGGAAGTTCTCATCTTCCTCAGCATTAGTTTCGGCATCTAACAACATATTTTGTTTGTTTTGTAATTCCAAAAATCACGAATCGAAAGATTGTTCTCTGACCATCGAAGAAAAAAAACAAACGCTGAAAGATCAATTTCGCTGTTTCCGGTGCTTAAAGAAATATCACACATCCAAAAAATGTTGGAATAAATGTATTTGCACATTATGTAAGAAACCGCATAGCGAATTAATTTGTGATAAATCAGCAATAAATAATGAGTCGAAAGAGAAAAACGATACTTTGGCATCCGTTACCGCTTCATGTGTTTTGAAACGAAAACAAAATGAAATGATCTATTTACAGACTTCTTTAGCGTATTTGATTTATGGTAATGTAAAGAAGTTGGTTAGAATTTTATTTGACTCTGGTAGCCATCGCAGTTTTTTGAAACGGGATATTTGTAATGAGTTGAACCTCAGGACCATTAAAACTGAACGGTTGCATGTTTTCGGTTTTGGAGAAAAAATTTCCAAGGGGTGTTCTTATGATTTAGTGAAAGTGAATCTTCAAAACAAAAACGATAAAAAATTAAATGTTTGCATTGAAACATTTGTAGTAGAAAAAATAACGTGTGGGAAAATAGCCGCACCCCCTGAGAGAATTAAACAATTAGCAAGGAAAAATAATATTTTTCTTTCGGATACCGGAGAAATTGCTGATATAGACATTTTGATCGGCGCCGATTTCCTACATGACGTAATCTTTGATACGTCTTTGAGGCTGGGAAAAGGGCTCGTTGCAACCGATAGTTTATTTGGTTTTGTGGTTCAAGGGAGATTCATGAATAATTGCCAATTAAGTAGGATTGTAAACAATACTATAATATCTGATGTTGATTATTCTTTGTTTTGGAACCTTGAAGGATTAGGAATAAATACTATGAACGAAGAAAATGTTGATAATAAAAGTGAATTGTTAAAAGGTTTTAATTCTGATTTGCATTTTGAAAATAATGGGTATAGTGTGCGACTTCTCTGGAGACCAAATACAAAACATTTGTTAAATGATAACTTTGAGCTGGCTTCAGAGAGGTTTGACAAATTAAAGAGGAGATTTAAAAATGATAAATCCTTGTTTGAAGAATATAAAAAAGTTATAAAAACTTACGAAAATGAAGGGATAATTGAGAAAGTTAAAAACACTGATCCCCAAAATTATAAACAATGTTATTTGCCTCATAGGGCGGTTATAAGAAACGATAAACTAACTAGCAAATTAAGGATTGTATTTGACGGTTCCGCGCATAAAAAAAATGAATTGTCTCTTAACGATTGTTTGTATATTGGGCCAAATTTATACCCTGATATATATGAACTTATGCTAGCGTTTCGGGAAAACAAGATTGCTTTTATAGGGGACGTTCAACAAGCTTTCTTACAAATAGGGATTAATGTAGAAGATCGAGATGTCACAAGATTTCTTTGGTCAGATGACCCCGATAATGATTCGTCTACAGTAATTTATAGATTTTGCCGCGTACTATTTGGTATCAACTGTAGCCCTTTTCTCTTAGCGGCTACTATTAAAGAGCATATTAAAAAGTTTGCAAAATCAAAGCCCCTTGCGTATGAATTACTAAATGAAAGGGTATATGTCGACGACATCATAGGGGGAAGTGACAGTACAGATACAGCATTTCAAATAAGTTCTGATTGTGTTGAAATATTTCGGGATGCGGGCATGGTATTGAGAAAGTTTCAAACAAATGATACAAAATTACGTGAATTATGGAAGAATGCAGGTATAGATGTTCAGAATGAAAAGGAATCGTTAGGTCAATCAGGCTTTCCATTTAAAGTTTTGGGAGTTTGTTGGGATCCTAAAGAAGATGTATTTTACTTTGAGTCCAAATATCTGTTAAAATTGATAGACACAGGGCAAATAACAAAACGATTTATTTTGAAAATCATTGGGCGTATTTTTGATCCAGTAGGATTTTTGGGACCCTTTACAATGCTTCTAAAATCTCTAGTTCAAAGCATTTGGAAAAGCGGATTGGAGTGGGATCAAGAGCTACCCTTAGATATGGAAAATCAGTGGCGCGAAATATGTAAACAATTCGGTGAACTTTGTGGATTTAACTCACAAAGCAGAGTTTGCTAAAAATCATGACGTACACAAATAAACTGGAACACATTTATTATTACTTTCAATGGTTAACTTAAATCTAAAATTCTAATTGAATATACAAATATAAATATCGGATCATCATACAATCGGCCAAAGACTCAAAAGATGAGTTGGCGGCTCATCCCTCTCCACCGGCATGAAAGAAGAAATTGTTCGTTCTTTTATAGATAACGATTTCGTACGTCATATTGATTGAATGCTTGTTTCTTGAATTCCCTTCACTTCCTTCCTGGAAACGAATCTAAAAAAATAAACTCAAACACTAAAGTTTATAAATAGAAACTACTTATTTCCACATTCGGCCCCATTATAAACTTTATCAATAAAATACTGAAATTTTTCTTTACTTAAAGGTTTCATAAGAAAATCTGCTAAGTTGTCTTTACTACAGATGTACTCCAATTTAAATAAGTTTTCTTCTAACATATTTCTAATAAACTGATATCTTACGTCTATGTGCTTAGTTTTCACATTTTCAATCGAATTTTTGGAAAAATAAATTGCAGCTTTGTTGTCAGAGTTGAATTGGTACTTCCATATTTTCTAATACATTCAATTCATTTAAAACTCTTGAAAACCAAATAATTTCTTTAGCAGATTCTATAAGTGAAATAAATTCGGATTCCATAGAACTAAGAGCTACACACTTTTGTTTACTTGTTTTCCAAGTGAACGGTACACCACCAAAATATATTATATGTCCACTTGATGAATATCTGTTGGTTAAATGGCATCCCCAATTAGCATCAGAAAAAGCTACTAAGTTATTTTGATTTACACTTGACAAGTTAATTTTTAAATCTTTCGTATTAAACACATAATTTAATAAATCAACAACTATATTCCAATGTTGATAAGAATAACCATTACAATATTGCGATAAAATATTAACTGAGAAAGCAATATCAGGTCTACTTCTATTAGCTATAAAAGAAAGACAACCAATCAAAGTTCTATATGGGAATTTTTTCATTAAATCTGTTTCAAAAATTTCTTCTTCGTTAACTTTAGGTGGTAATTTAATTCCAGGTTTTAAAGGCAAATTTACAAAAGTTTTAGGTAATTCTTCAAATTTCTTCATTAACTTTTCAATATAAGTTACTTGATGTAAATAAACCCTATCATTTACGGCTTCAAAGTTTACACCTAACAAATATTTCAATTTGCCTAAATCTTGAATTTCTAATTTACTTTTAAGTAAATCAACAGCTTCATCAATTTTGTTTTGGTCTTCCCCAAATAATACTATGTCGTCGACATACACCAAAAGAATAACTTTAGATTTTAATTTATAAACACAATTACACCAAAGTAGTTTTTCAAAACCTATTTGTCCTAAAGTATTATCTAACTCAATATTCCACTGTCGTCCACTTTGTTTTAAACCATATATAGCTTTATTTAATTTACAAACCATATATTCTTTACCTTTAACTTCAAATCCTTTCGGTTGAGACATATATAAAGTTTCACTTAAATTACCGTATAAATAAGCACTTTTAATATCCAGTTGTACACATTTCCAGCATAAACAACTTACTAATAAAATGAATAGAAATCGTATAATTGAAAAATTTACTACAGGTGAAAAAATGTCAGAAAAGTCTTTTCCTTTTACCTGTTTAAATCCTTGAGCTACCAGCCGGGATTTGAACTTCTTTATCTGGTTTTTATCATCTCGCTTCACATTATACACCCATCTGCTTCCGATGATTTTGGCATTTTCTGGAGGTTCAACTAAATTCCATACTTTACGATTTTTCATCATTTGAATTTCATCTTCCATGAATTTATTCCACTTATCCTTGTCGGCTGATTCTTGGGTTTCCTCGTACGTTCTAGGCGATTCCAAGCTGTATACTTCGTCTTCAAAAATATCTTCGAAATCTTGAACTACACAATCCGTCGATGAATCTCCGCTATCTTCTTGCTTTGGACTTGTAGACTTAAATGAAAATAGTTCTGGTTGGAACTTTAATCCGTTCTTAGCACAAAATCGTTCTACGTCCATAGTTGATCGAAGTCTCTCTTTGCTTGAAGGTGGGTAATAGTAAACATCTATTCTTGAACTTAATTTTCTTGGTGCTTCAACTCTTTTCCACTCTTCAATTTTTATTGGTAGCATTTCTTCTTTCTTTGTAACAGTTTCTTCGTTATTGTCTAACACTTGTTCTTGGTAGCTGTCTTTGTATCTTACGTATTCACACTTCTTATTCTTCCCAAATAATGTCTCTACTCCATTTTTCGTCTCGTCAAAACTAGCATGAATAGTTTCTACTACTCTTCTTTCTTCTGGAATATAGATCCTATAACCCTTCGTTCTTGTTGCGTAGCCAACTAAGATTCCTAGTTTTGATGTCTTGTTCAATTTGTTGCGTTTTACCTTGGGTACGTAAACAAATGCCAAAGAACCAAATATTCTTAGATGTCGAACTGATGGTTTGTGTCCACTCCAAATTTCAAAAGGTGTTAATCCATTTGTTAATTTGTGTTCACTTCGGTTTCGTACATGAACGTACATATATAGAGCTTCAGCCCAAAATCGGTCATTTAGTCCACTATCGTGAAGTGATGCTCGAACAGCTTCAACTGCGTCACGGTTGAATTTTTCTGCAATCCCGTTTTGTTCTGGTGAATAAGTTGACGTTCTCTCTATTCGAATTCCCAGATTGTTTAAATAATCTTCAAACTCGGCGTGACAAAATTCCATTCCGTTGTCTGTTCGGACTGACTTCAATTTGCAGTTTAATTCTCTTTCAGATTTTACGAGATATGTTTTGAAACATTTAAAAACTTCTGTTTTCTTCTCTACAGTAAAAACTTCCACTTTTCTGGAAAAATCATCTATTATCGACAAAAAATATCGACTTCCACCCATTGAAGGTGTTGGAGAAGGTCCCCACAAATCCATATGCACCTTATCCAGTACTTTATTTGTTAGACGTTGATAATTCCTTTTAAAAGATGCTCGGGTAGACTTTGTCACTTTGCAAGTGATACAAGTTTCAGATTTACCTTTAAGTTGCTCAATTCCTTTTACAACATTGTTATTACTCATGTGCTTAACAAGACTGTCATTTAGGTGAGCAAATCTCCTATGACACAGTGTTACGTCTAATGCAGCGTTAATTTCATTTTTAAGTATTTCAGATTTACGTTTGTCAGGTAACCCTTTCACAATGTACAGTTTATCTATTCTAGGTACACTGAAGAAATATCTGCTACGGTTATCGTAGATTATCATTTTTGAATTTTGCCAAACAATTTTATATCCCGCTATATCAATATTAGATCCAGCTATTAAGTTGCGTCGTAGATTTGGAGCATAGTATACGTTCTTTAATATAAGCTTTACGAATCTGTCGTTATCTTTAACATAAAAAATTATGTCACCTACCCCTTCTACTTCTGATGTACTGTTCTTATCCCCGACGAGTACTTTTGCTTTCTTCAGAGGTCTAAACGTCTCGAACCATTCTCGTCTGTTCGTGAAATGGGATGTTGCTGCTGAGTCAATAAGCCATTCTTCTAAATCCAGTTCCGTGCTGTCGACCGAGGCAACTTCTTAGTTAATTTCAATATCCGTATAGAAAAGACCAGTAGCGGGATTTTGCCTCACACTTTGACGATCTTGCATCTTATTTGCAGTTTTGCTTGCTCTGCAATCTCTTGAATAATGACCTTGTTTATTGCAGTTGAAACACGGCCCCATACCTTTAGGTCGATATCCTTTGCTCTGCAAGTTTCGTCTGTATCCAGTTTCTTGTGTACTTCTCCGGCCCAGACCGCTTCCGCTGTGTGGAATGTCTTCGTGCTTCGACAAATTCCTTTCTCTTGATGATTTTATGTCTGTTTTAGCTAAGTAAGCATTTGTAACTGAATCGAACCCACTATCTCGAGCTTTTAGTTGGATTCTTCCGGATTCGCTGATCAATTGACTCTCAATATTATTTATTGTAAATTCCGAATCCTTTAAACGATATAAGATCTGTACTAAATTGTCATATTCTTCCGGAAGTTTTCTTATTATCTGGAAACAAACTAATAGTTCGGGAATATCGAATCCAGCTTCTTTAATCTGTGCACTTTTATCTCGAACTCGTTGACAGAATATTCCAATCACCTCTTCATTTGGCTGAAATTTCAATTCGTAAAATTCATCTACCAGGCCAGCAATTCTTGCTCTTGATTTAGGTTCAAAATTTTCTTTTAGAATATCCCAAGCTTTCTTCCCATCTGACGTAGACTGAATCAACTTCAAAAATTGACGTTCAACACCTTGATATATTGTAGAATAAGCTCTAGCTTTCCTTATCTCGAAATTCTGTTTAACTGATTCTGGAGCAGTGTCTACAGGTGGTGATGGTGATTCAGCTCCACCGACGAATTCCCAACTTCCACGATCCATCAGAGCCACTCTCATGTCACACTTCCAACTATCGTAGTTGAATGCTCCAAGTTTGGGAAAGGCTAAGTTCGTTGATTCGGAATTTCCTTCCATATTCAAAACTCGGTTTCTTCCTGCTATTAAAATAAATCTTTCAGCTCCCAGATAGAATTTCTTATGAATCTATATCGTTGACGTGGGAAAAGGCGTTGACGTTTGCAAATAGCGTTGACGTTGGCAAATAGCGTTAAGGTGGGCAAAGGCCCATAACCTTTGTGGATTTAACTCACAAAGCAGAGTTTGCTAAAAATCATGACGTACACAAATAAACTGGAACACATTTATTATTACTTTCAATGGTTAACTTAAATCTAAAATTCTAATTGAATATACAGATATAAATATCGGATCATCATACAATCGGCCAAAGACTCAAAAGATGAGTTGGCGGCTCATCCCTCTCCACCGGCATGAAAGAAGAAATTGTTCGTTCTTTTATAGATAACGATTTCGTACGTCATATTGATTGAATGCTTGTTTCTTGAATTCCCTTCACTTCCTTCCTGGAAACGAATCTAAAAAAATAAACTCAAACACTAAAGTTTATAAATAGAAACTACTTATTTCCACAAACTTAATGATTTGAAAATACCGCGTTATTATTTTCTCGAAGCAGGTAACAAAGAAATTATAAGTTCACAGTTACATATCTTCTCTGACGCCAGCTTAAAGGGTTATGGTACAGTTGCCTATATCAGATCAGAAACTAGTGATGGGCATATTTCTACATGTTTTGTTTCAGCTAAAAGTAGAATTGCGCCCCTCAAAATGATAACATTACCACGACTTGAGCTACTAGGTGCCCTCCTCTCTGCTAGATTATTTCGAACTATTACTAGAACCATAAAAATTCCGTGTGACAGTTTCTTTTGGTGCGATTCCTCTATTGTGTGTTGTTGGATAAAAACTCCTGCCATTCGTTTCAAACAATTTGTGCGTAACCGATTGGAAGAAATTCAAGAAATTACTCAACCTAAGGACTGGTTCCACTGCCCTGGAATTGACAATCCTGCCGATCTTATTAGTAGAGGTGCTTCCATGAGTATATTGAAGAATTCCGACATTTGGTGGAAGGGGCCACCTTGGTTGTCCCTTCCGACCGAAATGTGGCCAGAATTGAAACTCTTCAAAGAAAATGATGAACAAATTGAGTATCGTAAAAATGAAGTCACCGTTATGAAATGTGTAGATGGTGAAGAACTTGAGTTGATAAATATCGCTAACTTTAGCAACCTCGAAAAAGTTGTTAGAATCATAGCGTGGGTAGTGCGATATTTGAACTGTTTAAAGAAAGTTAAGCCGAATATGGACACTTTGACTGCAGAAGAGCTCCGAAATTCTGAAGATATACTAGTAAAACTTACTCAAGCAAAATTCTTTGAAAGTGAAATACGAGCTCTCCAATCTAGTTTGCCTATTCCAGCTTCTTCTACTATTTTCAATTTAGCTCCTTATCTTGATGAAAAAGGTATCCTGAGACTCACAGGAAGATTGGATGAAGGAGATTATTCTTTTGATGAGAAAAAGCCTATAATCATACCAAGACAGTCTAAATTTACAGAGTTGCTTGTTAAGCGAGAACACGAAAATGTATTTCATTCTGGAGTAGAGAGCACTCTAGTACAAATTCGGAGAAGATTTTGGGTGCCTAAAGGAAGACAATTAGCAAAAAAGGTTGTCTCGAAATGTTTGATTTGTCGCAGATACACAGCCAAGCCTTCTACCCAAATGACTGGACAGCTTCCAAAAGATCGAATTAGTGAAACTCCTGCTTTTACCGTATGCGGAATTGATTTTGCCGGACCAATCTACATCAAGGGTGAAAATGGAATAAAGAAATCATATATAGCCTTGTTCACATGTGCAGTCACGAGAGCAATACATCTTAAAATAGTCACAGACATGTCTACTTCAAATTTTCTGCTCGCATTCAGAAGATTTCTCTCTAGAAGAGGTGGTTGTCATACAATCTACTCCGACAACGCCAAGACTTTTAAATGTACCGATAAAGAGCTTCAGAGATTATTTGATATTTTGGAAAATTCTGAATTCAAAAACTTTCTTGCTGCTAAAAGAATATCCTGGAAATTCATCGTCCAACTTGCCCCTTGGTGGGGAGGATTTTATGAAAGATTGGTAAAAAGTGTCAAAGAGCCTCTAAAGAAAATACTTCGAAAAGCTTTTTTAAATTTTGAATTGATGACCACTATATTGACTGAAATCGAAACCATCGTTAATCTTCGACCCTTGTCCTACGTCACTAACGAAATTGGTGAACCGGAAATTCTTACCCCATCACAGTTTTTAACCCCCGATAAAGAAAAGGCAGAGTATCCAGCCCATTTCATAGAAACCATCCATAGAGAATCCACCAAAAGGATTCTTATAAAAAGAAAAGAATACCAAGCTACATTATTGGCTAATTTATGGAAGCGCTGGAAGGAGCGCTATTTGTTTAATTTGAGATCTGCACACAACTTTACTTCTCCTAACCGAACAAAATGTTTGAAAGTAGGAGATGTGGTTTTGATGGAGGGCACCACAAAATCAAAACTATTATGGGACATAGGTATTATAACAAAAGTATTTCAAGGGCGTGATGGACTTGTAAGATCTTGCCTTATTCGCAAATCCAACGGCGAATATAAACGCCCGGTACAACTTATTTATCCTTTAGAACTCAATGACTGAAATGAACAATGATAAACTTTAATAGTTTATGTTTTTTTTATTATTTTCTTTCAAGTGAATATTTGCATCTCATTTCAAATTTATTTGCATTTAAATGTTATTTTTTAAATATGTTTATGTTATTTTTGTCTAATTTTTATGTTTAAAATTTTAGTGAACTCGGAGGAGTTCAAGTGGGGAGTGTTGAGGATTTATAATACCAGATGGCGCTGAGCGCAAACAATTTTTTTATTATTTTTTCTTCACTTCTTAAGTTTCAGTTTGGATTTAACCACTGAACCACAATGAAATAAAATCCTTTTTATTATTACAATTTGTGTAATTATTGTTGAATTCGAATCAGAAGGGAACTGTAAAATAAAACCTTATTTGCACATTGAAAAATTAGACATTAAGAAACATAAAGATTTGTTTGTTAATAAATGACAAACGAAATAAACTGGCATGACTTTTCTAAATAAAACCTTTGGAAGATGTCATCATATGTTTCGCTGATTATTTAAAATGGGAATATGTCTTTCAGTTTTTTGAATTGTCTGGATGATTAATAGAACTATATGCATAACCAGATGAAGAATTAACATTTCAAGGAATCTATCATATCAATCTAACTTTTAAAGAATTATTTCAACATCTGTCGGCAAGTTTGTTTTTTCTTCATCGGGCTTATCTGGTTTCGTCTTCATACTCTTATCGGCTTTGATTTTAGGGGCTAGTGTTATTGAAGTGATTGAGAGATCTTTGAATATAACAGAGAGTAAAATATATATATATACAGTGGGTGATCGGTTAACGAACATAATCCGTTCCAAGACTATGTTCGCTATCCGAATTGTTCGTTAACCGATCATCGATTCACCATAGACTTCTATGTGAAATCGATTAATTCGTTCTGGAGACCCTAAAAATTAAATTAAAAAAAATTTATAATTTCTTATTAAGTTTTTAAAAAAATAATACATACATATAGTCTTGCATATTAATCAGTCCTTTTCATTTTTTGCTTATGGGGCGTTGAAGAACATGTCCAATGTCGATTGCTTTTCTCTTTTTTTCAGGATTTTCCGGAAGTAATTAATAGCATTGTCGTTGTAAAAATCCCCAACCCTACTGACATCAGCTTAGTTTGGGTGCCATTCTAAGACCATTGCTCTGACATCCTCCCACTTTTTCAAAAGATCTTTAACGGCAGATGTCGGCATTGGTATCCTCTTTCGTCTTCCTTTTGTTCAGAAGGAGACACATTTCGCTGTGTTTCTTGGTGTTCTTCCTTCAAAATTTCTTGGAGTTCTTCTGTCGTCAGTTAATCTTCATGTCCCATTATGAGCTCTTCTACGTCATCCTCGTTCACCTCCAATTCCTGATCTCTAGCAGTTGTCAAAATTTCATCCATAATTTCAGGGGTGTCTCCCTGATCACCTCCGTCACCTTGATCGAAGGATGGACACAGCTTCCGCCAAGCAGAAATCAACTGTCGCTGTGTGACTTCTGACCACGCCTTTTGAATGATACGAATAGCTTCAAGAATGTCAAATTTTTCTTTCCAAAACTTTTTTGAAGTCATTAATGAGGAGAACTGGCATGCTTCAAAACACCGACGAAACAGCGCGCGAGTGTACAATTTCTTGACAGCCGCAATAACTTCCTGATCCATTGGCTGAATCAGCGGCGTCGTATTCAGAGGTAAAAACTGAACAGTCAGCCAGGGAAAGTCTGTCAACAAATTATCTTCAAGATCCTTTGGATGTCCTGGTGCATTGTCCAATAGCAGCAGTGCTTTCAACTGCAAGTCATTGGTATCAAGGTAGTCCTTGATGCTCGGGGCACTAACTTCAAATAGCCATTCTTAGAAAGGATACCCATACCCTCTGATTCGATCTCCACATTACTGGCAGTTTGTTCTTAATTATGGAATTTTTTTTAAATGCTCTGGGATTCTCAGAGTGGTAAACGAGAAGTGTTTTAAGCTTTATAATAATAATTATTGAATGACCTTTAAATTTAAATTCATTGTTAATCAGTTTCATTTAGTAATTATCAATACTAACCATGCATTAAACATTTCTCCTTTCAGTGATCTTATTTTGTATGCAAATGATAACAAACGTTTAATAGTACTTTTTTTTCCGACAAGTGTTCGTTAGAATTCGTTTTGTTCATTATCCGAATATGTGTTCGTTGTCCGAACACAAAAAATCTTTCTTGAAAGTGTTCGTTATCCGAACACAAAAATCTTTCGTGAAAGTGTTCGTTAACCGATTTGTTCGTTAACCGATCTGTTCGTTAACCGATCACCCACTGTATATATATATATATATATATATATATATATATATATATATATTATTGCAAATTTTATAAATAGATATTGAATTTATTTAAAGCTAATGCATTAACCAAAAGAGAAACTTATATAAGAGAGTCTGAATTCATTCAAAGTTTGAAATATTTTTCATTAGAAAAATATGTTGTAAAAACACAATTGAATGGTTATAAATTTATTTCTAAATAAATAAAAGGAAAAGTTTTAATGAATAAAGTGATTAATAATGTACATATTGAAATGAATTTACCTGATCATAATTTTACAGGTCCAGGAACTAAAATTAATGGGTAAAACAAGTTAAATCCAGAGTTAAAATATAAAGAATGGTCAAAAACCTATTAATAGAGTAGATGGAGCTGCATGTAAACATGTTTGTTAAAATGTTTTTTATTTTTTTTATATATATATATTTTTTTTGTAAGGATGCAAAAATTAGAAATGATGTGTGCAATAAAAATATGGCAGAGGAATTTGATTTCACTAAATTTCATTCTGTGAAGTAGTATAAGTTGAAAAATTTAGTTTTTAGACAATGACTTATAAATTTGTTTTTCTAATAAATTAGTGAATCTGCTATTGGAAATCAAGCTGAGATTGTTTATCTCTAAATATTTAAACATATTAAAAAAAAATATTCAAAAAAAATATTTTTTTGATACAAAAGACTTGGATCACTTTTTAAAGCAGAGATACACATCAAGAATTAGTTTTTTGTAAAAAATTAAAACTAAAATTAAAACTAGTTTTTACAGTTGAAGCGAATAAAATGTTTTTAAAATTTTTAGATTTTATGTACTTTAAAATTTAAATTATAAATATTTTATGAAAGTTTTAATTTTAAATTATAAATATTTTTTAAAAAAATATGTGATTACAATAATATTCCTAATAATGTTAAGTTATGCTGTCCTGAAAAATGTAAAATTTTAGCTGAATTTTTTATGGTCTTATAACCGAAAGGTACAGTATTAAAATCTTCTAAAATTTTTCTCTTATTGAATACAAACATGTATTTTTTTCATTTTATTTACTTAAATGTATCTGGCGCATTGAATTCTCAATATTTTTGAAATCGCTTTTTGTCAGTTTTTTATAATTTAATTCATTGCATAATAAAAAACGTACATTATCGTAATTTTTAATTTGAATATTACTCCTCTTTTTCGAAATTGTTTCGTCATTTACTATTTTTAGATGCTTACCTCCTTTTGGCAATTTAATCTTATTAAAATCAAACCTACTTTGCGTGATATCTAATTATTTATATTCAATGTTATTACAGTCAAACGCCGCTATAGTGAACTTTCAAGGGACCAAAATTTCAGTTCACTGTATCTGTTACGCAGGCAGTTTAACTAATAGTTCCCAAACTCCTCCCTTTTGTTACACATTATTCAAATAAATGACTGAAAAATATTATATTGTAGCAAAAAATGTGTTATTTTTTATTACTCTTCGTCTTGCGTACAAAAAAAAAAAACAAAAAACAAAAAAAAAAACAATCAGTAATCTTTAGCTGATGAGCAATCCTCAACATCAGATATGGAAACACTTCCTGACTCTCTGATAATTTTTCCTGAATTTCTGTAATTCCGCTTTTTAAACCTGTCTAACCTACTATTCGAGCATATAAAAGTAGTCGCACAAAATCGCTTTGCAAATTCATAGACATTTGTCCTGCTGAACCACTTCAATAATGTTTCTTCAACAGCCTTGTGATCTGCTTTTACTTTTTTTCTGCCATCTAAATTTTTTTCATGAGCAGAAATTGTTAATTGCCTATTTTTCCATATGTTACAAACTGTAGATTTGGATAGTTTATATTCCCTGCAAATATCAGCTTGGTTACATCTATTTTCAACTTTTCTGATTACCGTATATTCCGGCGTATAACGCGCACTTTTAATACAAAAAATAACATTGGAATTTACGGGTGCGCGGTATACGCCGAATATAAAAAATTATAGATTTAAAAAATTTAAATATGGAAAAATACTTTTATTTTAAAGAAATAACATATACCTTTATATACTTTATTGATTTTCGTTATTACATAAATAGTTCATTATATTCGTCTTCCGTTATTTCTTCAGGCACGTCATCACAATCTGTTTCGTCTTCATCATCTGTGTTATCCTCATCCATAAATAAACAGTCATCTTCTGATCCGTCCAGATTATTTGAAATGCTGCATTTTTTGAATGATTTTCTAACCATCTGGGCCTTAATTTCATCCCATGCTTTTAATATCCATTCGCACACTGTTTCCAAACTTGCACCGCGCATATGTCCTCCTTTCGTAAAGGTTTTCTCGCCCTCCAACATCCAAGTGTTCCACTGTTTATTAAAATTGGCTTTAAATGGTTTGTTTAAGCAGACGTCCAATGGCTGAACTAATGGTCCCAATCCGCCCGGAATAACTGCCATATCGGTGTTACATTCTTTCAAAAATTTTTTTGTATTGTCTGTAAGGTGGGACCTAAACATGTCCCACACTAAAAGGCTTTCTGGTTTTCTTACGCAACCAGGATGGATTTGCCAGACATTTTTTACCCACAATTTAACACCATTTTCGTCCATCTCGCCTTTTTCGTGGACATGAACAAAAATACCTTTTGGAAAATTACATTTGGGAAAAGTTTTTCTCTTAAAAATAACCATTGGTTTTAGTTTCGTTCCATCCGCTAAGCAAGAAAAGGCTACGGTGAAATGAGATTTCTCATGTCCGTTGTTGTTACATTGACAGATTTTACTCCCTTTAAATCAATTGTTTTATTACCGATCATGTCAAGCATGACTGGGGTCTCATCCATATTTCCTATTTAATTCCTTTTTTTTAAATATTCCATTTTAAATATTACTTTTTTTTCCGCAGTTCTATATATTTTTGAAAACTTCAAAATTTGCTATCCAAGTCTTTTGGTAGTTTTTGTGATACTTTGGTTTTTTCACGTAGAACTAAATTTTTTCGAGCCATTAAATCGGCTACACCAACTCACAGTAGCCTTGAAATTTTCACTTTCGTGTGGATTTATCTTTGCCCATTTTAGAGCAAACAAGCGAACACAGTTTCTTGTTACAATCAAGCCGTTCTGCCGATTTTCCAAAACCCAGTTTTCTACATTGTCCTCTAACGCCGGCCATTTTGTTAGTCCTGTATGTAATGAACACTTATCCTTGGGCATGTCCATTATTTTCTCTTCATTTTTCTTCCATTCACGCACCGAGCTTTCCCCAATACCAAAATTTCTCGCCGCAGCTCGATTTCCATTTTCTTTCTCAAATTGAATTACTTTGCATTTAAATCCAGTGCTGTGTTTGCTTCGTTTGATAGGAGCCATGTTTACTACTAAAATCTACACTGAATTCTTAAAGCTTACAATGTTTACTTTTCAAAAGCAGGGCATCAAATGGTGCGATTGGCAGAAGAGGAATTACGTTTTCTCTCCTGATTTGTGGTATGCTTTTGAGACATACACAATAGACAGCATTCCAGATACCCCTCCCCCCTTACTTCTGGAATGTGGGGAACAACATTCTTGCACACACCTGCACTGCTGAATACAACAATTTCTTTTCTCAGAATCATATTATTACTCTTTCAACTCTACTCTCACATACATGTCAAATTCAGTTCTTTTATTTTTGCAAAAGATAGGGAAAAAAACTTTTTATTTACGATCTTGAAAGACGAGATATTGCACATGTACAATCCAAATTTTTGTGCGCGTTATACGAAGAGTATGTCTTGAAATTAAAAAAAAGTCATTAGAAATTACGGGTGTGCGTTATACGCCGGGACGCGTTATGCGTCGGAATATACGTTATGCCCATTTTATCATCAATAGAGAGCGTTTTACGTTTACTGCTCGCCATAGTTAAATTTGAGTCACTTGGTTGCAGGTTTCTTTTTAACTGAACTGACAGCAAAAAGGTGCTGAAATGAGAGCCTTATAAACACAGATTAGTGTCCAACCCTTTGACCAATAATGAATAATTGCTCATTCCCTCTGACAGAAAATGCATATCGATCCCACTAACACTTTACAAGTGCATCATCTGCCTGGATTGGAAACATCTGCTTGGTTTGTTTAGGGATGGGAAAGTGAGATAAAGAAGCAAACAAGAAAAAATGCTTATTGCTACATTCCCCTCTATAGATGGTTTTAAAAATCGGTATATGTATTTATTTTGAAGTAGAAATTTCAAAATTATTACAAAAAAATGAAGGAAAAAAACTGTTGAAGACAGAAAAAAGTTCATTATATCCGACATCCTCTCTTTTTTGGTTCACTACATCCACAAAAAATAACGTTATACGTGTATAGCAAGGCATGGGGCCGAACATTTCGTTCACTATACCCGGGAGTTCACTATAAAACATATTCACTATAGCAGGGTTTAACTGTATTTAATATTTCTCAATAATCTTCCAAAGCTTTCGTAGACATTAATTTTGGATGAAAAGGTTTATCTAATGATGGATTGTCTACTAATAATATCTTCCTTTCCATCAATATTTCCAATAGCTTTTCTAAATAAGTATTTTAAAGTATTATAGTTCTGTTCCAGTCTATTTGGATTAAATTGTTTAGTTTTGCAATACTTTTGATGTACTTTATATTTTTTGATATATTGACATTTTATTTGAATGATTTCATAATCTGGAATAAAAAACTGTTCAAGATTTACTTCTGTTTTAATTTTTTGTGTGGATATTTTATTTGTAAACGCATTGTCAGATAATTTTTTATTAGAAGAATAAAATATTTTCTTTATTTTATTTCGCTTCATTGGTTTGTTCAACAATATTTTCTTTTTTTCTTTCAAATAATTTTATACCTGTAAATTTAATAAATCAGCTGAAATATATTTATATGTTATTTTTATGTTTTTTGCCATTAATTTAATCAAGTCAACTTTTTTACTTCCTCTTTTTACTTTTATATTTAGTTCTTTCAAAGCAGTTTTTGAATTTAATAGATTTTCCATTTATAAGGAAAATTTTTTTAAATACTGTTATCCTTATAAAAATAAAAATGCTGATGGAACAGAAACAAATTTAAAATTAAGTGTTATGAAAATATCTTCTAAAATGTCTTTGTTTGTGTGCATAAGTATATTGTTCACTACGTTCACAATCAAATTTTGTATTTTTTTTATTTCAGATTTGAATTTTTTACAGATTTGAATTTTTTACAGATTTTGTAGATATTTTACCTTTCAAATGATTATTATTAATTTGCTTTCATTTTGTCATTTCATACAAAAAGACTCTCCATTTATTAGAAACATTTTTTATAAATATTTATAACATGTTCTCTTATAAATGGGAAAAAGACACACACTATAATCTTAAAATTTAAAGATTTGAAACCTGGGATACATGATCTGATATCATTGACAAAAATAAATACTAAATTTAATGATTGCGCAGTTGTAAAATTAAAAGTTCACAATGAAGAAAGAGAATATTTTTTTTTAAAAAACAACATGGAGAACTTTCTGACAAAGCCATTAATGAAATTAATTAAATTGGCCATATTATTTTTGATAATGAAGGTTTGATTGATGGAAAATATGAACATACTTTAATGGGTATGTGTATAAAAGAATTTATTGTTTTGTTAATTCATTGTATTTCACTATTCAATTTATCTAGTCTCATGAAACCTAAAAATGATTTAATATTTTATTCCCTAAAATTGCAATAAAATAAGGATTTTTACATAAAAATTCAAAACTGTAAAAAATTTGTATTTTTTTACAGTTTTTAAAAATTGTCTTAATTTTGATTGAAATTTTTTTTTTAGTATCGGTTTTTGAGTTTTTTTTTTAAAAATTGATAACTACTTTTTAATGTCTGTGAAACCACATGAAAAAAAGTATAAAACTGTTTAAGAAACATATTTCTGATGTTTTTGGGTATGAAGTTTAAAACTAAAAATGCACTATAGTATAGGAAATATACTACTAGGAGGTACAGATCATTCATAATAATTATTATTGATTTTTTTTTTTAAAGAAATTATTTCAAAGGTTCTGTACACAATGTTTTTTTTTATTCCGTTATTATAAGTTAGAATAAAAATTGTGTAAACATTAACAACACCACAATGATTTGGATTTGTAAAAAGGGATTTAAACTGATTTGTAAAGCATTAAATAGATTTCTGTTGCAAAATAACAAGTAAATTTGTAGTCGGTAGTTATTTTGTTGTCCATTTCAAATTTAGATGTTTTAAAGTAGCCGTTTTTCTCTATAGTTTGATTTGGCGCATACATAAAGGGTGTTGTAGTTTCATTTTGAGTTGATTTTTTTTAAAGAAAATCAAGCAATACATTAAAAAAAAAAATTTGTTCAGATTTTGGAAGTGGTCCATATTGTGTAAGATTTTATGTTTCTAACTCTTTAGTGAATTCAGGCTCCACCAAACATGCTTTTTTCACAGAGTTCTACCTCCTGCTGATGCCTCTTAAACTTTTCATAATTTCAGAGAGTTTGCTCACTATTATGAGAAATCAGTGATTTCTTTGGATTTTCTGCATCAGATTTTAAATTTAAAAAAAATGTAAAATTTCAAATAATCATAAAATTTTAACATTGTGAAGAATGTTAAAAAAGGGATTAATTTTTAGTTCCATTTGGCAAATATTTGTAATAGTTTATGGGTAAATTAAAAGAATTTTTTTTTTTTTGCTTTGTTATGAAAATTTTTGATTTATTTCTATTTTTCAATTACCAATTTAAATCTCGACGCATTATTTTCTTGTGCATGCATTAGCTGATTGCAAAGGCTTTGCAAGTATAAAATTTTTGCCTTCAAGTGTATTAAGCTTTTAAAATATAAATGGACAAAATAAATATAATTCTACAAATTTTTATTGTCTATTTAATTTAAAAATTCCACATAGTAATATAAAGTAGGATATATATAATAGGATATACATAATATAAAAATAATAACTAAAATGTGCATTTTATATATCTTGATATTTGTTATGATTGCTAAATAGTATTATAAACATAATTGGTTTAATAGCTTATAGGTTAAAAGTTTTTTTTTCTTTTTCCAAATTGATATTAAGTAAATTGCTTATTTACTAAAAATGACGAAAAAAAATGTCTAAAAATAATCTTCCAGATGTCTAAAAATAATCTTTTAAGGTCAGCTTATGACTTAGATTTACAATTGCATTTTTAAGAATTATATGAATACATTGTTGACAGGGAGTCATTTTCCTTAAAATTTAAAATATATTCTTTCCTTATCTATTTTTAAAAATCAAAGATAGATGATTACTAAAGTTCAAATAATGTTATATTAAACTAAGTTGCTTTAAACGACATTTTAATTTTACTATTTTTTAATTTTATTATTATTTTATTTAATATAGTTTTTTTTTAAAGTTTTTATTTAAAAATTTTACTATTTTGTTCAAAATGTTTAATGTTCCTTGTTTATTGATTTGACTGCATTTAATCTTTGTGATTATGTACAACATTTTATACCCTGTTGTTTTTTTTCTCTTTTAAAGTCTTCCAATGTTCACAGTCTTACGGCGTTTCACCATTTTAATGACATTGTTAGGAGAATACTTCATTCTAAAGTAAGTGTTTTTAATAGTATTTTGGATTTTCCAATGTTTGTTTATTACAATTAGGCATGCCAGACCTAAAATAAATTTTTGTTTGATATATTTATTTTTAATAAGGGTTTTCTATGTTAGATTGTTACTCTGTTGTGTGTTTTTCTGTTTTTTTTTTAAATAATCTTCTTTCTTTTTCCTTTTAAAAAATATTTTATTCTTATTTAGAAATGAAATCATTACCTTTCAAGAATTGCAAACTTAAATTTTTGATTTTTATTGGTTTATTATTTTTACATTAAGAAGGTGATTATTTAAATAATTATTTGTTCCTTTTTTAAAGTTTTTAACCTTTCACATTCTCTAGCTTGCTAGTGAAAAGTGAGAAAGTTGTAATTGTTACTTTTTATGTATTATTAATTTTTTTTTGAAAAATCTTTCTTTTCTGTTTTTAAAAAAATCTTTTATCTTTCCTAATAAAGGAAAACTAAATATTTACTCTATGAGGACTGAAAACGTATGATTCTCCTCTTTTTATTATTTATTTTTACAGTATTAGGTGATGTTTTGAATTACTTTTGTTTCTCTATTTGTAAGCATATAAGAATTAACGCTATTCTATTTCCACCTGTTGAAATGTGGAAAACTTGTAGCTGATACTTTGTCAAGTGTTTTTCGATACTTTTCTGAATACAATACATAAACAACTGTCTCTTTCTTTAAAAAATATTTTATTTTTAGAAAGAATTCTAAATAGAATGTTTACCTTATAAGAATTGAAATTTTTAATTTTGTTCTTGTACTGTTTATTTTTTACAAAGACAAGTCATGAAATTTTAGCTTTGCAATTTCTTACAAAACAAATAGTGGTCATATAATAGAAAAGTCTTATGTAATTGAAAATAAATTATTTATGAAGAATTTTGAGTATTGTTACAAGACAAGTTTTGCTGCTTTAGCTACACATAAGCAATTTCTTATTTTGCTATTATAACATAAAAACATAAAAATAAAATCTTATTTTTTTTATACTTGAAAATAGTTAACAGATTTGAAGATTTGCAACTTTTTGTAGTTTCTTTTGTTGCTAAATTTAGAAAATGAAACTGAGTTACCATACTCTTTTTGTACAAAAGATAAATTTGCTTTTCTAATTTAATTATTTCTGCTTTAATTACTTATTATTAATTTGTGGAATTCATTAGGCAAACTAATAATGTTTTTAAAAGACATAGTAAAAATCTATTTTTAAACATGTTCAAAACAAGTGTTTTAAACAAACTATTTTAAAAGTAAAAACCCAGCTCTTATAGTAGTTTTATTTTCAACAGCACTTTCCATTATGCTTTTGCATTAATAATTCATATTATTATCAGACTTTTTCTTATTGCTTCAATAATGCTCCTTTATTAGATTTGGATAATTTAAGCCCCAAAAACTTTTTTAGAAGTGTTTTGAAATTTCGTATTAAATTTTTGAAATAATATTTTCTTGTGTTCATAGCTGTCTCTTTGTTGGTGCACATCAATTAATTGTTATTTTTTAGAATTATTGTAATGATGAAAATAATAGTTTTTATACTAATTTTTGAAATGCTTTTTAGAAATTTATGATATTAATTATTTATCTCATATTTTTTTTTGTATAATTGAAAAATGTACCAATGATATTTTGAATTTTAATAGTGTTCACCAGAAGCTTCCCATCGTATTAACAGTCCTTGCTATGGTAGGAGGTGCCATTATAGCTGCAGCGTAAGTAACTTTCACCCTCTTATTGGTCTTTATCTTATTTGTTTTTAAAGTTCAAAGAGTATGTCGGGCTTATGCAATCTATGATATATATCCGTGGTAGTAAATATAAAGCAAAACTAAGAATGTATAAATTTCTCCTTTAATTTGCTATTGCAGCCTTTTTAACACACAAGAGTTAGGTTTAAAATTAATTAATTTATTTTTGCATTATTTTTTACTCTGTCTACTTAAATTCAAGAACATTTGTTTATAAAATAATTACTATGCTAAGTGAGTAAAACTGATACATTTCTTCTTCATTCTAAATAAGTAACTGTAAAAACATTTCTTTGTCAATTAATAATTTTGCTGATATATAAATTAATAATGATAAATGCCCTTAACATATAAAATAATATATGCAAAATTCGACATTTTGACTTAATAATTTAAAGAACATTTGTTTGCGAACTAAGGAGTGTGCTAAATGAATAAAATTGATACATTTTCTCTGCATAAAATTGTTGTAACAGTCTTTTCTATACACCAGGGTTAAATTTTAAAATAATTTGTGCATTATTCTCCATTTTAAAATAGTGACCGGGAGATTATTTGCTTGTAAACTAATAATTGTGATACTTGATTATTAATGGCAATAAAATTGATACATTTTCTATTCATTAAAATTCCGTTAAGCCTTTTCTGTTAATAAGAGTTAATTTATAAAATAATTTATGTAATATATTCTATTCTGATCTAGTACCCATGAAAGCTTTTGTTGTAAAATAAATACTATGAATGAATAAAATTGATTTTATAAATACCCTCTAACTTTATTTACATGCTAGTCAAAATTGATGAATGACCTTTTATTTTGCATCAACTAATGTAACTTAAACAGACAGGGGAAAAAAATTATATAGCACTCAAAAAAGATTTCTATTTTCACCATTTAAAGGGTATTTAATATAATAATCTCAATACAATTGTAACTGAACATGCAAATTTTTTAGTTTAAAAATCTCAAGATTAGAAGAATAAATGTGATAAATTTTCTACTTTTACATGTGACAAATTTTCAGACAATGTAATTGGAGACTTTTGAAGAAGGAGACCCTACCTTAAGAAATTAGACTCAATGAAAAAAATCTATTTTTAAATTTTTGTTGTTGTTTTGTTATTAAATATAGTTGAAATGTAAATGAAATGTATAGTTAAAATGTAGATAATGTCATAATTGTTTCACAAATTTTAAATTTTTAAACTAAATTTTTTTAGTATGTCCTATCCAATAAGTAAATAAAAACCTCAGAAAAAATAAACTTTATGTAGAATATATATATATATATATATATATATATATATATATATATATATATATATATATATATATATATATATATATATATATATATATATATATATATATATATATATATATATATATATATGTATATATGTATATATATATATATATATATGTATATATATATATATATATGTATATATGTATATATGTAGATATGTATATATATGTATATATATATATATATATATACATATATATATATATATATATATATATATATATATATATATATATATATATATATATATATATATATAGTTATTTAACTGATATTTTATGATTTTGAAATGTAAATAGTAAAATTTTCTATAATGAAAATGTAGATTTAGGCATAACTGCTTTTAAAATTTTAAATTTTATAACTAAATTTCTCATTGCACAAGAAAAAAAAAGGCTAAGTTAAAAAAAATTAAAAATACTTTTGAAAAAATGAGAAAGCCTTCTGAAATTTTTTTTACGAAACTTTAAATCTAAGATAGAAGTAGAAACTTTGTCAAACTTTTTGTGATCCAAATAAAGTTTATTGAATAAAAATTAAAGTGATATCTACATCACTTTCTAAATCTAGGTGAGCAAAATCAGACTCAGATTTAACAATTTTCTTTATACATGTATTATCTCATTGCAGATTTAAGGATCTACTATTAGATTGCACTTAGAATATTATGCTGCTACAAAATTTTATGTTTTAAACTTTTTCTTAAGCTCAGAATATTATCATTCATTTTATTATGTTTTTTAGAGATGATCTTTCATTTGAATTCAAAGGCTATTTGTTTGTTTTGTGCAATGACTTCTTCACTGCTGCCAATAATATTTGTGTCAAAAAAAAGTTGGATGCTAGAGTATGTATTTAAATAGATCATAATGTATTTAGAATTTTCCTCTGTCATGATGCTTAGCATTTTTAAAAAGTGCTTAATGGTGCTTATTTTCGATTTTCGTTTTTTAAAAGCTCTTATAGGTGTTTTTAAAAAGTGCTTAATTTTCCCTTTTCGAAAATGATATACGATGTGATACGAATGATATATAATGAAACGATGATTTTCACATTGTTTTATTCAACGTTCTCACAATTCATTCAACCACAAATTTCAGCGCACCGTCGATCCATAGTGTATGAAAGCGCCAATCATTTTACTTGTTTGATGAAATACTTGCGAGTTCGTTGAGATAATTGCACTCTCGTGTGCAGCTCTGCTGCATTTTGCAAGATACTCTCTATTTCAGGCTTCATTTTCCACCTGTTATATCAGACCTAAGAACCTCTTGATCTTTTTAAAATGGCTAATATAATCAAGAAAAGAGTTCTTTGTCAGAAACTAGTTATTTTATCATGATTATGTAAAGTCTTTGAAAATTTTTTTGAATTTTGTTGATGTATATAATACTTAAAAATATTTTTGATTGTTTTAAAGTAGTTTAAAGATGTTGAAAAATTTGGCTACGCACCCTATCCATGCTATGTGTTGTTTTTTATTTTATCTACTTTTGAAGAGTTATTTAAGAATTTTTTTCTGTAATTTATTTCTTTTAAAACTCAATTTAAATGATTTTATACTTCATTTTTATGAAATTATGTATAAAATAATATTTAAATTTTTTAAAATTCTTGTAATAGAAAAAAAAGAATAGTTTTGATCAAATCAGGCATGCTAATTTCCCCTTAATCTGCAGAATTCTACATATCTCGAGATCATGTGTTTGCAAACATCCACAAACAAAGAATTTATAATTTTGGAGTTGCATGATGCTAAAATTTAAATTTTCAAACTCTCTGTTAGTAAGATGTTAGTTACCCCCTTTCTAGCAACCTCCTTTTTTTTTGTTAGAGCTTTTATTCACAAGCTATATCAAGTTTTTTTTAATGCAGATTTCTATGAGCAAAATGCAACTTTGGATAAACTTTAAGAGTGTGAGACTCAAAAAATTTTAAACAAAAATTCTGAAATGACAGGCTGCAACTAGAATTACTCAATTGCTTGCCAAAAGCCATGTAAAATTTGAAAATCGAAAGATAATTTAATAATTTGTTAATTTAAAGATAATTTGTTTTAAAAGTGTCTTATTTTTTTAAGACTTATATTCTAATAAAATAAAACATGAAAGGCTAAATTTTGATTGGCATAATGTAAGGCAGTATCATAGCATATATAAATGGCATTTTCAGGGCTAGGCGTGAGTTACTTTTCTCACTTAATGCCACTATCTTAAAAAATAGTAACTTTTATTCATTGTTTTTCTCACTGTTTTAAAGGCTTAGTCACTTATCTCACTATCTCATTTCAATAAAAAAAAAGATTTCACATTTCCCTTAACCCGTAATATTACAATCCTCTTGCTCTTGTAAAGAAGGACTATGCATGGGGCATACAAGAGGATTGAATATGTGAAGAAAAATAGAAATTTCCACTTTCAAATCAATTTCTCTTGGAATGCAAGAGAGCCATTCACTGTATCGAGGAATGATTTTAGTCATCATCTATCTATCTGAAGTTTTGTTTTCTTATCTGTTGTGAAGCTGCAGAACATGAAATTTTTTGTATTCCTCCTTGAATCGAACTTCCTTTTCCTGTAGGTTTCTTTAAATGTGCTCAGTAGAGCATAATTTTGCATAATAGAGATTAAGCACTCTTAAAAGTTCTTATTTTTCATTAAAAGTGCATAAAAGAGTGCATTCTTCCCAAGGAAAAACGTAAATAAAATGTTTACTTTTATTACCCATTGGCAAAATGGGTGTTATTTTGGGTTTGATGTTGTGCGCACCTTATTTGGACGTCATCACACTCTTCAAATGTGTTCAATAGTAATAGTAAACAGTGCGCATGCATCGTCATTGCTACTGTTTCATAATTTTTTTAGAATTCTTTTTTTTTCACTTATTATTTAATTTTGTTATGCATTCAGTTGGTGAGTTTATTTGTGAGATATGGGACCAGAGAGATCTCATAAATACTTCTTGAGTTGTGAATATAAGAGAATTTCATAATTTGAACAATATTTTTTGTTTTTATTGTTTTAATTGAGAATCAGAGATTCTAACATACAGTTTAAACTGGATCGTTTTCAATACTAATTCAGGTGAATGTCACAAATAAAGAAGGTAAAAAAAAAATGATTTGATGTTTTTTTTATTGTTTTTGATGTCAGTTGTTATTACGAATGCTGTCAGTCTTTCTATGTGGTTTTACAAATTATGCTGTTTTTTATACAATTTTATGACACACGAATTTTAAATTGGAGAATTTCAAATTGATTCACCATAAATTTACTTGGTTTTATAATCGTTTTAAACAGTCAAATGATTGACAAAGTTCGAATAATTTTTTCTCCCATGGTTTTTAAATCTCCATATTTTAATTAATACAATGTTTATTATGTAGCATGTATTTCAGTAACAGCTATTTGTTAATGATTTATTCGAAAATCGTTCTTGGACGTATTTGATTTCATTGTGATTCCTTACAGTTTTATTTCTAGTGTTTACCTTAGGCTCTCAGGCAAATTTTTATAATTTTTTCAGCCCTTTCCTCGTGGTTTTTTAATGCAATGTATTACTAGCCTTTTTCAACTTAGAGTTAAGTGTTTTTACACACTCGATTCATGGTGATTATGTTGTAAATTAATTGCATGTCACTATGCATTCAATTTTATTTATCTCTTTTTGCCTTGTTTTTCTTGTTGTTTTATCCATTTTGTTCTTTTAAATTGGCCTGCCATTAGAAATAAAAAAAATGAAAAAAAAAAAAAATGTTGTAAATTAATGTTTTCCGACAGTTTTTGCATTAATTTAATTTCATATTAATACAGAGTTATATTTTTGATTAATGCGATGTTGTAATGACAATTTTGCTAATTTATTCAAAACATTTTCACAATTTATTCAAAAGTCACTTTTAACGGTTCTATTGTGATTCCACTTTATATTTTTTATACAAAGATTTTACATATGCATATTTCGAATTCAATCCCTTTAGAACAATGATCACATGTCTCCAGTTTTGCACATATTTCCAATTTTGATATTTTTAATCTAATATTATTATTTTTTATTTCATTAATAACTTTTTGCCACATTCGTTTTGCGCCATTTCTATTGTAAAAGTACTTTTTTTTTGCAATAATTGTTATTTAACGTTTTTTTCAGTTCTTCACCTTGTGTTTAAAAACACATTGTGTTTTGACTCCGGAAGAGAAGCACATCTCAATAAATGTATACTGACTTTACATGATAGCGAAAATATTTTTGTTGTATACTTTCACTGCTTCTTTGATATAATACTTTAAGCCATAACAGCTAAAACCAAACATGAACTTTTTTTTTAGTTGGGAAAAATTAGAAAATATTTATTATGTAATTTTTACAAAAAAAAAATTTCAATAGCGGTAAATTAAAGCAATAAACAGCTACAACAATAAATGTTTCTAAACCAAATTTTTTCCTTTAAGTTGTATATTCTTAAGGTTATTAGGATGTTGCCTGAATATTAACACTGTTTTTAATAAAGCCACTATTTATTACTTTTTAAGGAATATTAGTCACTTTTTTCACTACTTTTTCTACTATGATCTGCACAAAGCCCTGTATTTTTGTTATAATTGCTGATTTGTTACTAAAAAATTTGTAATGTGCCTTGTATTTGCCCCTTTTCTTCAGTTTTCACTGAAGAGTATTGTTATGGAATAACACTAATGTAAGCTTAATTATATAAACTAGTTATTCTACTCAAATTTGGATGAACCAGCAAAATTGTTTTTTAAAGTTTAAAAGTAAACAAATTACTTAACTCTCCAATTTTCTTCTTTTTTTTCCCATTAAATTAGTAGAAAATTAATACCTATTTCATCTAATTTTGTAATGCTCTCTGCCTCAGATTAAGAAGATTTTAAATATATTCAATCTCAAATCAAATTTTTTAATGTTACAGCTTATATTATTCCATATTCAAGAAATATCTATAGTATTTATTTTATGCAAATTGTTTTTATTCTTATTTTATCTGTAAAGGAAAAAAATGCTGATTCAGATTTCAGCGTATTTCTTTTCTTTTTCTTTCTCCCATTTTTTTTTCTTACAAGAAGTAAAAGCTCTTGTTTATTACTTATTTATTAGAGATATTTTTACTTGAAATATTAGAGATTAGAAGTGATTGCAGTTCTACTTTTGAGTTTATTTATTCACAGGATTTATTCTGATCTATTATCATTATTTAGCTATATAGTTCTAATGAAAATCTTTAAAAATTTGGCCTGTTATGTTATATCTTCTAGGATATTGTAATTTTGAGAACAAATGTATTGGCATCAATTTTTGTCTTTTGTCCCATAATTGAATAACCTTTTTTTGGATCAATTCAAATTTAGCATAATTTAGTTCTTCCCTTAATTGAAGATTATTAAAATCTCATTTTTCAGACATTTGCTTGTTTTAATTTTAATGATTGGAAATGAGCCCAGTCTTTCTTAGTTCAGAAAATCAGAATTTTTTTAGTAAGAGTCTTTTTTTTTAAAAAAATTTTAAGACATTTAATGTAATATCTTTCACTTAAACACTTGATGCACTTGCAACTTGCTTTAGTTATTTGTTTATTAGTCATTGATTTCTTATTACAGTTTATAAACATTTCTCAAAAATGTTCATGAATTCTTCTAAATATTTTTTGGAAAAAAAATGATATGATCATGAATTTTTAACACGATTTTTGAAAATGTTGTTGAATTTTTGTTACTTAATAATTTTGCTATTAATGGGAAAAAAAACTGTGAAAAAAATCAGTTTTAAGAACTAGAACTTATTAAAATATTTTTGTTGCTAGCTAATTTGTATCTGAAAGCGCCAATAATTTTACATGTTTGATGAAATACTTGCAAGTGGGAAAAATTCTTGCACTCTCATATACAACTCTTCTGCATTTTGCTGGAGAATCTTAATTTCAGGCTTCATTTTCCTCCCTCTGAAATCGAACCGAACAATATTTCGAATTTTCACTTGTCACAGTGTCGAACTAAATTTTTTTTCTCCAATAGCAAAGGAAAATTTTACTTCTCTTGTTAATTTCCTCGTTGGTCCAGTGCCATCATCTTTGTTACTGGCGAGATATTGATCTTCTTTGAACTTGACTTGGGGATCATTCACTAATTATGTAGTTTCATGTGGTTCCCCAGAGTAGTCAAAAATTACAAAGCTTCAACACCTCAAAATTTCCATCTCCTTTTATTCATTTAATTTAATAAGCATAGGAATTAATTGAATTTTTTATACATGAGATTTTTTACCTGAGGGACCAGCACTAATTGTATAATTTTTTCAAAACTTTTATTGTATTTTATTACTTTTTTTTTACTTATTAGTTTTTTTGTTTTATTTTTACTTTTAAAAGTTTCAGTGCTCTTAATTTATTGTATGAAAAAGCTTAATAATATTTAGAGGCAAGATTTTGAAGAAGTATGAAGTGAGGGACTTTCAATATTTTAAATGCAGCAAAAAGTCTTATGTTATTCAGATTTGTCATTTCAAAAATTCATTGCTTAATGATTTGATTTAAAAACAATTGAAATAAAAAATTCACTTATCTCAGATTTGTTTAATATTATGTGTGTAGGGACTACATTATAATATCTTCTGGCAAAAATGGTTAGCTTCAATATTTATTTACATTTACATTTCAAAATTATTTAATTTTTTTGAAAAATCATTTCATTAAAGTAATACTGAAAGTAACAAATTTTAATAAAAATTTATTAGGGACCATTCACTAATTTACATTTGTAATATGAGTTTATTAAAGTTTTCTTAGTTTGTTTCTTCTTTACTTATCTTTATAAATTCGGCATGATCAATAATATTAATTTTGTTAATGTTCTGCTGATTATGCTTTTATAAATAACTTTCACTGCCTTGAAAAGGACCTACAAATTTTAAAGATAATTAACTGGAGAACCTTGGCTAAGGGAAGAATGTCTGGGCATAGGCTTGTTGAGAAGGCCAAGGCCCATCCTGGGCTGTTGTGCCAATGAGAAGAAGAAGAAATAACTTTAATTTAAATTTAAAAAATACAATCAATAACCTTTTTAAGTAATAGTTAAGTTAAATCTATTTTTGAATTAAAATTTTTAACATAATTAAATAAAGTAATTATTAATTAAAAAAAATGAGCCACTAAGTATTGAATCTATTTAAAATTATGTATAAATTGTTTTTTTGGTTGCCAATATAATCAAGAAAAGAGTTCTTTGACAGTAACTACTTATTTCATCATGATCATGTAAAGTTCTTTGAAAACTATTTTGCATTTTGTTTAGGTAGTTATGAAGAACTTTTAACAATCGGAAGAAATTTTTTTTATTAATACGCATTCTCTAATTATGATATTTTTTTAAAGTGCTTAAATATATTATTTTAATGTTTAAAAGGTGCTTATTTTTTGTTGAAAAATTTGGCTACACACCTTGTATAATAAGTTTGTTATAATGACAACTTTTCTTAATATGTGTTACCTTTATAACTAGTTTTATTTTACTGAGTATTAAATTTACAACACAATCATAGTGCCGAAAAAGTGATGCATATATGTGTCATGATTACATTGAAAAATGATAGTATGATATCTTGTGTTGCACATATTAGATCTGAATATTTAATATTTTTTTTTTTATGAAGGAAATAATGTTTCACTATATTATTCTTTGGAAAAATAATGCACATGAAGGAGGAAGAAAATCCTACAATATTGCAAACATGCTCTATATTCGTGAATACGCCATACCGTGAAGGAAACTTTTCATCCCGAATTCTTTTTCATCTCCATAACTAATTTATGTGAATTTAGGCAGACCTAGAGTAAGTCATGATGTTTCAATGGCAGAAAATTTTTTTTCTTCTAAATATCAAAATGCAAACAAATTATTGGAAGAAAACTTCTCCAATGCGTAATCCTAAATTATCTTCTCATGTTTTTATTTCGATATTTTAAAAATTTCTTACCAGTATTTGAAACTTTATGGCTCACTCTATGTTTGTCTGAACTCACTTTTTCTTTACTTTCAATTTTATATCAGTTATTGAGGTGAAGGAGAATTTGAGACGAAAAGTTTCCCCTGCAGTATAGTGTCCTCTTAAAATGTTTATGTATTATATTTAGATGAATTATGATTTAAACTAAGAATTCAACCAAATTTTACTCTAAATTCTAACTTGTATTGATTGTTACAATAATCATTTTATATAGATCTGCGTGATTTTTTATTTATGTTTATAATTTTTAGGAGTTGGGCAAATATGGTTTGCTCTTTTATAATGCCTTATTCATGATAATGCCTTTAACTATATTGTGGTGGTATTCAGGTGAAGTAGAAAAGGTAAATGATTTTGCTTTTTTAAATTCTTTTTGACTGTTTTTATGAACAAAATATAACCATAAATTAATCATGTCTAAATCACAATGATTTTCTTTTGAATAGAATACTTAAAAACAATATATGTAGAATAAGGTGGCAATATATATAATACAATATATAGAATAAGGTGAGGGTGTTATTATTTTGAATAACACCCTGACCTTATTCGATTTCAAGCAATAACGAAATATAATGTTAAAAATTTAAGCATTGCGTCTAATGGATTCTGCAGTGGCAGAGAACCTTTTTTTTTTTTTGAAAAAAAAATTAAAGAAATGCATTAAAATTTGGATTTAATACTTTGGGCAAAAATTCTTTTCTAAAATCTTCGTTAAACTGGAGTTTCTGTGGTCCACTATTATAGGGGTAGCATTGCAGGCTAGGGAATAGGAATGCATGCCCTTAATTTTAAAATTTTAGAATTTTCTTAACAATATTTTTTTCTCAATTTTTTTAAAAATCTCAAAATCGGTATTTTTTGTGTTAAAAAAATTTTCATGATTTATTTATAATTTAACAAATAAATATCCTTATTATGGCTTTCATGTAAGTGGTATTTTAAAAATTATTTCATGTAATACACCTTTAAAATCATTTCACTAGCTTGATATTTTAAAACAAATTTTCATGATTTTTTTTTTTGAAAGGTAAATGATTTAACGGATGATTAATAGGAAATAATTTTTTAAGAAAAAAAATGTTCAAAATTAGAATGCAGCGATTTCTATGAGATAAAATTTAAGTGATGTTTATAGTTTTTAATTGTAGTTAGTAGTTATTTTGTGTAGTATATGGAATATTATAATTTTTTTTTAATTACAAAATTTTTTTCAATAGCATATAATATTTTCATAGGCACTTTTCCTTTCTGTCAAAAGTTTTTTAGTATGATTTAATTTAATTTTATAATATTTAAATTCTTCACAGAACTTACTACATAATTTGACTTCAAAATTAGTATTATAATTTGTATATTTAAGCTTAAATTTCTTGTGAAATTTTAGCGGCATTTCTTACTTATGAACAACAAGATTAAATTACAAATGTATATTATTTTGGATGTGACTTTCCTAAATTTTTCAAGCAAAAGTTAAAAACAGAATAAATGTGTAACAACTTTTTTTTTATAAATTCATCCCTAATTACATGTTTAGCCCAATTTATATGGTCTGTATTTATATTATAAATATATTTTGTTCTGTTGTATTAATCAGATACAAAACCAGACACAACAAAGCAATTTCTCTCTATGAACTTGCTTTTTTTAATGTATTTAAATTTTTTATCCTCAAAATATCGGCCACAATCTGTAAACTATGGTCTCAATAGACACATTAGGGTCAATTGGACCCCATAATGTTAATTTCACTTCTTGCTTATTTCACCACATCTCTAGCTAGAACTGTTTAAGCTAATTAATCAAATAATTTTGCCACACAATTATAAAATTTGTTTATCAAAAAATAGCTCTACATAAAATATAAACTATTATAGTTATTCATGATTTTTTATTTTAGTATTTGAATTATAAAAAAGTTTTTTAATTGTAAATTATGCAAAGTTTTGCTTATAATTACTATCCTAACATTTTTAACTATGGAATTTTAAGTGACAGTATACAAAATTTGAACTGAATCAATTAATTTGTTTTCGAGAATTGAAAAGTTAAAAATACAACTTTTTTAAAATTTTATTCAGCATAAAAAAAATGAGAAAAGTTGGTAAAAATTTAGGTTAATTTCACGTTTGTGCACTTTTTATCTGCATCTCCGCAACTAATGAAGTGAATCAGAAAAGTTTATTTATAATTTTAAAAATGGTTTTCCCATAGATAATTCCATATTAAAATTATAATTGTGAAGTATAAAAATTTTTGAAATAATTTAATTTAGCTAATTTTAAATGAGAAAATCCAAAATATGAAGGGAATTGGTCAAATAGTTCTTGAGAAATAAAAATTTTAAAATACAATTTCTTTGAAATGGCAAGATGCGAAATTAGCAAGAGGATCAAATTTTCAAACACTTATATTGCCTAACTATTGGGACCATATTTCTCAAATTGCCCTCATATTTTGAGGGTCTAAAATCCCAATCCCCTGAAATAAATTTTATGTTCATTCAGAGAAAGTATGTTTTTATGTCTGATTTCAAAACTTAAAATATGACTAATTAATTAGCATCTTTAAGGTTAGATAATTAATTATTGAAATAATTGAATTATTGTTAGATAATAAATTATTGAGTCATAGTGCGTGAAAATCTCATCATTAGATCAAAAGTTATTAAAATGTTGTTTTTTTTTGTTGCTCTGTTAATAAAATCAGCTACATATTCTTCTAGTCCAAGTTGGTATTGTCATTTAAAAATAGAAATATCATGAAGATGTTGAGTGAAACAAAATACCTGGTATTAGTATGTTTAAATAAGCATGCTGGCTTGCGTAAGGGCCATATCAATGATTCGGCCCTAAAACCTACCAAACCCACTTCTGGTGCGAACTGATGAAATGCTTCATTTGTCAGTGGTGACTAATTGTTCTTTTGGCAAGTTTATCTGTTAATAGTAATGCTAAGAAATATTCGGAATTCTAAATTAAATGTTAAAAAGAAAGCAAATAATTATTAGTTGTTTGAAAAAATGTAAATATTTATTTATTATTAAAAAATAAGGCAAATGTTTATTTATTTATGATGTGACGTTCTCAATTTTTTCATTTTATTTTCTTGTAGACATTTGCCTTTTACAAATGGCCAGACATGATGTTCCTGACTTCTTTCTTGCTTTCATGCTTTATGGGATTCGTATTGATGTACTCAACAGTTTTATGTACAGCTTACAACTCAGCTCTTACGACAACAATTATTGGTGTCATAAAGGTAAAGTCATTCATTAAAAGTTTTATTGTTTCTAGACAAATTATTTTCTTCTTCGCATTTTGTAAATAATCATCACAATAAAAAATAATGAAATCCGTAGTAGTAATTGCTGGAAAAAAAATCAGCGATAAAATCACATGAATCGTACTCCTCAAATGCGCCTTTCGTTTTGAGATTAGGTTGTTGTAATAAATAATGTTGTATCAAAAATATTGGAGAAAACTATGGAGAGGTCAATAGCAATGACTGCCAACAATTCGGTAGAATTACACAAGCCTGCGAAATTGAAGTTTTTGAAAAATGCAAGAGAAGTTATTGTTGATTTATATGTTATTTGATGTGCTGATTTTGAAAATGACCTTCATTTTCCCCAATCGCTTCAAGATTTTTTGTAAAATCGATATTAATGTTTTTACTAAAATCCTATTTGGAAAGGAATTCTCTCAAACAATTTTGTATGTACTATCTGGTAACTGTCGTCTTCATTCATTTTGATCTATGTAAAATTTAATCTTGTGAAAGTAAATTGATTTTTGAGTGATCAGCTAATATTTAATTGGTTAGAATGAACAAAAAATACTGTTACCAGATTGCACAAGTCACGTCTGGTCGAGAGAAAAACAATTAGTTTCATGTGTTTAAACTTTTTACATAACTTTCTAGAAGAAAATCACCAGCATACCATTTAAATTTTTTTTAAAGATAACTTAACGTAAAATTGACGATTAACCAACAATAACAAATATTATGTAGGTGTATATGAAAGTTTGAAACAAAGAACAAAACAAACAAAAGAAAAAAGTTTATATTTAAGCACATACTCGTTTTCCTCTGAAACTTATTTTGATGATCTTTTATGCTTAATCTCAGGTCTATCTCTAGCTATCATCCAACACTAGTCAGCAAGCATGTTCTTGTCCCATCTTAATTGATATTTATGCTCCATATCTCTGATAACTTGATGGAGCCTTTCCCCTTGTTCTTTGCTGACTGCTCCTAAATTTTCGGTGTAAAAGTCCACATGTGAGTGAAGGAAATGCATTTTGACAATCATGGAGCAACCCAAAGTTTTAAATTTTTCCAGAATTTTCATGACAATTTCTTTATAATCAGGATCCTTGTAGTTACCCAGAAATTTACTGACGACATCTTTGAAAGCAACCCAAGCTTCTTTTTCCGTGTTTCTGTCATGTTAGTCTCAAAATCTTTATCTTTCATGAGTTTGTGGATATCTGGACCAACAAAGATTCCCCTTTCAACTTGGCTTGGGATAAACCTGGAAACTTTTTGAACAGGTATTTGAAGCAATCGCCGTCTTCTGGAACAGCCTTGGCAAACTGCTTCATTACACCTAATTTTATATGTAGCGGAGATAACAATACTTTTTTGGGATCAACTAGGCTGTTTCGAATACCGTTCTTGGTGCCTGGGTCAAGATTTTGTCTTTTCGGCCATTCTTTTTTGACCCAATGTTGTGACTTGTTACGGCTGTCCCACTCACAAATAAAACATGGGAACTTTGTAAATCCTCCTTGTTAACCAAGAAGTATAGAGATAACTTTCAAATGACCGCATAGCATAGCATAGAGATAACTTTAAAAAAAACTGTTTCTCCATGTCAGATTGGCATCTTTGCAGACGATATTGTCTTGTGGACTAGTGGTTCAGACATAGGCAAATTGGAATCTTAAACTAATGGTTCCTTGGAGGCTGTAAGGAATTTTTCGCTCTCCCACAAGTTAAACTTTAACCCTTCAAAATCTATTAGTAGCTTCTTCACCACAAATATACACCTATATAATTATACTCCCGCTGTATATCTTTCTGATCAGTTACTGGGCTGTGACAAACATCCAAGTTACTTCGGTTTTACTTTGGATCCTGAGATAAATTGTAGGAAACATATTGAGAAAATGCAGACAAAGCGAGAAAGCGCCTACAAATTTTGAAGTATATCTCGGGTAGAGACTGGGGCGCTGATGCCTCTACTCTTAGACATACTTATTGTTCCCTCGTGCGGCCCATTCTTGAGTATGGCTATCAAATATTTCAAACCGCTTCTGCCTCTAATTTAAAGATCCTGGATCGTGTCCAATCGAGTGCAGCTAGAATAATCACTGGGTTAAGGAATAGCTGCCCCAATGAAGTGGCACTATATGAGGCAGATATTATGCCTCTGGCAATGAGATTTAGAATTGGTTCCTTTAAATATTTTAATAAACTAATGAGCCTTGGTGATTCTAACAGGACAGCTGCATACATCTTGAATTGGAGAGGCAGTCAGCGTTTGAAATGACACACCCCATTGGAATATGCTAGAAAGGAGAGGTTTATTGAATTTGAGGTCGTTCCTTCAACCACTCTAAATTGTTTGCCTCCTACGGTGACCCTTAGGGGCATCAGTTTTAATGACAATCTGAGATCTCAAGCCAATAAACAGGTAGACCATCCAGACCTGATGAAACAGTTGGCCGTAGAGGTTGTCAATAGTATCCCTTCTGGCGCCTTGGTCATCTACACTGACGGTAGCAAGTTGGAAGACGGTAGAACCGGGAGTGGTGTTTTTGTCAACAGCAATGATAGTGAAGTCAGGATCAGTATCCGAAACCCTGACAATTGCTCAGTCTTTAAAACTGAGATCATGGCTATTGGAACTACCCTTAATTATGCCCAGACAACTGATAATAATTGCATTTGGATATTGACCGATAGTAGGAGTGCTATTCAGTATTTCAGGAACTGGCGGGAAATATTGGATATTCCTGGCCAGGAGATTATGAAGCTTTTATCTGAGATAGGCCTGAAGACACCAATAAGCCTCCAATGGATCCTATCGCATGTCAAGGTACATGGCAATGAGACAGCTGATGTGCTCGCCAAGAATGGCTGTGATCTTCTTATGAACTGTTTGAACCGTCTTACTCCCACTGAGATCCACTCCCTGGGAAAACATCGTTTGCCTTCCAGTGTGGCGCCGTACTCCATCCCATCAGCGGTATGCTGGCAACCGCACTGGCCTATCATTAACATGCAGCGGTCCTTGGCCTTTCCAGTCGACCATGGCCAGATTTCGTAGTGGCCATCTTAAGTGTTTAAGGTTTCAAAATGGGGAGAAGACTTTCCAACCTTGTTCCTGCTTACAACCTGCTAGTCCTGATCACCTTCTTTTTTGCCTTGGCGCTTCTTATAAGCAGCTGCTGATTGATCGGGACTTTCTGCAGATATATGGGGAACTGACGCGACAAGGCCTTCTGGACCTGGTTTAGGCTTTCCTTCTCCAGGGGGATGTGTAACAACAACAACAAACAGTGACGAAAAGAAAGAATACCCAAATGATCTGCTTCAACAGAAGCTTAAATACAGATAATGGGTGACGTCATGATCTACGCAAGAGCGACCAACAGCAAATGAAAATAAACTGGCCGATCCCCGCAGACCATGACGTCACCTACGCAAGTTGAATGCATGAGATCAACGACCGAAAATCGAACCTCATACCTTTGAGACTCTATTTGTCTAACAATATCGGAGCCTTGAACTTCTGGATGTTTCGAGTCTAAAGACTCTGAAGAGATGACGGGCAATTCAGTTGGAGGCAAGGACACATCAGGCTCATGAGGATGGCCGATGGAATGTTATCAGGATAAAATATTAGTCTTTGATTTTTTGGTTATACCCACGAACATGGCAGGAACGGATTGTAAAATCATTGTGATTCTTGGATATTTATGTCTTATAAAATTGCATCTTATAGATCATGATGTGTGTGTGTGTATCTATCTATATGTTTATATATATATATAATTGTTATTTACAAGTTTTTATTTATTTCTGTCCCCACACAGAATATTTTAATTACATACATTGGAATGTACTTAGGAGGAGATTATGTCTTTAGTTGGACGAATTTCATTGGACTCAACATTAGGTAATTACTTATTTTCTTCATGTGTTAATTGTCATTTTAAGTTATTTCATTTAATCATTTATTTTGTGTATTGAATTGGTTTTTTTAAAAAATTCTTTTAGAAATAAATTAACTGTGTTAATTTTATTTAGCATTTTTTTAATAGTTTATTTCAGAAATTTCTATTTAATTTTAATCTAATCAGGTAGGAGATTCTTTGTCACATTTTAAACTTTATTTCTTATTATTTTTCAATTTTTGTTACATTTCTAAAAAAATAAACACACTGCCAAATTTTTCTATTTTGCTAAGATTGTCAACCTGGCTACTAGGGTCATTCACTAATAAGTTTTTTTTGTGAGACAATAAAATCTTGTGTTAAATAAACATGGGTTTCATTGATCAGTTTTGCTATCTAAGTCTTCCATATTTTCAAACAATAATAGTTTTATTTTTAAACTGGAATTTAATCTTACTTAATTAAAACTTTTCTGTATTTCAAGATAGTTTGGACATTTTTACTTTAAACATTCCATGAAAATTATCATTATTGAATAATTTTACTACATACAAAATAATCTCTTGTATTTGTTTTCTACATTGTACATGTTCTTGTATATGTTCTCTACATTTTTTTATTCAGTGTCCTTTTTCACTTTTTTTTCTTTTGCATTGTTTTATCTTTATAATGTAATTTTAAAAATATTTAATCTTGAAATATTAAGTTATTATTTCAAAAAAAATTAATTATGATATATCAGGGAGTGTTTATCCTTTTAGGATGCTATAAATGTTTATATTTTTTGTGGGTTTTACATTTTGTCAAAATAGTATTCAACAGACTTTTGCGATTACATGATTAAATTGCATTTTTATAGCCCCTTCCCTTTTTTCCTGATTTTAATTCAACCATAAAGTTTTTTTTTCCATTTTTATTAGAATAATGAGTAAATAAGACTAATAAGAAAGTAAAGATTTTGGAGAATTATGATTATAAGTTTTTCCAAAAGTGACAAGGTTATATCAAACCATATATTTTTCTTACAATTGTTTCCAAGTAGGAATAGTCCAGATACAGCATCGTACGTACGCAGAAATATCTTATTGTTTACATGGATCCAACATGGATTTGCTAAACAATTTGAAAATGATGCTTATCATTATACTGCCTTTCCAAAACTTTCAATTACTTCCTTACTTTTTTTATATATCCCAAAACTTCATTTTAGTATGAAATCTGCATGGAACTATATATGCCTACAAATGTATTGGTGTCTGAGCATTTAATATACTATACATTTATTTAATATACTATATATTTAATATATTTAACATTTTTTGAATTGGGAATATTTGCTGCTTGAAACAGTTCCTTATTTGATTTTTAATAATGCTGATAGTTTTCCTACTAGTAAAGAAAATAAACTATTAAACATAATTTTTAGTTCTGTCATCCATTTTTCAATTCATAGAACATTTTCTTACAGGTTTTAGAGACATTCATTTTTTCTCAGTTACTCAGTCGGCTGTGAAAATTTTATTAAATTACTTTATTATAACTTGTAATGTTTCATTTTAAGTCTATTTTCTCACTCTGATGGTCTGGCAAGCTTCAGTGTTTCTTTCAATAGGAATCAGTTGGTTTTGCCATCCTAATTAGATTAGGATAAGATACAAGAAATTCTTTGTTCTAAACTGACCAAAATGTTTCAAACAGTCCAAAAGTTTATTAAAGTGTCCAAAACTTATAATTCTGAAAACAGTTAAAATATATAAAACCCCAAATGTAACCATTATGCACATATGGCACGTAAAAAAAAGTCCAACTTGAATTTTTATTATGTTTTAAAAATTTATTAAAATAAATTTTCTGGTGTAAAATTAATTCTCAAATTTAATTTAAAATCTTACTATTCATTGTACTTTTAAGATATGAATGCATTATAAAAATATAGTCATAAATAAATAAATATATTGCATGAATTCAAGTAATTTCATGAAACTTTGTTTTTGTAGATAAGTGTTTGATAGTTTGGAATATTATATTATGATTATTGTATTGTAAATGACCTTATTGTAATAGTGTACTATATTTTATTTTATTTTATAACCACCATTGAACTGCTGACCCAAATTTAAGTTTACGTCTTACCAATGTTCAACTCTGAAGTTTTGAACCTAATACAAAAAGCAAGGATACTGTTGGATCAAGTTGGAGAAATTTGCCTTTGTGGAGGACTTTTTGATGGAACTAATCCACATTTGCGTTACACGACGACAAAAACCACAAAAATCTCCCATGGTTAGATTGATGGCAAGGGGACTTTAACCCATGATCCGTCTTCAGGGGTCTGTCCAGGGCAAATTTACTACCGTTTAGCGGTACCTTCACAAACTCAACTTAAGGAAAAAGGGTAGTTTCACAAAATACTTTTAAAAGAGCAAGTTCTAAGATTCTTCCCCCCGCTTCGTAAAATTTTGTTGTCGTATCTCCACGAATGAAATGACGAGGCTGTCCCTTTGTAAAGTTTACAGGAAGTCGAAATTCAAACTATTGTTTTAAAGATTTTTCTAAATTTATTCTAATAGAGCTTTATTTTTTATGAATTTTTTTTTCATCTGTGACCCAGTCGAAAATGTTCTCATAATCAGGGATGAGATTTTTCCGCTTTTTAGCTGATTTCCGTTTTTTTCACTTTTATCTCTTGAATTTCAGCTTTTTTATCAAATTCAGATTTTTCTAAAAATTTCACTTTTTTTTATAAGTATTCCGCTTTTTCGGAAAACTCACCCATTTTCAAAGAGAAACACAAAATTCAAACTACATAGCTACCAATCCTTTCTCATTTTTACTTATTTTAGCTATTTTCTCTCCTTTTACTCGCAGCAGATAAGATTTTCCGAATTTTTTACCCGCCCTCCAGATAGATCCGATTTTTGTAGTTCAAACGACGCTGTTTCTGACAAGCCATTTAGAGGTCCCAAGCCTGGAGTCTGCCAATATCTCGATTCTTATTCACACGATTTTAATATCAAACATAGCTTTTCATATTTGCGTGTTGAGATTCTTATTCACGCGATTTGAATATTGTACGTCGTGCTTCGTATTTACGCCTTTTTAAAAACCTATGAAGCGATTCGTATTCCCGCAAGTTTAAAATTCAATGTCTTGATTTGCTCATGCTGTTTATAATATCAAACATTGATTTTCATTTATACGTGATTTTAAAATAAGGCATTGGGATTCGCATTCACGCATTCTAAAAATTATGCATCATAATTCTTATTTATGCAATCTAAAAATTACGCATCATGATTCGTATTTACGCGATCTAAAAATTATGAATCGGGATTTGTATTTACGCGTTTTAAAAATTCTATATCCCAGTTTGTATTTTCTCATTTTCAAAATCGTATATCTAGTTTCATATTCATGTGATTTCAAAATCCATAATTGTTATTCATATTCACACAATTTTAAGATCAACTCTCGCGATTCTTGTAAGAAGTAAATTTTTTTTAAAAATTAGTTACTATAAAAGTGACTGTTTTTCTAACGACGATTATTAGTATGTATATGTAAGTGTTACAACATCAGATAAACTGGAAGGGAATATATTCAAAACTTACATTCTGTGCTAGCAAAGAAGAAAAAATAGGATTTGTCACAAAATGTTTGAAAATGGACTAACGACTAAATATAGCAAACATAAAAGATATAGGAAACAAAAGCAATAACTTAAAAAGGGATTCAATTTAATTATTTTTTTTTGTTGGAAAAAGAGTTAAGAGTTAACTCATTATCAAAATTTTATTTGTAATTGCTGTTATTTATGCTATAAAATGCAAAATTCTTATCAAATAAAAAACAATTATCTAAACAGTTGCTGATTGTCATGTAATTTTTCAAACTAAAATACCAATTTTTGTATGTTAAGGAGTTACTATATATTTCTACTTCACTGTTATTGATATGTTTCAAAGGGCTGTAGTTAGATTAGACTATAACATGAACATAATGATTTGGTTCATTGTTAAAGTTTTTTTTCCCCAATATAATTTAAAAAGTAATATTACTGATATATTTGCTATAAATCACATAACAGTATTTATTAAAAGAAATGAAATATTAATATATATTCTCAGTAGTTTTAATTTGCTAAACCAAGTAGTTTTTCAAGTAATATGTGAACTGAGGAAAAATATAATTTCCAGCTTTATTTTTTCAATTGGTAATTTTTATTTTCACTAAATGTTAAGTATCAATGTAGTCGTTTTTATAATAATAGATTAGTAAGCAATTGTATGTCAACACATTATTTATTACCTTAAACTGTCTGGAATTTATTATTAAAGGGCTGCGCTTGCGTAAAATTTACTATCTTGGAAATTCAGCTTTTTTGCCTTTTGGCTAATCTCATCCCTGCATAATGAAAATAACTTTTAGTGCTAGTGTTGTTAAATGTATGTTTTCATTAAATTCAAGTTGAAATTTAATTATGAACAATCAATTTTATATATATTTAAATTTGAATACAATTTTAAGCCCAAAATTTTACAATGGCAAAATTTTTTTTGAACATATGGGAAAAATATGTATGGAAATTTACCAGTTATAAATAATTTTTATTTGTAGTGAAAATTTTTTGTAAATATTTTCTTATTTTACTGTATTTTTGTGTTGATTTTTTAATATAATTTTTAAATTATAATTATAAGGATATTATACGTCAGCACTGTATATGCTGCGAGCCGTGTGGGGAATTCATATCAACTAGCTATTGCTGGGATTTGAACCTGGTTCACACCATAGGAAAGCGAATGCTCTATCCCTGAGCCACCATGTCTCTTACAATATTATTTCAAATAGTTCAGTGTTCAACATTCCTGAAAAATAAAACTAAGATTTAATTTTAAAACCCATCTTAGAATGATTTTCTGGATGCGCCTGAATTTCTTTTCATTCTTTTTATTTTATAAAGAAAGAAGATTCATTTTCAAGTAATTTCAATATTTTTTAGTATTCTTTTTTACTGTTTGATGTTTATTATTATTCTACTCAAAGCATTTGTTTTGTAAAATTTGCACTGCATAGAAATAATATATTATTCTCTTTAGTATGCTAGGTAGTTTGGTCTATTCTTACATTACATTTGTACAGAAAGATAGTAAGGCTTCAACTCCTGTAGTAAGACATGGTTAAATCCCATCGTAAGTTTTCCCTCCTTTCATTAGTTTCCTATAGTAGTTTAGAAAAGCTCTCATGCTATGTAATCTAATCATGTTATACATATTTATTACAAGCAGAATTGATAGTTTCATAATTTGTTTTTAAAATGAACAAATTGAAGTAGATATTCCATATAATGCATAAAAAAAGTGTTTTAATATGTTTTACAGAAATTTCTATGAATGCAATAAGTATATATTAAAAGTGATGTTGTTATATTTTAGAATAATTTTTTTTTCTTCAGTTTTAATATGAACATATTTAGATTAAATTTTTATTTAGTATTCAAATTTTGGCCAAAGAGAATCGTAGTTAAAAGGTTTCATGGTACGTAGGTACTTTATTTATGTTGCACTAAAGCTGCACAATTGGCTATTGGCGATGGACGATATTGGATTGGAAAAAAACCCTGAGGATGATCCGAAGACATGCTATCGCAATTTTGATCCTCTGTAGAGGGGATGGATCCCCTGCTTTGGTAGCCTGAGGATCTGCACGCAAAGTCGAGCACTTAATGGTAGAACAGTTAACAAGGACTGATACCTCGTACCCTCGGTCCCTATGCAGGCTGATCAAAGTGGTCACCCAACCGATTACTGACCGTGATCAGTGATGCTTCATTTGTGTGTTTTGCTCGGAATCATGTCTTTGCGATCAGTCCACTGCGGGACAAACAGAAAAATGTTTCATAGTGTTATTATTACATTTTGTTTTGTAATGTTTAGGCTGGTTTTGCTCTGCACTAATCTGCTGAAACTTGCAAATAATTTTGACTCTCCATTGATATTTGCACAAGGTGATAACGGTAGTTATTATTTTTTTTTGGAAAAAATGTATTGAATTTTTTTAATTTATTTTATATCGTTTAATATTAAACATCAATTCCTGAAAGTGTATTTTTGTGTCTGATTTCATTACTCAAAATATCATCAGAGTTATTAATTTGCATATTTGATGTCACCCCCTTAAACCATTAAGATCAAGTCCTGAAACCTGAGATCGGATCATTAGATCAAAAGTTATTGAAGGTTGTCCATTTTTTTATGCATTGTACTCTGCTCTTTCATTAGTTAAATCTTTTTTTTTTCTATTTTATAATATTTTTAAAATCTACACTATAGAATTATACATTATTATTTTGACATTTAATATTAATTAAAATCTTTAAATCTATGATAGAAATTAGTTTCAGTGTATATTTCATTCTGAATTATCATTTCAGGCTTTGTTTGTGAAATGTGCCACATAATCGTGCCTTTATCAGGAGCCAAAGAAAATTCGGAGAGAAACTTTATATTTAAATTATTTGCATACATTTTTCATTTATAGCTCTATGTTATAAAATGGGTATTTTCATTTTTAAAGTATTTATTTTACTGGTTTATTGCATTCAGCTGTAAACATCTTTAAGTCAAATATGCAATATTGTTATCATCACCCATTAGTAATGATCACAAATGTCTGTTATTTTAATGAACTGAATTTACAGATAGATTTCTTTGATTTATTTGCTGATAAGTAGTATTCGTTTGATTTATATAAGTTGTGATTATGTATACTGAAAAATTCCATTTTTCTTTTAAAACTATCTTTTATTTTTGTGTACATAGGGTATGTATATATATTTGAAATTTTATGATCAATATACTTGAATTTATCGAATTATAAATGAATTTGTAAAAAATCGGCTTTTATCTTATAAAAAATGTGTTTTTTTGTCATAAAAATAAAAATACTATATAATTTTTTTTAAAAAAAGCTTTAACTTACAATTGAAGATTTTCTTTTAATAATAAACTCCCTTTTTGTTTGAAAAGCATTTCCATAATTTATTCTTTTTCCATGATTGCAAACCTACATATTTATTGTGTGATTTTTCTATTAGATTTTATAGTGAGCTTTTAACTCTAAGACTCTCCTGTCTAATAACTGGCTCTTTTAGGAGCACTTTATGTACATAAACATCTAAATAATAAGTATTAAATAATTATGAAAACGCTGATATTTGTAACTAGCAAAAATAAAAAAATTCTTTTTTCATTCAAATTGATTCAATTTGTTCATCGGAACAATAAATATCATCAGTTGTCTATAAATCAATGTTTATAGATAAACAATTCTATTCCTTTAATTTCATATAATTTTTGTGTGTTTATAATTTTCTTTTTCTTGCAAAAGCAATAATTATTGAAAACTTGTCTTTAAAATTAAAATATTTATGACTTTTTGAAAGTAATTTATTTTTCCTTTGACTTAATTAAACTCATTCTTTTTTTTATTTTTTTTTTTTAAAAAAAAAGGTTCTCAAACTTTTACAACTGTGGTTCTTTAATTTCAGTATTAAAGTTTTGTGGTCCCTTTCCTTTTATCAATATTATTTAATTATATATAAATTAGCAAAATATAGTTTTCATTGCCAATTGGACACAATGGCTAAGCAATGAATAACAATTAAAATGTATTTCACTGACCTAGTAGAAGAGTTTTGTCTTAAGTTTAATTTTAAAAGAAAATATAAAGTTTTTTTTATATGGTAAATCATTGTTCTATAATTCTTTTATAGTTTATCCAAAATTTTTTTTTCTGCTTTTTTTTTTCAAAAAAGAAAAATTCATTTTGTAAATGGATTTACCTGTTCTACTTATATAAAAAATGTCAATATATTTTTCATTATGTATTGAAGAAAGTGCGTGAGAAATCTTTAGTCACTAACTACTCAGGCAAGATTATCAGGGAGCTTAAATAGGACAGCAAAAAATGCTAACTCTAACATCAGCCAGCACTTAAAAAAGTTACTACACAGACATCTTTAAAAATTAATATATCGTATTGATAGAAGATGTAAAAACTTTATTCTTTCTAAAAGCACTTGTAATGCTTACAAATGATACTGTTAGATTGTTTCACTTTCCCCACAATTATATAATAAATGCATTGTTGTGAAACAGTAGCACAAATATATATATATATATGAACGGAAAAAAAAATTTAGAAAATATATAGCTGCTTTTAGCGGTCGCCTTTGAAAATTATCTTGTACAACACATATACTTTAATGGTCACCAAACCAAATGCACAGCGTAACTGTATTTAAATAATCTAATTCTCCTGCCCTTTCCTTCTATTTTAATTAATTTTCAACAATATATTAACCAAATTTTTTCACCTTCTAGCTGGTGCCTGGGTGGAAGCCCTTTGAAAATTATCTTGTACAACACATAAACTTTAATGGTCACTGAACCAAATGCACAGCGTAACTGTATTTAAATAATCTAATTCTCCTGCCCTTTCCTTCTATTTTAATTAATTTTCAACAATATATTAACCAAATTTTTTCACCTTCTAGCTGGTGCCTGGGTGGAAGCCCTTTGATTTCAATTTTAACTATTTTCAAGAGAAATCCTCAATATTTTCAAAGCATTCAATTTTAGAAATGATTTAAAATCTCTCTATATGAATATCTCTCTATAAAAAAAATCTCTCTATAATAAAATCTATATATATATATATATATGTACACATGCTATTGCTCATAAAGGCAAACTCTGTCATTTTAATTGTTATGACAGTATGCGTCACCATAGCACCACCATTTATGTTCAAAATTTCTACAGCCATTTTATAAAAGATCAAAAATGAATCAAAATAATCACTTCATTACTAAATTTTATATCTATAAAAATGCAAAATTACTTTAAATAAATACTTAACATTTAACTCTTTGACACTACTTAAATTATTACTTAAGGCAATCTAACAAAATGAATATAAATAAATACTTAATGTATAACTACTTTTTTAACACTACTTAAATTATTACTTTAGACCACCTATCAAAATGAATAATAACTGTAGTGTTGCCAATACGTAGAGAAATACCAGAATGCCACATAAGAAAAAAAAAATAGAGAGATGATTAAATGTAAGAATTGGACAGCTGCTATTTATTTATTATTTAAACTTTAAAAAAATAATTTATGAGAAAATAAAAAAAATTTCTATAGAATTTAAAAATCTTTTTTTTTTTGTTGAAAAATTAAATTTTTTTTCTTCATTAAAGTTTTGTATCATAGATTTTTACTGCTTTCTCAAGAAATTGATTAAATGTGAGGAAAGTTTCTAATTAATTTAATATTTCAAGGTAAGATGTTGCTATTTTTCCAAGATAATTTTAATATTTTGCTAGTTTACTAAAGTAAGTATACAGCTCCTTTTGAAGTTAATGCCTTAAAGTTTGAGAACCTCTGATTTAATATACTCAGAGTTTTTGTTTAATGACTTTTGTTAAACGACTTTTAGCTCTGAAAAAATGAAGTGTTTCTTTTTAAAGTCTTCTATGACATTTTTTTTTTAAATATTAGCATATCATTTTGTATAAATGGTGTAGATTTAGTTAAATTAATTTATTGTTCTTAGTCAAACAGTATATATTCAATCTCGCATTTATTATTTTTTTAAGTACATGTAAATTAAAAAAATCTCATTTACAAAGCATTTATTTTGAATTTTTTTTAGTTTCTTGTGATATGATCGTTATTTTATCAATATTTTTTTTTTTTAATTAATTATATTTTAAGTATGATGAACAAATTCTTTTATTGTAGTACTACTTTGCTTGTGTTGTAAGACATTTTAGACACTTTTTTTCAACCTTCAAGTAACTTGAAATTTTGAAGTAGCATAAAACATTTAAAATTTTGTTACTTAACAAAAATTAGTGTCAGACATCGTATTAATTTAACATTATCAAATTATCATGATAAGTTTGCATATATATTTCTTAATCAAGGCAGATATTTATATTGCAGATACTCTAATACATTTTCTATCTTTAACTTACATGATATACTTACTTATTATTTTAAGATAATGTCTTTCCTAACAGGATATAAGTTTGATCATCCATTTTTATGAAACTTAATTATTCAACAGAATTATCTCACATTTCTCTAAATTCAACTGAATTAAGATAGACTTAATTTAATCAATTCTAAAATTTAAGTGTATAATATAATTCTGATGAAGGTTTTTTCTTATATATTCTATTTTTTAAACTTTTTTTTTCCATTTGTCTTTTATCTATAATATCTATGCATATGTATATCTATTTGTCTTTTATGTATAATATCTATGCATATGTATTTTGCAGACTGTACTAGGGTTGTAAAAATACTTGCATTTATGAGACTATTAATTACCAAGTATCTTTTTAGAATGCATATATAATAATATTAATATAATTAATCAATCACAAATATGTCAAAAAATGACATTAACAATATATCTGTATTAACAATTTTATAGGTGCTAAACAGAAATATTAGGCATTATTAAAAAGTAATTAACACAATTAAATAGCAATGAAGTTGTTTTCCATTGCTCAAAGATTGTTTTACGTGAATCAGCATTGATGGAGTATATGCAGAGCATAACTGTTAACAAAGAAGCGTTAGTTTCAGAAGTATTAAGTATTATTGGCAAGTGCATGTCTTTCAATATGCTTATTTTCTTTTGTGCAATTGCCACTAATGATTGATCTTATTTTAAAGATTGTAAAGTGTTTAGTTTTTATATTAAAAATAAGAATAACGAGAGGAATAAAAAATAAGCTAACTTTTTTTGATAAATACTTATTAGCATAATTAAATTTTTTATTATTTTGATCTTTTTAATTAAATTAGGTTTTCTTTTCTTCCTCTCTTTCCTTCACTTATTCATCTAATTCTATTTCTTTTCATCAAAATTTGAATGGGCACCTCTTAAGAATTTGATAACATTTCTGATTAAATATTTACATGCCCAGCCAGCAATATAATGAAATTTATGCTGAAGTGGAATTTTTATATGTCTTGGGCAATATGATTTTTGACCCTTGATATATGTATAAGTAGAGAGATTCTTATTAAACATAATTTAATATAGTAACTTATTAAAAGAATGTTAGCACACTGACAAAGTTTGAACAACAATACCAGCCAATGAGCTCTGATTCGAGTCGACTTGCTTGCAATTGTTTGTAATAATGATGTATTTAAAAACAATATATTTATTTACTGTCATGCTATTATTTGGATACAATAAAACGTTTATAATTTGTGTCATATTGAAGCATGAGATCAATAATTCTTTTAAAGTATTCTTTTGTAAAGCTTAAATCTAGTCTTTTCTAGTAATTAATAGTTGCATAATTGCACAAAGTCTTTACAACAAACAATTTAACCTGTTCCTATTTGAAATTGTATTTATAGTACGGATGAATTTTTAAAATAAATTCTATAACATTTTTTATTTTTCAATCGCAGTTAATTGTCTTCACAAGCAATAGTTTATTGTAATTGAACCACATTGTTAAGCACTAAATTGTCATTGTCAAGGACAGGGCAATTTGAAATCCATCTAGCTTTGATAAATTTGTCTGAGAAGTTAAGGTGGAATCATTCAATGCTGGCCTCTTTGTCACCCCAGTAGCAGAGTTTACAGATAATATCTGCAGCGCAATTTTTATAAATTCAAATTTTTCCGTGATCCTAACATAATGAGACAGAGACTTACTGAAAAAAATTAGCTTAAGCTTTAGCTGTGTGCATTGAAATTAGCACCCGTAAGATAGATAAAAAATTCTAAACAAAAAAGTTTTGTTAAAAATTTGTTATTTTAATGAACATTTTTATATACTCAGAAATATTTTAATGAACATTTTTTATTTACTCAGATTTAAAAAAGAAAAAAGTCCTTGTACAGTTTATAAACAAGCTCATACTAGAGTTTTCAAAAATTACGAAAATTTTTCATGTCGATTCTTTAATTTTCTTATTCTAATGCTTTAATTCTTTATTTTTCAAAATTCCAGTTAAGTAAAGAGCATTGTAGCTTTTTTCATATATATATATCTGATACGAAAATTAATCTGCAGCACAAAATAGTGGAGTTTTAACCTCTATGAATCCATGACTGGCAACCATCTTTTAGAAGATTGATTTATTTGAAAAAAATTATAGATCATTATGAAAATAATAAACTATGCTGGATGGTTTTTGCTACCCAGTGTGTCACCAACATGCCATTGGTCTCAAAATAGTGGAGTCTTAACCTCTATGAATCCATGGCTGGCAACCGTCTTTTGGAAGATTGATTTATTTGAAAAAAATTATAGATCATTATGAAAATAATAAACTATGCCGGACGGTTTCTGCTACCGAATGTGTCACCAACTTGCCATTGGTTTCAAAATAGTGTAGTCTTAACCTCTATGAATCCATGGCTGGCAACCGTCTTTTGGAAGATTGATTTCTTTGAAAAAAATTATAGATCATTATGAAAATAATAAACTATGCCGGACGGTTTCTGCTACCGAATGTGTCACCAACTTGCCATTGGTTTCAAAATAGTGTAGTCTTAACCTCTATGAATCCATGGCTGGCAACCGTCTTTTGGAAGATTGATTTATTTGAAAAAAATTATAGATCATTATGAAAATAATAAACTATGCTGGACAGTTTCTGCTACCCAGTGTGTCACCAACTTGCCATTGGTTTCAAAATAGTGTAGTCTTAACCTCTATGAATCCATGGCTGGCAACCGTCTTTTGGAAGATTGATTTATTTGAAAAAAATTATAGATCATTATGAAAATAATAAACTATGCTGGACAGTTTCTGCTACTGGGTTTGTCACCAACATGCCATTGGTCTCAAAATAATCTTAACCTCTATGAATCCATGACCGACAACTGTTTGTTGGCAGATTTCTTTATATATTTGAAAAATATTATAGATATGGTTATGAAAATTTACAGCAAGTTAATTTTAATATAAAATGATTAACTTTAATCATTCCAAACAATTAATCACATTAAAATCTAATCACATTAAATTATTTTATGAATCAGATTTTTCAAAAAAGGAAAGTTAAAATTATACAAAAAATTTAATTTATTTTTACATTTTTGAAAACTGTTTCACAATAACCGAAATACGTTTTTATGCTGTTTTGGTATTTGTTAGCCACAAAGAGTTCAAAATTACAAAAGAGTTCTGATTGCATACATGGTCAATCATTAAAACCTAATTTTTGCATTTTTAATTTAATTCTAATTCTAAAATTCTATTTTAATTCTTCAAAATTTTAAGTTTAAGTAAGACAGGTTTTATCAGGTTAAATATTGAGACTTTCTGTATTTAAAAATGAAACGCACACATTAGTGTCAATACATTTTATGCAATTAAATAATGCTCATTTTTGTTGTGTCATAATATTGAAAAATACTGGTGTGATTATATGATCAAATTTGTGTTATAGGAAAAACTTTTCAAATTGTATATTTATCTTGTTTAAGTTTTTATTTCTTTATTGTTGTTTGGTCTCTATTTGCTTATTGTGGGATCAATAGGAAAATTATATTGAAACATTTTGGAGCTCAATTTCAATATGGCCATTTGTTCTTACAGGTTTCTTTCGTTAAATAAAACTTTCTTTTATTGTTTTTTGTATGATTTGATGCTATAATGTTATTATAATGCTGTTTTATTATTATATATTTAAGACACAAAATGGATTTTAATTACTTCAAAAATTTTTTTATAATTTCTTCAAGTTCTAATTTTGATTTTAAAATTATGAAAAGCTTTTGAAAATTGAATTATAATATGCCAATTTTTCTTTAATTTTCAATTTTTACATTGCCCCTATTTTAGTACTTATTTCTTATTGCTAAAATAGTTTCCAAAATTTTGTGTCAAAATTATTTTTTTTCATGTATAGCCAAATTTATTTACTAACATTTGGAATTATTATCCTAAGTTATTAAATTTAAAACCAATAGTTTATCACTTTAATCTTTATAAAACTAAATCTTTGACTTTAAATTTTATTTTTGAAAACATTAATTAAGGAATATAAATTAAATGTTTCAATCTGCATGTTTATATTACTTCAGGAAAATCGTTGCTGTTATAATGATCAACTACAGACATATATTTCATAGTTTGTGATTGAATCAACCTTGCATTTATTTTTATTAAAAATTTTCTAAACCAAACATTTGTTCAAATTTTATGCAATGATTTGATTGTTTTCTTGCAATGTTTTAGTTCAGCTGCTCCAAATTATTTTGGCTGTGTTCTTTTTTTGAGCATTCATCAAAAAATAAAATAAAAATTATAAAACTAAATTATAATTAGCTTACTGAGGATTTTGTAACATTTGAAAGCAGTTAAAGTTTTTCATTTATATTTGTTTTTGGTCTTAAAACAAATGAGCATGAGATCCTGTAATAAAAATTTTATTTTTAAAGGAAAAGATCTTTCTTGAGTCAATGACTTTTATTGTGTTTTCATTTCACTTAGATCAGGCGAGATAAAAACACAATAAAAAGTAGTTGCCTAGATGAGCTAACTTTTACAGTTGAAACAATTTTTTTCCCCTTCTCTATGGTTAACTGTTTGTTGCATTAAAATTAAAAATTATTGTATGAAAGGTTATTATAAAAAGATTATCATTGTCATAGATATTATGTAGCAACAGTGCAAGAAGTTAGTTCTGAATATGTTCATTAGAATTTACAAAGTTACATTATATTCTTTATTTAAATTGCATACAATGCATTTTATATAAATTTATAAAATTAAATGTAACTTATTTAACATTTAATAATTGTAAAACGGTTATTAGGTATTTTAATCATAAATTTTTAGATACAGGGTTAATATATTATTTCTTTACAATGATGATAAAGGTATAACATATTTATTTTCAAGCCTTCATATTTTAAAAGTCAAAAACGTAAAAACAGAGAATAATATTAAGAAAGGATGATAAGTATTTAAAAAAATTATTAAAGAAGGAATAAATCATAATTTGCATGTAAAAACTGTTATAGCTTCACTTAATTAACTGTTATAGCTGAAGACAGTCAAAGATATCTGGATCTTAATTTATTGATAATTATGTTATCTGACCAATGAGAATGCATGAGGATGACTATTATTTTTTTATGAAAAATATAGATATATATTAGTGAATGTTTATTTAATCTCACTAAATTTTTTTTGTTTAAAATTGCGTTACGGTGTGTTATAAATATCTACAAGCTTTTAATGAAAGTTTAAGAATTGAAAATAAAATCTGGTTAGGCTTTCTGATGTTTTTATACAGTTATTATTGGTTATAGAGACCATGTATTTGTGACTATTTTTCCTTTTTATCCCTGACAAAAACATTAGTCCCTAATAGAGATGTAACAGGTCCTTAAAGTTTGGCTGGTCCGTGTACTAGGTAAAAACTGAATCTTTTACCCTGCTGTCAAAAATTTTATTTGTTACATGGCTGGTTCCAGGTACCTGGTAAAATTTGGATTTATTACCTGGCTAGGTATTATGGCATTTATGGATAACGATATAAAAATCATGAAACTTTCTATCGAACAAATTAAGTTCGAAATTGAAATCATTGAGCTAAACTAGTAAAAAATATGCTTTCTTGTGAGCATTTCGTTTAAAGTTACCATTTTCCAATTATATTTGTACATGCTTCTTTTCACTATTAAAGTAAATCAATTTATATTGTAAATGTAATAAAATGTTTATAAATGAGTTTGTCTGAAAATTTTTTTTGTAACAATAAAAAAAAAACCTTTTTGTTTTGATTTTAAAATAAATCTACTTTTAAAAAAATTTATCATTTTTTATTAAAACAATTGTTGACATTTTTACATTTACTCTCAAATTAATCTTCAATGATGTCTAAATTATTAAGAGTATTAGACTAATTAATGTGTTATTTAAAAGAAAATGTGCTTATTCTATTTACAACGGTTTTCTCTAATTCTTCTATAAAATGCTAAGCCTTCTTCTTTCATCAGCATGACACATTCTAACAAGTTGTTTCCATATATCTTGATCAGATGGTAGGTTTCGCCATCTACTGATGCCCATAGCTTTAAGTACTTTTTCCGCAGAGTCAATATATATAATTTAATAAGTGAAATTATATTTGGCTGCCTAAGTTTTTTGTATAATTCACAATTGTATTGAATCTGCCAAATATTGTTTTTTTTTAAGAGCTCCGAACATATTCCTGAGTATTTTTCTTTCAAAAATTAGTACTTTATTTTTATCGGGGTTGACCAGGTACTGAGTAATTGTCGTGTAACCGGCATATCTCTAGTCCCTATAACTAACAAGCATAGAGTTTAACATCATGATGTAATGTCAAAAAATGTCGATATTTAACAATAATGTAACATTTTTCCGATTCTACTAATTAATGTTACTTTTATATTGATAAATATTTTAGTTACTAAATGAAATTTATCAGCACTCATATTAATGCCTTTTCTTATAATGATAGTTATATGTATAATATTCCCGATATTATTTTTTAAATTGATATTTTTCGATGTTACTGATAACGATTAAGATATTATAACATTCAATGTATATTGTTATTGCTTACGATCATAATATTGTCTTATTTGATTATTCTACGTGTATTATCGGCAGCCTTTAACCTTTGGAAAACAGAATCTAAAATTGCTCTTACGCATTTTTGTAACCGTCGTTGAACAACCGACCCAATTTTATGGGTTTACCACTACTAATGTTCAACTCCGTAGCCTTGTAATTTTGAACCCAATCCAGAAGACAAGCGAACTCCTGGATCGAGTTTTGGGAGAAATTTGTCTTCGTGGAGGACTTTTTGATGGAGCTAACCCGCATTTGCGTTACATGGAGAGGAAGACCATGAGAACCTTCCACGGTTAGCCTGACGGCAAGGGGACTCTAACCCATGATCCGTCTACCACTGAGGATATTTCACGTCAGCACTGTGGTCGGTGCAAGCCGGATGCGTAATTCGTATCGACTGGGATTTAAACCCGATTCTCCTCATTGGAAGGCGAACGCTCTATCCCCTGAGCCATCGCGGCTCTGCTCTTACGCATTGGAAAACTTGACTTTATGGGCCCTATGTTGTTGTTGTCATAGGCCATTATGGCAAGGAGTGAAATTGTTCTTGTTTTCCAGTGGCGCCATCTATGGCCAATAATTCGACTTCTGCCACACTCATACGTCACACGTATAGGGTGGACCCATTCATACAGTCATTCATTCTTCCACAGATCGTAATTTAGACTTAAATCAGAGAATTATCAATTTTCAATTCATTACTCCCATTATTGATTTGTTATGGGAACATGGAAGACTTCGTGACCTGACAGATTTAACGTGCACCAGTCACCATTTATTACACGGGGAGTCTTCGGCCGGCTGGATTTGAACTCCCGTTCTCACGAACGTTAGTCCAGTGCCCTACCAAACAGGCTCAGGATCCCTATAACTGTTACATACCTTCTATACATTCTAAAACAGTTGATTTATTTTTAATTCACTTAAATATTTCTTAATTTTTTCCTGTGTGATGGTGATATATTTGTGACAGTGAACAAAACAAGACAGGCAACCATTTACTTTGTTAAATATTTTATCTAAACCATATTGCTTAGAATATTACCATCTCTTGATAAGTGTAAAAAAACATACCTCAAAAATACACATACATTATACATGTCATTCGTCTAGAACAAGCAAGGTTATAACACTTTAAAATTTACCTATATAATATATAATCTATATAGAGTGACAGTGCTTAAAACTCACATATATTATTTATATTTCCACCTAAATCTCTTATAACAAAAATTTAAACAACTGCTTTAAGTAATTTTCTAATTCTTACAAAACTAAGAAATAGAATGAATGCAAAATTTAAAATATATTTCTATTTTATCTATTTCAAAGAAACAAATGTGTTCCCCTAATCCGAGGGCTCTTAACCCATGGTTCACGACCCAAACTTTAGGTTCACTAAAAGATTCTAGATTAAGTTTTTACAACTTCTTGTAAAATTGCTAGTAAATCTTTAACTTGTAAACCCATGTCAAATTTAAGCACATGAATCGGTTTGATTTAGCACATTAAACCTGACTGATTACATTTGTTTTATAGGCTTCATAAGTTTTAACTCATCGGTGCATCGTTATTTTCTTGAATAAATGTATAGAATTCTTTTGAAAACCTCAGAAAAATACAGTTTTTCTTATGTTTTCAAATAGTATTTTCTTTTGTGATTTAAAAAAAAAGGTTTTTTTTTTGAAGATAGATGACAAAATCTTATTTTTTATGGCGAACTTTTTAATTGTTTCTTCTCTTATATTGAATTTTTATTATTTATTGAATTATTATTTACTGAATACTCAAATTATTGATTTTTATGTAGTTAAATATATTTTACTTTATTGCTAAGCAACCTATTGAATGCCTATTAAATGGGTCATTTTGCATTTTAATATCAATGCATAAAAAAAAAAATGAAAATAATTGTTTTTCAACTTTGTAAAATAATTTTGATATTTTGACATCTCTTAGGCAATGTTGGAAGTGGATTTTAAACCATTTTGACTACCCTCTATCACATCTGTTATTTTGGCAAAACATATCTTATAACTTTACAAAACAAAGTTGGAAACTGAAATAATATATAAAGTTTCATACATAAGATTTTCGATTCAATTTTATTATTTTTCTTTTTACATTCTTATTGGTTTTGCCAATGTTCTTTATGTATGGGAAAAAAAACGCTTAAATAATGTGTTTTAACAGTAACTAAATATGCTTAATTTAATGAATGGAAAATTTAAAGTGTGTGAAAGAGAAATTGATCTGATAAATCAGAAACGAAATGTAGTGGAATTAAAAAACTTTTGATAGTAAAGAATCACACTAAATTATTTATTTTGAATAATTCTTTGTTTATATTATTTTCTTTTAATTTTCACCACCATGAATAATTTATTACTTAGTAAGTTTAAATTCATATTAATATGTTTAAATTCATATAAAAACATACTTTCGTTGTATTTTATGTTAAATATTCGTTATTGACAGTCATGAAATATTTATAAATATTCATGAAGGGTACATTACGTATATTCTTTAAGCATTTTAAATTTCAAAATCTTTCTGTATGCCAAAGCTAATCTTGGGTTAAGAGCCCCCTGCTCTAATCTATACAGGAACACTGTATTTTCTATTTCTTTTCAAATGAACTATCAGCAATCATAATGATCATCTATGTAAATGAAAGTTATAAAAACATTCTTAGTTCATAACATCACTTTTTAAATTTGTTTCAAATTTGCATTATCGTTGAATACCATATATTTTTTTTATTTATTTTAAAAACATTTTTGCACACTGTATATTTAGTTATGAAAAACCATCGATTTGGAAACATTTGCTAAGTTGTTGGAATTCAACCTTCATCCCAAGGTTACAATGTCCCATGGTCACAAGTATTTCAAAAAAGCCATCACTTGATTAAGCTTTTCCATATCATATGGACAATATATCTTCATTCGTGACTGTTGCACTGTAGATAAGGCGTGAGGTATTACTTACAGAGTGTTCATGAAAACAATGTTTTTTGGAGAGATACAAGATAGGTTGATAAAGATTCTAAATGATAATTAATAGATAAATTAAGGATCTAAATGATAATTTATAATTGATGAACGAAATACTTTTAATCACCAGAAGGAAATTTAATGTCTCAATATTGTCTCAACTTATATTTGGATAATTGAATAAATTGGAAGAAAAAAAAGGGCATTTTTTATTGTAAAATATCTTTTGAGTGTTTGTAAAGTAGATCTTTATTTGTATTATAAAGATTCTAAGGACATTATTCTAATCAGGATATGATTGATGCAGGAAATAGTTTTAATCACTTAAGGCTTAATGTTTCAATATGTTTGCAACTGATTCTTCTTGAGATTTATATTTTTAAATTAAAAAAATTTTGTCCCTGATATCTTGAATTATTTTGATTAATAGGGATAAGTTCTTAATTATTTTAAATTATCTGAATGAATTAGTATAATTGAACAAATTGGCACGAAAAAGAGATTATTTTCCGGAAATGAAATATCCTCAGAATTTTTGCATCGTATATTTTCAACTATCTAGATTAAATGAGGAGCAGTTTGTATTTGAACAACTATCAAGAAAGAAAAAAGTTCTTTTCTGCAAATAAAATGAAAATTTTGCACATAGCTTGTTAATTTAAAAACTACAAAAGCAGTATTATTTCTTGCTTTTGAATCTATCAATGATGTCTTACTATTTAAATCTAATTTTTGAGTGCTGTTCTAGTTCTGAGATTCCCCAACCGGACAGAGGTTTTTTTTTTCTTTTTGATAACGCAATCCTAAAAATTGGAGGTAATTGGAGATCCATTGTATTTCACCTTATGCATCGAATAAGTCTTGCTATTATTAAAAAAAAATGGTATGTAGGAGTAGGTGCAATGAACTGCAGGAATGGTAAAAGAAAGTCCTCCAATTCTGTAACCTGCCACAAGCACTTTATCCTTTATAGAAGGGTAAATATTTCTCAACTGTAGGGCATATGTCTCTTGGTCCTGGTGCTATTGCTGCTGGATTGTCAAAGGAAAATGTTCTGGGAAATCGTATCGTTACAAATTGATTCAGTATAGTTAAATTATTAATCAAATTCCTTATGTTTTGATTTAATTCCTTATGTTTTGATTAAAGTGATAAAGTAATACATTAAACCTTTACTAACTAATTAAAAAAACTATAAATCATCCTTTTAGGTCTAATTAGCCTATTGAGATTTTTTTAAAATAATTATTTGAAAATATTTTCTCCAACTGTGCTTTTATTTCCTTATTGCTAATTATTAGTTTTAAATATCTTTAGCAGTTAATAGTAGTTATTAGTTTAAAATATCTCTTTTTTGGCACAAATATTAAAATTTGAGCAGTCTAAGATATTTTTGAAAAAATAATATCTACTATAACTGTAGTATTATTGTTCAATTTAAAATATTCTATATTTTAAAAATTTTGCAGTTATAAATAGTTAAAAAAAAGTTATATATTCTTTTTGCTTAGAAATTACCTCTCTATTTGAATATTTTGATTAAATATTTAGTTAAATAAGTGTTTATTTATTTTTAGTGTTAGTTTGAAAATTTTTTCCTGCTCAGAAACAATAGATTTTTCTAAAAAAATCTTAATGGAACAGTCTGTAATTTATGTAGCATTGCTAAAAAAGTAATTATATCAATAAAAGTTCTAAGTTTTTAAAACATTAGAAAAGTGAATTTATTGTAATGCTATTATGCTGACGAGAATATTTAGATAACATTCGAATTATGAACTCTTAGTTGCCGAAACCCTCACTCCTTATATGAAATTTAGTTTCCTATGATTAGTTTTAATCAACCCATTAACTAGATACAGGGTGGCAACAGAGCTGGAAATTTATCTAAAATATCTTTAAAGTCAGGAAAAATGAATTACTTTGAGGCACTTAAGTCAATATTTCCAAAACAAATTTGGACTTTAACCCTTTCGCACCGGACGGGACATGTGCTGTCTCAGTCCATGGGTGAAAGCCCTTATATAGCAAGACGGAAAAGAGAAAAACCTGGTACGTAAAACATTTCATTCCAGCATTTTTTTCGAAAAAAATGAAATATCTGTAACTATCAAGATTTCTTTTATAATTCTGGCATATATATAAAACTGCTTCTTTTCCAAGATAAAGTAGATATTGTTGAAAAATTAAAAAAAAAAGAATAAGTAAACTCCTCCCCAAAACTAGCTATAACTGAAATGGTTTTACTACCTGCCTTTCCTCTTTTCCGTCTCGCTTTCACCCCTGCTGATTTTTCGCCGTATTGAAAGGGTTAAAGTAATATTTCTTAAAACATTTTCAACCTTAATTGCAAGTATAAGCGTTTTGTAATACATTTTATATCTAAGAATGTAGCATAACTGAAAAATTAAAATTTACCTATTGGTTACAAAAATTCAATAAAATTAGTCAGGAGAAGTTCGAGAATAATTTATTTGCTTAAGTTTTTGCAGCCACTTCTGTATCTAGAAGAAATTTTTTTTTTTTATACCTCATTAAACAACTTGAGAAGAGCACAGTTTTTAGGCCTCCCATTTTTGGTAAAGGATAAGAATGATCTTGTTATTGATAGTTTTATCATAAGAGCTAGCTTGTTCAATAATACATTTGAAACATTAAATGCAGATATGAAATTTAAACTTATAATTTAAATTAATTGTGGTTTGGATAATTGTAGAATAACAATTAAATGTTTAATTATACTTTTCAATATTACTTGGGAAAGTACTACAGCAAATTCTAGGGTATCAAAAATAGTTCATTAGATTTCGAAAAATGACTTCTATAGTTTGATATCCTTGCACCTTGAATGCAATGAGACTAGATTTAAGGTACAACTTGCTAAGTATTTTACTTTTAAATTTAGTGGAGTGTATGCAAGATGTTCTAGACATCTTGATCAGGTTTGTGTCATAGCATGCAATGATTACAGGCCATCTGGTAAGTAAAACTATTTTATGTTATTTAATAAAGTACTGGCTCCTACAACAGGAAAACAACCGGCACCCTGATCATGTTAAGATTCAATTAGTAATCATCTGTTCTTTCAGTTAACAAAACATTTTCTTTTGTGTTTTTTGATAGAATATTGTTGCATACTGTGGAAAAATTTCGAGCACCCTGAGGGTATAAAAAAAAATTCTGTACACGTTTTCTCACTAACTAAATTGTTAATGGGTTGATTCAGAACCTTTTACAATCATTATGTTTGTTTTGTCCACAAACTTCACTGTTACAATTTTCTACTGTTAATTAAGTTCTTTAAACCTTTCCAATAAAATAAAGGCAATTTCAGTTAAACTATTTTAATTTGATGTTTTCAATAAGAAATTCAATTAAATATATGAAAGAATAGTGCTTCATTAGAATTTTTTTTAAATTACTCTAATGCAACTAATGTGTGAAATAGAGTATCCTTTGACTACCTATAGGATGCATACATTTCGTAATCTTGAAATGTGCCACATTTATTATTCTGATCCAAATTTATTTCAATTTATAATCTGCTTTTAGATTTTTAGAATTAAAGTAAACTCTCCAATGACTCTATGCTGCTCTTGTCATTTATGTGTCATGTGAAACATGTTGCGGACCGAATTGATTAAAAAATGAATTGCTGTTGCGAAAATCCCTTCACCACGAAAAATTGCTTGGTTCTATAACGCACCTTTTCGAGTTCATTTAGAAAATATTTGTGTTAAAAAATGATCACTATTCTGTTTTGAAAAAAGACCCAATATTCACGATGTCAAGGCAACATTTAATTTGAAGAGAGAATTAACTGGGTAGTCTGCGAGATTTCTTTTAAATAACTTATGTGATAACTTTAGATGCTCCAGAGTTGATCGAATATCAATCTTTTAACCTCTGGAGCCATACTCTTTGAAGACCACCGCTTTGTTGAATTTAGTAATAATTTGTGTCATAAATTTAGAGAATTTCATTGAAGTTTAAATCTACTTGTGACTGCACTGATGATTGATGAAAAAGAGTTGAAAACCTTCTTAGTGCTAAGATCATGCAAACTAAATACTCTTCATCTCTCTACGTTTTTTTTTTCTTCTTCTTTTCTTCACGGCTAGTAAACTATTACTTGTAAGAAGATATCGTGAAAAAAATTCTTAAGTCTAGAATTCCTTCTGACACATTCGTTGCCATTTTAACACTGGGCGTAAACTTTTTTTTTTTTTAATAATTGGGGAATAAGACACATCAGAAGAAGTGATTTAAATTCAAGGAGGCTTAACTAAAGTTTTTTGTATAAAAGCAAGCTTTCTTTCAAGTTCCCTCTTCTCTTTCATAGCGTCCCTAAGCCTGTTTAGTAGTCTCCTTTCAGCTGATTTCCACGATCTTATGATCTTCTCCTTGCTCATGGAATACAGCAGCAGATCGTCCACTTCCAGCAGTTTTTTAATCGACATTCTTGGCTCGGACTTCATCGGAAATTTTCTCCTTGGGCTGTGCTGGTACTTTTTCTTCCAAAGGATATCGTCCAAAGACCTGCATTTCCGAAACGAGTTGAGTAAGTTTGTCGAGTGAGAGTCTAGTGCCAACCTGAGGTCCTCGACGCTGATGCTGAGGACGGTTGCGTCAAAGGCAGGTTGATCTTCACCACCTGAAGAACTCATTTCCTCTAGTAGCGAGTCGTTTCTCAAGAGGTCGTGTGGTCTGCGGTTCAGATGTGGTGAGTCACAGTTTGGGTTGAATCGTCTGGGGCCCGGATCATCGTACTGCTGGAGATGGGTGTACTTAGTAGATCCGAAGAGGGATGGTCCTCTCTTGTACAAATCCCAGGAAGTTCGTAGTTTGGGAGGGGTGGATGTGCTCTGTGGTGCAAACAGAAGACGCTGAGTATCCATGGGGGAACATATAGGTGACACCATGTCTTGTGTTAGATGTTGAGACTGAATACCGATGATTGCATCTGGGTTTTCTTTCTGCAACTTGACCCTGTAAAATACAAAAGTTAATGAGTTTGTAGCAATTTTTTCTATAGGGACAGGCACGTGTGTAATTTGTGTGTCTTAGAGTTAAGAGTACTCGTTATTGCCACAGAGTTATGTGTGCATTACCATAGAAAGACGATAGTATTTTTCTAAATTTTTGGTTATAATGAGAGTCAACCTGCAGACTAGGAAGACTATTTGTTTTTAATCTATGTGTTGTAGGGTGGGTAAAAAAGTCAGAGTAATCTAATTTTTTAGCGGTACTGCGGAAAAGTTGTCAACTACCATCATTTGATGTATGTAATAGAGTGGGTTAAATTTTTTTTTCTTTTTTTTTTTGAATTTCAGATTACTTTAGTGCGGAGAAGTTACCTCTTGGAACTTGGAATAAGAATAAAAAGGGCATAAGATTTTTCAAAATCGGATAATATCCGCAGTTCGATCATCACACTTAAAATCAATGAAAAACTTGGACTTAAAATTAACACGCTTTAATTTTTATATGCTTATATGATAATTTGAATATCCTTAAATAAATTAAATTCTGATCAATAATTTACTTTTGTACATTCGCGCAACGTTTTTGAAAAAAAGCAAGTTTACCAATATTTTGTAATTTTCACTGTGTACCTCTTCGCTCATTATAATAGATCAGAGCATCCCTGGAACTAAGCCATTTGAAGATGGTTACACGTCGAATTCCACCTATATTTTACTCAACCAAGCATCCAAATTTTAACCGATTTTTTACATTATATTTATAGCTATTTTCTAAAATTTTCAATGAAGTAAGTAGGATTCTTTACTTACTGCATTGTTAAGGTTCCTTTTTCGTTTCTTCTACACATTTAGAGTTTGATTTCTTTGAGAAATGAGGTTTTTCTGATCTACATCTTATTGTAGTTCCATCTAGCTTCATGTTGATATATTTTATTCGAAGCCTCTGTAACAAGTTTGACACCCCTTTTCACAGCCTGGGAGGGGCAAGGAAACTAGTATTTCTTTAATGCACATGGTGCCAGAATTGATGCGTGATTTAATATCATGCTCACTTAAGTCTTGCAACAGCGTGGAAGGATATAGCACAAAAAGAATTCCAGTTAATGATTTAAAAGTAGTCTGAAGCTTGAAAGTTTGTCTTCGGTCTTTGCTCAACAAATTCCTGTCAACCAGCAATATCTGCTGTTCATATTAAATGCAATCACCTTTAGACATTGTTTAGAAGACTTAGTAAATCATGATCGTGTTTCTTTGTCCTATTCCAGGCGGCTAACAGTTGTCAACCGAGTGCTTAGTTGCATATGAAGGATCTTAAAAGCGAAGCAAACCGTTCCATAGAAAAAGACTGAAAAGTTTCGTACTTACGAAAATAAAACTTACAAGCTCCGAATTAATTAGAAATCATTTATTCGAATTTTTGCCTGGTATACCCTTTCCCTATGTTGTAGGACTTAAATAAAGATGATATTAAATCACACGTTAATTCACGCGTAGAGAAACACTAAAGGTGTTTCATACTTGAGACAGAGGCTTCGAATAAAATATTTGAACATGATGCTAGAGATAGATTCATATCCAAGCTACTTTAATCTAGACCTACACTAGATCAAGCTACACTAGTCTAGACCAATTATGTCTCATTTTTCCAAAAAATCATACTTTATATGTATAGTAGATATAAAAAAGAAAACTTAAAAATACGGTAAACAAAGAATCCTACTACATTGAAACTCATTCTAAAGTAGAAAATTTTGCTGTGTGGTATGTTATCTAAAAGTAATGAAGGGATAATCTATGTATATATTATTTGAAAATAAAATTTTCAAACGAAGAACATTTCATTTGGAATTCTCCGGATTTATAAAGGAAGTGTTATGATTTTAATAATAAAATAAAAAATTTGCTTGTAAGTAATTTTTTTATTATATTGATGATAGTTCTCTACAGAATGGTTTTTTTTAAATGTCTGATTAAGAACTATAAGAATAAAAAATAGAAACAATATGAAAGTTTTATTTTTCAATTTGAGGAATTTTTAGAATCGTTTTTTTATCCTAAGAATTCTTTATTTTGCATTTTTTAGTTTATAAATTTTTTGATAAAAATTGTTGTCAAAATACTTTTTTTGAAAAATTAAGTGGTATAACATTATGTGTTTATGCATACTTCTTGCATTTTCTAATGTTTGAAGTAATATGATTCAGAAAAGTATGGAATAAAAATTCAACTAAAATTCAGCTATTCAGTTTTTAAGTTACATATTGAAATTCATTTCGAGATTTTGCAATTATAAAGTTTTATTGTGTGGTATGTCATCTTAAAGTAATAAAGGGATAATCTATATATATAATATTTGAGAATAAAGTTTTCAAACGAAGAACATATCATTTTGGAATTCTCCGGATTTATAAATCAGATATTATGATATCAGATGTTATGATTTTTATAATAAAAAATTTACTTGTACGAAATTTTTTTTCTAATTTGATGATAATTTTCTATAAAATGGTTTTCTGCGTCCAATTAAGAATTTTTAAAAAAAACATGAAAGTTTATTATTTTAATTTGAGGAATTTTTAGAATCTTTTTTTTTTCGTAAGCATTCTTTATATTGCGTTTTTTATTTTATAAATAATGATTTTTATTGAAACTTAAAATTTTTTCATGAAAATTGTCAAAGAACTTATTTTGCAAAATTAAATTATATAAAATTATGGGCTTATGTATAGTTTTTGCATTTGTTTGAAGTAATATCATTCATAACACTATGGAATGTAAAGTTTAAATAGGCCTTTCATGTTATATTATTAAATTTAGTAAAACGATTTTGCAGTCATTAGGTTCTAACTCTAATAAGAAGATACATATTTTTTTTCTTGTTCATTTACAAATATTTTTCCGATGTGTTCCTGGATGTTCCTTCTCTAAAAAAAAGAGATAAATTGTTTGTTTTCGCTTGCATAAGAAAGAATATCAAACATTTTTCTTTTTTAAATTTAATAAGCCACAATAAAGAAGGAACGTTACAATGCTAAACACTATATTAAATACGTCTCCAGTGCTGTTCATATAGAAATCGCAGGTATTCGTCTCATACAACAGCGCCCCCTATAGTTCGTTGCGATCGCGAATTGTGTGTAAAATCCTTTTTTAATTCGTTTGAAAATTTCTCGAGATACGGTGAAGTATGCAAAAAGTGAAAATAACATTGAAGGGTCCAAAATTTCGTCAGCTCTCTTGATCAAACTCTTGGGAGACTATTTCCCAGATTCCGGCTATCTACTATATTTTGGGGGTCAGGAATCCAAATCCGTTGAAAACAAAGTTTGTTGATTCAGAGAAAGTATGTTTTGTGTCTGATTTCATAACTTAAAATATCGCCTGCTTGCACTAACTTATTAGCATGTTTGAGGTCACGCTCACGGACCATTAAGATTGAGTCCTAGGGCGTGAAGATCCGTTCAATAGATTAAAAGTTATTCTGGGTGTTTCGCTTTTTTTTCACTCTGTAGATCTACTCTTTTAGTAATAATTTTTTCTCAGCTCTCGACTTTTAGAATAATGTATTGAATAATTATGTAACATTTGAAAAGAATTGAAAATTGTTTTACATACATTTTTCTGATTTCTTGTATCATTTCGAAAAATTGTGATTTACTTTTCCTTCTCCTGGCATCTTCCTTAGCTTTCTGCAAAACAAAAGGCTGCGTTAACACTCTAAAGAAAATGCTTACTTTTATAATTAACAGACATGGGATGGGGAAGTAATTCATTCTCCTAATATGAATCATATAGAGCTTCTTTATTTATACAATTATTTATTTCCTTCATCAAATATCATGTCTTTTGTATATTTGAATTACAATGTATTCGTCACATTCAATTTACTTTCATTAATTCAGGCAGCATAAATCATATGACGACCAATAAAATTAATGCAGAAAGCATAAAAATTGACAATGAATTTTAATTAAATTATGTATATTTGGTAATTTACGAGATGCTCCGAAATTACGTGGTAAAAAATAACAGGGCAAAGACATGTAAAAGGAATAGAAAATAGCATATGACCACTAGGCATAAACGCTATCCGCTAGAGGGTTTGCACATTGTATACTAGGATAGCATCATTTTATTTATACCACATTTACGACCATTATGTAAGAGTTGTTTACAGTTTTAGTCAAATGTCTGGAGGACGTTCTTAAACATACCAGATGTACCTATCGTATACAGCCGGAACAGATATAGGCCAAAACCATAAGCATGGAAACTTTTCAAGACAAATTTTGTTTCCCCTCCATAGGTATTTTGAAATTCAGAGAAAAGTGTTTTCAGGTAAACCTAGAGTAAACAAATTATGACAGGAATACTCAACAGGAAGTAATTCTGCTATAATTTGTTTCGATTTTTATCTTTCCAAAACATATTTTTTCAGAGTTGTTTATGATCGTTACTGTAAGAGTTGCTAACAGTTTTAGCCAGACGATCAGAGAACATTTTCAAATATACCACGCATTATTATATATATATATATATATATATATATACAGGTATAGGACAAAATAATAGGAACACCTGTGAAAAAATGAAAATATTTTATTAATAAGGAGTTGGGCCACCTTTGGCCTGAATGACAGATTGCATTCGACGTGGGATTGAGAAATAAAGGTCTTGAACAAAGTTCATTGGAATTTGCAGCCATCCCTCTTGCAGGGCTGTCTCGAGTTCAGAGAGTGTGCGTGGAGGAGGAAACCGAGCACGGACTTTTTTCTCCTAAAAACCCCACAAAGGCTCAACGATATTGAGATCAGGGGACTGAGGACACCACGCTTGATGTTCCACTTCATCATTATGCTCATTTAACCATGTTCGAATACAGTGAGACGTGTGATCAGGGGCGTTGTCATCTTGGAACACAGGACGTTCTCCCGGAAAGAGAGTGTGAAGCATAGGGTGAAGATGATCTGCAAGAATGCTTCGGTAATGGTCCCCTTTGACCACCCCCCTCAAGACAACGAGAGGCCCAATCCACGGGCAGATATAGCGCTCCACACCATCACAGAACCACCTCCATGTTTCACGGTTGGAACCAGGCAATCAACATGAAATGCTTCTGCCGGCGATTGCCACACGAATACACGTCAGGTGGTCTGGAATAGTGTAAAAGAGGATTCATAAGACCAGATGACTTGTTTCCATTGCAGTTGTGTCCATTTTAGGTGGCCTTGGCACCACTGTAGTCTCTTCAAAGCATTCCGCGCTGAAACTAACTGTTTTGGAATAGCTACTCTACCATGAATGTTAGCAGCATGCAATCCCGTTGAATAATTTTCATGTATACAGGGTTCTGATGGTGGGTATTCATCTCGGATGTTATTACCGGCAGTGTAGTCTTGCGTTTTCGAGCGACTATCCTTTTCAACACCCTTCTATTACGGTCTGACTACTTCGACTTCCTGCAGCTGTTGTGCCTCGCCGAAAACACCTTACCCAACTTTGTGTGGGTCGACAGAGTCCTTGATACAGTGGTCCTTGAGACACCTACAAGGTTCGCTGTTCTGGACACAGACGCTCCAGCCAGGCGAGCTCCGATTATCATGCCTCTTTTAAGGTCAGAGAGGTCAGACATAATCTCGTTTTGCTAGAAACGGATTTTTCTCATGCAAATCTCACACTGCCAAATGCTAGACAGATACCTTGCTTTTCATCACCACTAGGTGGCACATTCTTGCGACACTTGTCATCCGCCTATTGGACAGTCGAGTACGACTCCATTCTTTCACAGGTGTTCCTATTATTTTGTCCTATACCTGTATATATATATATATATATATATATATATATATATATATATATATATATATATATATATATATATATATATATATATATATATATATATATATATATATATATATATATATATATATATATATATATATATATATATATGTAACATAAAAAGCTTCTATTAATCTTTTTATGTTGGTTTTTTTGCTATAAAACAACTCCTACTTTATTACTAATTAGTTATTCAAATCGAAATACTTTCTCACACTTTTAAAAGCTACATCCTGTTTCTAAATCTATTTTTGGCCCAACTATGCATAAATTTAAATAAAGATCTTTTTTCCCTTTTAAGCCGTGGGAATCACTCGAGCAAGCTCATTAACCAATAGTAATATCTAAGATTTCCCTAAATAGAGACATTTTCGGATTTTTGCAAGATTTTCCCTACCAGAAAGACTGATCCTGAATGGAGTTAACATCACTTTTCACTGGTTTTCCATAAGAACATGATCTAAATAAATTACATCTGATTTCATTAAAATCGTGTGTCTGTTTCCCTGCTCGGTCCGACTGCATCATTTTACAAGCCGAGCAGGATTATAAGAACTGATGAAACGGACGCAGGATAATATTAAATGTTTCTTCAAAACAGAAAGAAAAAAAAATTAACTGAAAGAACACACTTCTACTACGTTGGAAGATTTGAGCCTATTAACGAACGGATCGTAAGTGGACTTCTCAGCGACTAGAAGAGAATGCTGAGCAGTTTATTGCCAATGCTGCGAAATTGATTGGATTTGGATGAACCTTGACCCTGGCTGGCGACACTTTCCCCTTTTTACTAACTGTCGTGTTTACACTTGGAATGAAGCGACTATGGAGAAAACATTAAGAAAGAAAAAAAAAAGATGTTTCGTTTGCTTCACCTTTTCGAGAATTCCATGCCTCTAAAAACCTGTTCCATATTTTTGATTTAATGCCTATTTCAAAGTGACAGCGATTCTATATTTCCAGAAGTTCATCTTGGTGGCACTTAATGTTGGCCAAAGCGAGCTGTGTTCAGTGTGTGAACTTTAGTGGATCGTGCTTAGTGGTGAAATCTTGTGGAAAAAAAAATGGATGAGTGCTATGAAAATCTTCTTTGGGGGGATTAATATTTTACACATTTTATATCAATTATACTTATTTGACAAATCGTGCTCTGATATTTTTAATGATATTCTCCAGGTGAAATTTTTAAACGTGAATGTATTCTAATCATTCACGCTCATATCTCGAATTTTGAACTAATTAATTTATGGCTATTGATATTTATATTTTGAAAATATTTCCATTTATTGATATTATTATTCAGTGGTTTACCATATTATTTGTTTCAATTAAATGATATTAAAATTTAGTGTTACCGTCATATATTTTTTTTTCACTTTTGATTCAGTATGATTATAATTTTAATTATTTAAGGAATCACTTTTTTTTATTGCATTATATATCACAGTGTATATTATATTAATTGTAGAAGTGAAATTTAAATTTTTATTTTATTAAGGTGTTTAGAAAAGCAAAATATGTGCTATTCATATATTTAAATTTATTTTTCTTCCTTCTAAATGTAAAATTTTATTATTGAAATTTTTTTTTTGATAAAAAGTGTCAATTTGTACTTTTATATCTCATATCACTTGCATTTTCATGTTTTTTTTTATCTTTCATGTTGTTGAATATGAATATTTACATCTTTTAGAAATTTTTATAGATTTTCTTGTCTTAAGTGAAAAGTTTATTTTAATTGTGTTAGTATGAGGAATAACTTTATTTACTGTTATAGAAGGACTGAAAAAACTTAATCACAAAAAATTATTGAAAATGGAGATCTAACACTTCATTTTGATAGTTACGCTAATTCAATTTTTTTTTCTTCCTCTAACACTTTATGGAAAACATTTTTTACATTGTGTGCAAATGTGTTTTTTTTTATAATTCATGTTACTTTATATCTTGTTGATATTACAAATATTATTATTATTATTTTATTTTAATTGTGTCATCATAGGGAAGGTTTTACAAAGGGATAATTTTAAAATTTTTTAGATATTAGTCAAAATTTTTCGGCGAGGGGGGATGTAACATAAAAAGCTTCTATTAATCTTTTTATGTTAGTTTCTTTGCTATAAAACAGCCCCTACTTTATTACTAATTAATTATTCAAATCGAAATACTTTCTCACACTTTTAAAAGCTACATCCTGTTTCTAAATCTATTTTTGGCCCAACTATGCATAAATTTAAATAAAGATCTTTTTTCCCTTTTAAGCCGTGGGAATCACTCGAGCAAGCTCATTAACCAATAGTAATATCTAAAATTTCCCTAAATAGAGACATTTTCGGATTTTTGCAAGATTTTCCCTATCAGAAAGACTGATCCTGAATGGAGTTAACATCACTTTTCGCTGGTCTTCCATAAGAACATGATCTAAATAAATTACATCTGATTTCATTAAAATCCTGTGTCTGTTTCCCTGCTCGGTCCGACTGCATCATTTTACATATATATATATATATATATATATATATATATATATATATATATATATGCATACATACTAGGTTTACATAAGCTCACTTTTCTATAATTTTAAATTAATTACGTAAGTTAATTGTTTTTTAATGGTGTCACATTTCTGAATATTTTCTAGTCTAAAACAGTGAAAAGAAATAGTAGTCGAGAAAGAAGAAAAGGTTGCACTTTTATTTAATGTAATTTGTACGCTTTTTTATAGCTTATAAAATATCGTATGCAAAAAGAATTTCGTAACAAGTTCATGCGTCATTAATTATAATGATTATCGTAAGTTACAAAAAGTTAAGTAAAAATTTTATGATAATTTAAATTATCATCAGCGCCTGACATAAGAGGAATATAAAAGTTGAACCTTACTCTTTTGACGCTTTTCTGAAAAAGGCTGAAAATCTGACCCTCTCTGAGATTGGTGACAATTTCTTTTGCCGAATGATGTGGGGAGACTAATTCCACTGTGTTGATGAATCTGTACAGTTTCTGAAAAGACAGACAAAAGTATGCTCTACTACTACTCTGTTCAAAAAATTTACAAAGTGTCTCTAAACCTATAGAACTTCTTGTGTTAGTAACGAGTTGTTGAAACTAACTGAGCTAAGGTTGAAAGGATAAGTTAAAATTGAACAGTCCATATAAAGCAAGCTTTTGTTTTTAAACAGAAATACGCTGCTTTTTGGTTCTTCCTAAACTTTTGTTTTAATCGTGGTGTACTTCGTCCATTTTTGCCTACTTTGTTGTTTTTTTTTCCTAACCTTTTTCTTTGGTTTTTTATACATTTTATTCTTTTATTTTAGAATGAGGGGCTAAGCTATTGTGTCTCTAAACACAAAAATTTTATAATTGTATATAAATAATTCTGTTAATTATTTGTTTCAGAAGAATTATTCAAGTAACATCGAAATGTATATAAATGGAATGAAATGTTTTTAACTCAAGATTTTGACGGGGTGTATATGTAGCATATTTTTTTGAACTTCATTAAAAAAAATGAAAGCATATATACAAAAGTAGATTTCATGAATACATGTATTCAATGAGGGAACGAAGCAATCTGAAAAGAGCTGGTTCTGAAAGTTGTTCTGGGGGTTGGCAAGCACAGCGAGCAGAAAGTTGCGAGCTCCCAAGTTGGATATAATCATATTAATGCTAATGTGAGTCAGAAGTTTCAGAAAGGCTATACATATAGATGAATACAGCAAAAATTAGCTTTGCACTAAATACAAAAACAATTGATGTTTTTTTAATAATAATATCAGCTGACAGTAGATGACAGCTTACATCCGATTGAAAGCTGTGAGTGAATCAAAAAGGTGTTCAAAGATGAACAAAATCTTTTTTGCTTGTTAGAAATCGCCAAGTCAGAATGACTGTTGTTGGTGCAGCGGATACAGAAGACGATAGGCACACGATTTGCCTATCCAAACTTCATCGTTGGTCTTCTGAAGATTCCTATCGCATAAGTCCCTCACACTTATCGGATTTATAACTGTTTGACTTTTTCTTGGTTTCTTATCTCATTTGTCTTTGATTCCGCTCTGTCCACTCAAGATTCAAAATTTTTATTCAACCCCTCGATTACACCACCATTAAGATTAAATCTCGGTTACGTTTTCGTTCAATCAGAATACACTCATGAACAATGGAGTCTCACTTCATGTGAATTAAATTAAAAGGTCTCCTGAGAAATTGGGCTGGGACTATTGATTTGGACTATTGATTGCAGATGGGACTATTGATTTGGAGAATATCTATCAAATTAGACAAGTATTCCTTTTAAAGACAAAGAGAGGTAAAATGTTCATGTATCAAATTTTGAGGATAACTCTTAGTAGCAATAACACGAGGACCATCATAAGACCAATATTTGAGAACGTTGGCCCAAAAATACAAGCGAAAAATACCTTTATCAAACACTAATCTGTCTAGATTGATCCCATGTAGAATTGTCTGATTCACTCGGTGTTTTATAGCCTTTACTCAGCTTATATTGAGCCTCAGCTGGTATTATTTCTCCTATTCGGACTATATTTTTAGCCACTATTCAGCCTGGATGAACTATTAATTAATTGTTCCAGTTAGGTAGCCCAATCTTGAAGTGAAGGAATGGTTAACATACCTGAATAAAGTTCAACAGCATGAAAAGAGCTGAAATATTGCCATATAAATAGACATAGTATAATTTTGATTCCTTAGTGAACCTTCTTCAGTGTCGAAGCCCCTAATTCCATTCTGTGTCTCGACATTGAAAAAGGTTCTTCATTAGAAGAGAATGAATTGGAACTTAAATAAGTTTCACGCTGTTTAATATTCCTCTATCACAATTTTGGTTTCTCGATGATCTTGGAGATCCTTATTGGACCGTTCTTTATTGTAGCTAAGAAGAAAACGGTTGCTATAGGGATTATTGTATACCTGACTGAAGAACATAACGTTTCGACTTCTCCAGAAGCGGTCGGGTGGCATCTTCCGTAGTTCAGGTAAGGCATATTTAAAGACAGCGTGTTCAATGACCAGGATGAAAATGCCAACCAACAATCCAATGACCAGCATGATGAAGACTCCGGCAACGGCTTTTAAACTCAGTGGTTTAGGCTTGTTCAGTCGATGCAGGGAATGGTTGAAACAAGGCACTCGTCCGAACCATTTCTTCTGGAGTTGTTCCATGTAACCGTACTCGTTGTATCTCAAAATCAATGTCGAAATGCGTTTCTGAAAGATTTTAACAGGTATATTCATTTATTTTGAACCATTAATATATGATTAATCTTCTCCCCTCTTATTATTTTCTTTTTACTGTGAAGTGCAAAAAATAGAAACTAAATCAGTCAAATAGTTCTCGAGAAATGAATTTTTTAAAATTTACTTAGGATTTTTACAATTACTTCATTTTTACTTTAAATTTAAATTAGGAACTTTCAACCTATTGTACTAAAATTTTGTATTTTGTAATTTAAAATGGCATTCTTTAAAAGGGTGTAAAGGTTTGCTTACCTTATAATTCAAAAATTTTCAACTATTATTATTGTTGTTGTTGTTGATGTATGCCTATTTTGGCAGAGGGGGTGCGATTGCTCTTGTTTTCCAGTGGAGCCATCTATGGCCAAGAATTCGACTTCTGCCACACCATACGTCATACCCTCTATGATGCCTTCGGTCCCTTTTGACTTGTAGTTTAACTTTTCTGCAATTGTCAAACAACAACAACAACACAACAGTTAACCATGTGTATAACTGTTGTCTTGTTAGTGTCATTTGACAACACCAACACAACAGTATAATTAATTAATATGTATAATTAATATGTGTTAAAAACTACTTTTTGCATGCAATTATTTTTGGATAAACGAATAACGAATTTGTGAATAAACGAATTTAATAATAGTGTACAAAAAGTTTTCAATCCGATTAAAAATTTCTCGAGACATGGCGAAATATTTATAAAATCAAAAATATGCGAAGAAATATAAGTAAAATTAAGATTAATTGGTCGAAACCTTCCGCCGCTCTCTTGACCAAACTATTGGGACCACATCTTTCAGATTGTGGCTACTCCCATATTTTGAGAGTCAAGAATCCAAATCTGTCAAAAAAATTATGTTTATTCAGATAAAATGTGTTTCTTTGTCTGATTTCGTAACTTAAAATATGGTCTGCACTAATTAATTAGCATATTTGAGATCAGGCGTTTGAACTACTTTGGATCAAATGTTATTTTGGGTATTCCCTTTTTTATTTTAAGCACTGATTCACGCGTCTCCGGTTAATGCCGAGAGAGGAAATGAACCTGATTGGCGAGTTTATGACGGGGAAATATATATTTCACAAATTAAGTTCTTATTCTCCTTCGACCGCGAGTGCCCGAATCGCATGCAGTGGAAATGGCCCTTTAAAAAACATCCTAGAAATGATTGAAGAGCTCACTTTAAGTGAAAAGCCTTTCTGCATGCCCACCGCATACGCGTCATCAAATAAAGATTGTCCCAACAAGTGAAGGCTGCATCCCGGATCGTTGCCTCTGATGTAATCTAGAACTATGGTATCCCCAATCAGCATGTCCAGTTCTTTGTTCCTAGAAAAAAAAAACAAAAACAAGAATCAAGTGACCTGGAATGATGTGAATGATTCTCACCTTAGCTTCAACGAAAAATTTACCTTAGTTTCTCTAGTCCTTTTTCAAGATCGTCGTAACCATACTTCTGGATATGCTGCCACAGTTGGGGATTTTGAGCGAATATATATGATTCCGAAGCGCTTCCTTTTGCCGTTCCTGTCCTCTGATTCAGGAGCTGTAAATAGAATAGTGTAGTATAGTTTAGGCACTTTTAAAATACTCATTTTGAACAATGTCTGGGGATTAGTTACTCTGATATGAAAAGACAAAATTTCGCTGGGGTTTAATATTCTGTAAATGAACTCTCACAGGAACATATTTTGGAACGAAATCTTGCATATACTTGGCATATTGGGGGAAAAAATCACGTTTTGATGTACGAGTGCAATCCTAAAATTTAATTAAGGTTTCTTGTTTTTTTTTAATACAAATACAAAAAACACCTGTTTTTTCTGTAGTATCTACCTACTTCATTTTAGAGATTGAACGTTTATCAATTTTCCTACTTAAATCGCTAAGTCGGATGATGCATTTTTGTCGATGCGATGACTATATTCGTATGTTCGTGCCATACTATGTCACAGCCCCATATTTCACTTTCTCAAAGCGCTGAATCTCTCTCCGCTAGAAGGTGGAGAAATCAAGTGTAGACAATAGAATGTGTGGTGATGTTCAATTGAAATTGTTGCGGGGGAGAGCGACGACTTAAAGAGTAACTAGTGGAGAATGTTTACGCCATTGTTTAACGCTCCTCTTCTCTGGCTTTGAAATTCTACCGTTGGAGTTATATCTGTGTTTCACAGTATATGCCATCGTTTATCGTAGTACTATAAAGCATTAAGTCGAACTTTTCCGACTTTAAATGATTCTGCTTCAACGAAAAGGAGAAAATTTGGTTCAATACTTTCTCAAGGACAAGTCAAGGAGCTGATATAACATAAGCAAAGAAAAACTGTCAAAGCTGCGCTTGCAATTGGTAATGATGTAGAAAAATGAACTTTTAACTAATAAAATGATGTAAAAATTGTAGAAAATAAACGGTGTTCTTGGGAACTATTTTGGGAACAAAACATCACATGGACAAATTTTGACGTGCACGAGATATTGATACTACAGAAATTATTAATTCCCAATTCACAAAAGATTTCACTCGTTCGAAATATTTCGCAAATTTTCAATCAGAAACAGAAGTAATTTTTAGCAATCATTCGAATTCTTGCTTGTAACTCTAATAAATCGAAGGTAATTACTTAATATAAGAGTGATCTTTTTATTGATAGCTATATCCCTATTGGGGTAGACCAAAAAAAGTCGAGGTATTTTAAATCACTTGGCAGTGGCACGGAAAAGTTTCCAACTGTCATTATTAAGAAACATGCAAAATCTCCATACTATAAAATAATATTTTCTACCCCTTCAATGTGCTAAAAGGTGGGAAAACAAAAATATTTCAGATTTTGTCGATCGATATAGAGTATTGCTTAAGAGTTACTTACGTCAGTAATGTAAGTAAAGAATTTTAGTTAATACCTTCTGAGGTTTCAGTGGCGCCGAATTTCGGGTAATTACCGAATGTATTTGGATTACATTAAAATGAAGTAAGTGGTGGTTTATAATTATCTAAAAATGTGTGTTTATTATCCAATATCGGCATCGATGGGGGAGGACATACGATATTAACTTTTCGTATATATTGTACTGCATATTGTTTTTAAGAAGCGGACTACAAGTCAATCCATAGAATCTGTAATTCTTTTTTTCTTGAATTTTAAGTGTTTTTTAGACCATTGAGGTGACCGAAGATGTCAAACTAAAGTTTTGTAAAGTGATGTTAACTTAGTTCTTAATGGTGATAGCAATAATTTATCTGTATTGCTGACAAAAGATTTAAAACATTTCGAATTTTGGTTAGCTTATTGCGGCCGCTGTGGGGCTGGCTATCGATGATTCCACTCTTTCTTTCTGTTTGCAGTTTTTGTTCTCGTAGCTAGCTCGAGCTCGTCAGTGTCATCGTATAAGAATGCAGCCGGCTTTTCGATTGTTAACACCTTATTAAAGCTGCCTCAAACTAGCACCGCATTAAGGATCTAAGTACTTTCATTATGAATCGATATTTCGAGAGTGTGTTTTGAGTTTGCGCAGAAATGTCAGAAACTTTGGAGTTTACTTACGCCAACGTCATGGAAGTCATCGACTCTCAGATGAAAAAAGAGACCCGCGAAATGCGCAGCGATATTAGCAGTGTATGAAGATACGAAGATGACACTAAAGCAGCCCCACAAGTTGATCAACACTTTGTTCGGCCATGATTTGGGTGCCTGCACAAAAGAAAAACAATCAGAAACTGACACCCAAATGAGAATACGTTGTATTACGCATGGATAAAGCAATACAACATGAAATAAGCACAAATGAAGATACCAAACTAGACATACAGAAAATCCAGAAAAAGCCTGACTGATTACAAATTTGAAAATCCCGGAAACAAACGGTGATAGAGGAATAAAACAAACAGTATGTCTATTGCGTATAAATTTGTGATTTTAGTTACAGAAATCGCTAACAGATGGCGCATTATGATGTGCAGAGTTCTTGATAAAATACAAATGTAGGATTATAATGATTATAATCTAATCAGTGATGTTCTAGTACCAGAAATACGTTGTTCAATAGAACACATAGATTAAACTTCCTAATCCGGTACGACACTCTCCTTTCACGTTATAACTCTAGAATCGATCGCTTTGGCCGATTATCGATGGCCTGCAGCGCCACCTGCAAACAACTTTAATAACTGGACTCTAGAAATTCTGCAGAAAGTTTTTACAGGTTTCACAATAAATATGCCGTTTGTTTCTATTAATTTATCGTCTCTTGTTTTCGAGATTTTTTATTTTGAAATCAGTCAGTCCTCCGCTGAACACCCTATACTTTAGCCTCGGTTACATAAACAAGTACCTTCTTTAGTGAAGAAACACAAAATAACAGGAGAAAATAAACTATAACAGCAATGAAAAATGACGGGAGATAGTTATATGTAGTTTTTGCACGGAATTAACCACCACGAGACGACTCAAACACCATTTACGTCATTTTGCCTCAATCGTAGCAGCTAAATTGTCCACAGTCAAAAATGCATAAAAAAACATTGGACTTACCAAGTTAATTCTCCAAGTTCCTAAATTTTCTTTGTATACAATATGACGGATAAATTGTTTTAAAAAATTTTATTCCGGCCGTTATAAAATACTGTTAGAGCGAGCAAACTCTTTTTGTATTATTACTTTTTGCCAGAGATGAATTTTTTTGCTAATTGTGTTCAGTTTTTTTTAATAATCGATGTTTCTTTATGATACTTTTCTCAATTGTTTTTGTAAACATTTTGAAATGTTTTACGAAATTTCAAGATCTTAGCGTAACGTTTATGAAATTGTGCCTTTAAAGGCTCAATTTTCACAAATTTTAATCGTGATTCAATGTTATGAATCACTAATTGATTCATGATTTTTAATGGCGATTTAATAACCCTAGTCAATAAAACATTCTTCAAATTGCTAGTTTTAGGAAATCAGAATGCTATAGTAACAATTTCAAGAGTTCCAAAGTAAACCTGTATCTCTTATCTATATTTTAATAAAATCATAAAAGTATTTTCTTTCATTTATGCTAACTTATTCGGCATGTATCAAGAAAAGAAAGAAATAAGCAAGTTTTTAATTCATAGTTTATGAGTCGAATGATCAACTACAGAGTTTCCTTAACTTACGTTCAGTGATCTTGTTGTCAGGTAAATTGAAAATAAATATATATCCTCCAACTACTGTGGAATTTCCGTAGTTGTCATGCTCTTAAATCTTAATAAATATTTTGCAAAAATTTTATATGTTTTAAAATGCTTCTACCATTTGAAAAATTATATGTCAGTAATCTCAAATATTGGAGGGTATGTCATATCTATCTGAATTGCTGACAGGAATACCTTCATTTCTGTTAGCAATTCAGTTAGAGATAGCAACAAAAATATCAAACTTATTTTATCTAAAATCTTATTTTCTTTCTTATTTTATTCTGAACACAACCAGCTTTCTTCGTTTCTCAATGAAATAGATATCCCACAAAAACAAATTAAAAGAAATGTTATATTCCACGAAAACAAATTGTTAGCACTCAAGAAGAAAATTGACCTAAGAGGATCGTCAGCAATGAAACGTGCAGGTCTGAGAACTCAGCAAAGTTAGCGGTTATAGTTAAAAGCTATGCGTTAGACATGGAGTGAAAAGTAATTAAAAAAATAAGGCAATAACCAAAAGGTTGTAAATGGAGAGTGTTGTGATAGCATCATCACATCATCGATCTCTGAAATTAAAAACCTTTTGAAAACATGAAGAAACATACAATAGGACATGTCAAGACATGTTCTCTTTTGATGTGCGTTAGTATAACACAAATGACAACGCCTTTCCTCTATAATTGGCAAAGTGTTACTAACTTTGTTCAAATGTACTTTATTGGAACTGAAATTGCTAACATATGGATTACAGTAGAAATTTTAAAAGCTGAAATAATATACCTCCTAGGACATTTCAAAATTGATGAAATGAGTGGTAAGGAAGGCGGCTAAATATTAAAGAAATGTACTTATTTATTATTTTACTAAAAATATATTCTTTAGGCTCAGACAAAAATACAGAAATAATGTATCTGAGTGATGTGTCACAAATAAAAAAGAAATGACTGAAGATCAAAATGTCTCCCTCAATCTGGAAAAAATTTATACGTGGAAGCATTTCAAATAAACAAATGAGAAATTGGCAGCCAAATGTGGCAACAGATGATAAACTCTTTCCGTTCCTCGCGATTTATGATATTCATGCTTCAGAGAAACTAGATGGAAACGCAAGAATTTTATCGAATTTTTAAAAAGGCGTGAAATATTTTTCGAAGACAGCATCTTTTTTTCTTCTTCTTCTTTCCTCTTCAGATATACTATAAAGAACAGTTTTTCGAGTAAACGTTCTCCGCAATCTAAATTCTCATCGATCATTGTGGGGAAAAAAAAATCGAGTTTCTAGTTTTTAGACTAGTTTTTAGTGTGCGCTAGTTTTAGACTGTAAGTTTTAAACTTTACTTTTTTAAGTATCTTTGCACTTCGTAATTAGAGTGAACCTATTTGTCAACAATTATCAGGTATGGAAAATTTCATAATTAATATCGATTGTGTACACAGGTGGTTCTTAGAAACTGATGTAAAAATAGTGTCTCTGATTTTAAAGGAATCTGGAATTGTTTTCTGTCAGTTCACCTCCCCAACGGAATAAAAATTCAAGCATATATTTCGAATGATTCTTTTTCGATAAGAAAAATAAAATAGTTACAGTTTGAGTGTGTTAAACTCGGAAAAAAGCTCTAATTTCAAATTATATATATATATATATATATGAAATTTAAATAGAACTTAAACTATATTTTAGAATTTTAAACTTTCAATAGAAGCAAATGCATCTCAAAATGGTCAGATTAAGGGGTAAAAGACTTGAGATCTTTGACTTTTTAGTCTAAAAGTTTAGTTGTAAGGTTTCATAACTTTCGGAATACTAACTCCAGAAACAAAAATTAAACTTAAACAGTTGTTTCGGATTTATAAACTGCTATCAGGTGTATGATTCGAATTTTATTTTGATTAAATGTTAACATATCGGTAACATATAGCCTTTCATCGGTAAAGTAGTGGTTATGCAATGATCAGAAACAAATTAAATGAAGTTAATAAAAGTTGAAGAGTAAGACTAGTAGAGCTTCCCCCCAAGATCACAAATTAGAGCAATATGAGACTGGACATTACCTTAAAGGCGACCAGGTGAGAGAAAAGTAGAGACCACATAACCCACAATGCAGATGATAATGAAAAGTTTTTGCTTCGCATTCTTCCCCATGGATTGAGACCGAAGGGAGAACGCCACTCATAGATTGCAGCGAACAACGATGTTACGTGCAGGCAGCCAAAGATGGCAATCCACAATTCCGGACTGAAAAAATGACAATCATTAACTATATGTATGGGCATTAATTCTGATCAGAAATATAGTTAAAAAGCATAATCAATTGGGTGGGGTCGAAAAAGTTTAACAGAATCTTATGTCAACTACCATCATTAAAGAATATGGTAAACCTTATAACACTGAACTGATATATTCTGTCTCTTCAATATGCCAAAGGTTGGTTAAAAGAAGCCTTTATATTCAAACATTTATAAAAGAGATCATAAACTTCGTTGATTCGCATGCGAAATGTGCTTAAAACTTATCCTTTTTTGACGAGAACATCTGCACAAAATTTTCGAATTATAACTTGGTATCTTCTGCCCCCTCAATGGCACTGAATTTAAGATTGATTCATTGAAGAGGCAGAAAATATCTGCCCCCTCAATGGCACTGAATTTAAGATTGATTCATTGAAGAGGCAAAAGATATCAATTCAGAAAGATTTCACTATGCCACCTGAATGTCAATGAACCAATTTAAATTTTGTGCCATTGAGATGGAGAATGCCATTGAGTCGTAATTCATTCCAGGTATAATTCTAAAATTTTGTACATATATTTTAACTAAGAAATAATAAATTTTAAGCTTGTTCCAAGCAAATCTATCAACCTCTCAATCCTCGCAAGCAAATCAACCTTTTTATATGACCATTTTTTCTACTTTTGGTGTTAATATTGGTTGTTTGAGATTAATTTATTAAAAGAAATTTATTTAACTTATTATCGAAAATTAATTTGATTTTTAAGACCATTTTGTTTGGTGGGAAGGTGGGTGGGATTTTCAAAATTTTACCCGCCGAAAAGAATTAGCCATAGTCTTAAGCTTCCATGCACATAAATAACAGAATTTATAAATTCTGCGTTTATAACTACAAATAAATAGGATAAGAAATGATCAAATTAACAAATGCATAACACCGAAGTGAAAATAGCGCTCCAGTGTTGACCTCTCTTCTTAACTCCAAGCATACCTATATCTTTAATCACATTTACGTCAACCAAGCTTTTTATTGGTAATTTCTTTTTTGTATTTTTTGAAGTTATCAACAAACAACCGCACAAATCATAAGTGAAAAAATAGATTCCCATTGATTGACATTTAAAAATCAATGAAGTTGATGGAAAATATACTTCCCACGACTTTATAAAGGATACATAAAATATATACCTGTTCAACTTTTCTTTGCCATATTCAGGCGGCAGATTAAAATATTTTGCGTATTTCTTACTAATGGTATTTGAAAACTCGCATTTCGACTTTAACAAGTCGAGTACTTCGACATTTTCGGTCTATCCTAATGTCTAACGTTTAAAACTATGCATAGGCACATAAGAAAAAGTGGAAAGCTATATTAACAAGGGAACCCTCTTCAGTATTTAAGTGAAATATCTTCTCAGATAAGTCTGTTGATTCTTACAACCATAGTTCTAAATGGAGGAACTTTGAGAAACTTTTCCCAGTTGCTTTGCAAAGAAGAGTATTTTGATTACATTTCCCCAGAATAGTCAATAATTTAACTAAATTTTCTCTGGTGTGTGGGATGTTATGTGAAAGTTTTAAATTTCTCTATACTGTTGAGTGTTCCTTTTACAAAGAAAAAACAGTCTCAGGGTAGTTAAGAGTAGCTTAAATCCAATTAGCAAAGCTACTAGTGTGCAATGGTACGCTTGTGCATCTTGCATCTAGGTGCCTCCACTACGCTAATCTTCTCTGATTAATTGAGCCATAAGTTTTATCTTTTAGGAACACTCTTAGTTATTGTTTAATGTCTGATAAGTCTGCATTAAATATCATGGCAAGACTGATTTGCAGTACTGCAGTCAAGAAAAATACCAATCTGCGACCCTGTCTGGTAATAAATGCTCCATCAGTGTCAGACAAATGTAACGTCTGATGTTACATATTCTTACGTAATGTTAAGAACTGCGTCCATCTAGTACACCCTATAACGTTCTATAAATGTTATTAATTAATTATCTTCTTAAATTTTTCAAGTCTGCTATCACTTTTCATTAACGTTTCTGAAGAATTGTTATGCAATCCTCAATTCTAATAATGCACCACCTCATTTCCTTTAAACCAGTGGTTCCTGAACTTTTTTGTCTCGTACACTCCTTGCCATGCTTTTCAGTTTTTCCGAAACTGAAAAACCCCCCTGCTTACCTGATATTGATTTTTTGTAAATTCATCTACTTCAAATGTATTTTTGACAGCTGGTATAGTGCTACTCACTGTGAAAGATTTAAATTTCTAACTGTAGTGAAGTCTAGTGTGAAAAACTTAAGAAAAAACGCATGTTAGTTTTATGCATTTATTAATAAAATTCAAATAAAATTTACCAATCCAATTAATTTACCGGAAACCAATTTACAGCGGAAAAATACTTTTTTGTTTACAAAATAAAACCTTATACTCAGAGAAAATAAAAACGTATGCGGACGGAGCTGCAGGCAACTGCTAGTTTCTAATAATTCAGTTTCATATATCAGAAAATAATCCTAATAACTTAAATTTTAATAAAATTCTTACCTCATAGCTACTTTTATAAATTATGCTGAATGTAGATAGATATATGTCTTTATATTATAAGGTAGTATAGTGAAAGTAAATAGGTACTATCAGTGTATGTTGATTATTCAATTCATGAAATGCCAAAATTAAAGTCTCGACCTGCTTATATGAGATCCACTATCGTTGTCCCCCATTTTCATTTCATGGACCCCCAATTTTTTTTCACTGACATGGACCCCCAGGTTGTCGTCAACCCCGGAAGGTCGATGTAGACCACTTCGGGAATCACTGCTCGAAACGTTTATCACTACAATTTTAAGACACCCATATTTAGAGACATAGACATGTGAAGCATTGACTTATGCCCTCGCCTCACAGAATGCTTTAAATCTAAAATGTCAAAAAAGTATGGACTAAATTAGAGTTTGGTATTTTCTGATGAACGAACATTCTTACTTCAAAAAGATAAAGAATTATAATCCCAGAAATATATTTCATTATATTAGTAAGCAGAATAGTTTACTTTTTATCACTGAAGCCTTTTCAAAAGTTTAACAAAAGTATTAAAAAAAATTACCCAATATTTAGGAAACAATCGAAGAATATTTTTATTGCCTATCTTTCTAATATCTAAGTATACCCAAAGAAAACAATAAAGAAATACTAAATATTTTCTAACATAGGAGATCGAATTACTTAACCCAGTTTTCTTCAACTTAGATATCGACAAAACATTTTATGTTAAGAAGTAATTTTGTGAACTGGAAATCAGTTTTTCTCGATATATTGGGAAATCATTAGTGCTCTAATGATGTCTAGATCATTATTTATTTATAGCTTCTAACAGATAAAATGCTGGCATATTATATGCTTTATCAGCTTTTTTAGTATTCAAAATTTACACTACCACAGAAAAGAACATGATTTCTTTTTATAGCTGTAAATGCTCCTAAACGAGGGATACAATTAAGGTTAAACTAGTTATGCCCGTAATTAGATATTTAAGATACTAACTCATATCTTTATGCCTCGATTATTAGAGATTATTATCAGTTTAGGTTTAATGAGTATCGATTTTAAGTTATAAAGTTCTGAAAAAGATGGCGGTAGTGGTCTATGTAATGACACTGGAAAAGGAAGTTCGTGACTTACATACGATTGTTGGTTATTATTAACAATGTGTTTTAACAATACATCTTCAAAGAAGAAATTTTTAGAATCTCTACCGAAAAAGAGGTCATTAAAGAGCTATATTTAATAGATTTTTTTTGGAAAAATTATTTAAAAAAGGTATACAATGATGTCATCGAAATATGACGCATAAGGATGAATAAATCTCATCAAGACTCACCATTTGGTGGGTGAAATCGAAAACAGTCACTAATTTCTGTTTGTTAGTGATGAGCATGATTATTAAGGGTTGAAGAAAATGGGTCTTAAATATTATGTTACAAATTTCCAGGTTGGTTTGATTTGAAAAAGAGGTCATTAAGGAGCTATATTTTATAGATTTTTTTTGGAAAAATTATTTAAAAAAGTTATACAATGTCATCGAAATATGACGCATAAGGATGAATAAATCTCATCAGGACTCACCATTTGGTGGGTGAAATCGAAAACAGTCACTAATTTCTGTTTGTTAGTGATGAGCATGATTATTAAGGGTTGAAGAAAATGGGTCTTAAATATTATGTTACAAATTTCCAGGTTAGTTTGATTTGAAAAAGAGGTCATTAAGGAGCAATATTTTATAGATTTTTTTTGGAAAAATTATTTAAAAAAGGTATACAATGTCATCGAAATATGACGCATAAGGATGAATAAATCTAATCAGGACTCACCATTTGGTGGGTGAAATCGAAAACAATCACTAATTTCTGTTTGTTAGTGATGAGCATGATTATTAAGAGTTGAAGAAAATGGGTCTTAAATATTATGTTACAAATTTCCAGGTTGGTTTGATTTGAAAAAGAGGTCATTAAGGAGCTATATTTTATAGATTTTGTTTGGAAAAATTATTTAAAAAAGGTATACAATGTCATCGAAATATGACGCATAAGGATGAATAAGTCACATCAGGACTCACCATTTGGTGGTGAAATCGAAAACAGTCACTAATTTCTGTTTGTTAGTGATGAGCATGATTATTAAGGGTTGAAGAAAATGGGTGTTAAATACTATGTTACAAATTTCCAGGTTGGTTTGATTTGGTTCAATTTTTTAAAATCAATTTAAGGATTCATTATTTGCTTAAGTCTGGACTTAGCTATTTCGATTTCCTGCGGTTTCCACTATGAAGACGATTATAAATAAACTATACTTATGAAAAGATACCTGGAGAAATATGTACTCTTAAGGGTTTAGATAAGAAAAGAGAGATACACATACTCTGTCCCAGTTAGTCCATTACTAATTACGATAGAATATTTTCATAAAAGGGCTTGTTTATCTTGGTGACATATTAGCTGAATTCTCAGTTTTTTTTACAGAGTAAATTTGTTTACACTTTTAACTGACAGGAGGGAAAGAGTGGCCACGAAATTCAGATCCCGGACTGAGACAGAAAACTCCGTAGGTTTGTTAATAACTTTCGCAAAGTACTCACGGCAAAATCTGAAACAGCCGTAACAAGCGTTGTATCATTAAAGCTTGTAAAGTGTTAATTTTAGTCTACTTATTTTATTGCCCTGCAGGAATCAACCAAGTACTTTAGAAGGGAATCAAATCTGGACAGTAGTTTTGTAGTCAGACATTTTGATTTTTCGATCAAAATTCTTTTTTAGAAAAGTCAGAATTTAAACTCAAAAACATAATTTCTAGCATAAAGAACAGAAACATTCTGAAAGAAAGTAGAAAGATTCTTAACCAAAGAAATGATTCAAATGGGAAAGACGTTCCAGAGAATTCTTAAAAAAAGAGTCTTAATAAGCACATTCGGTTCTGAAAATGTACACTCAGAATCTCTAATACTAGAGACACGTAAGTGAAGCACTATTAGATTAAAGCCATTTTCTGTGTCCTATCACTATACACCAAAAAGTAGAAGGTTTTTCGTCTAGCACGATTGTTGTTTCGAAACTGTACGTCTGTGCTCCTTTGTAATGAAATTCTATTCCTTTTCTGAAAATCTCGAATCAGATTGTAATGCGGTGTCAGAAATGCAATATTTTATTGGATAAGAAGGGTTTTAGGGACTAACGCAGGTACATGATCTGAAGTATACTGATTCATATTCTTGGCTACCACGAATGATGTCCAAGATTTCATGTACTGCCAGCGTTCCTAAACCTCAATTAACTTCATTATCAGGAAAGTCAAGAGTTATAAGTCTTTAAATTTCAATAAGAATTCATGATGGACTTATATTTTTCAATCTTAATACCATTTGCGCGTGGAAGATAATGGTGCACTGGTAAGCTTTTAAAAGCCACATTAATTTCATACATATCAACTTTCTACTTTTTCCGAGAGATTTTTCTTGAACAATGAAATTTTCAGTAAATGTTATGCTTGTATTTGATTTAATAATTTTGACCACCGCTGTATGAAAACAATTTAAGTAAACGCATAAGACCTTATAACCACGCTGCGAATATTTTAAATACTGACCAAATCTAACAAATTCAGTTTATCTTAATTATTATTTAGCTAATTCTTTAAATATTGTATGGACTTCCGGGTCGGCATTTATATAATTCGTTATGATACAGGAAGTTTCTTTCCTTTAGTTTTACATTCCCCTTCATTTAAACTGACTGATGAAATATTCACCTGAAGGGTATAAGAAAGGCTGAAAGTGGAACATCTCTGTCTTGGAAATAGGTGAGACAGGACACTCCAGAGTGATAGAAGGGGACGGAATAATCGATGACCCGGGCTCGCTCACTAGTCAAGCTGAACGCAGAGAAGGCCATGTACGCTGCACCCGTCTGTAAGTCCAATGTCATGCCTGCAAAGAACAAAAACCACATTATTCTTATAGGTATATTATCACATTTCGACGTGGATCATACTGATTGGTTACGACAAATATAAGGATACGCCTCGAACTCATTCGAAACCATGTATTGGGCGGAGCACAAGGACTCGATTTGATTGGAGATCAATGAAACAGTCCTTAAGACTCCAAAAACTTTATTAACAGAATTTTCCAGAAAATACAGCTATTTATAACACTCAATTACAGCTGAAATAACAGTGTAGTACACAGACTTTACAACCTCAGACGGGTCAATGAACTAACTCGGGTTATAATACAACTATGGACACAAGCAGACTACTACCAACACCTCCTAGAAGTAGTAAGGCCTCAGCACGGATCAATTTAGTAGTCCGATGTGACGAAGTTAACTGCGCAGTAGCCAAAAATTAAGTAAGAAGTCATTACGTTAGGGGAATTAAGCTGCGCAGTGGTTGAAAATACAGAATATGTCATTACGTTAGGACTACTAAGGGATATTTATGGTAACCCGTGCTGAGGCCTGTTCTTTCTAGGAGGTGTTGCTACTACTCTCTTCTACTTTATTCTGAGCAGCACATTTCTATCTATATGGGCTTGGCGAGGAAACCCCGAAACTTTCATTATGATTCTAGACAATTCTCGTGTAACTCCTTAAATATTAGTCCTATCGCTTTGAAACTCTAATTTTTCAGAACTACCTTATTGTCGCCAACATGATGGCAAAGTATTGCCAAGTCGTCAAAATTATCGCCAAGTCAACAAAGAAGTCACTCAACCGAGTCTTTTCAAAGAAAGACATTAGGCTTTATTTTTTCCTTAAATTAAATTAGAATTACGCGACTCTCTAGCAATTTTTCCAAGTAAACTATTTTTTTAGGATCCGTTTGAGATATTTAGCCTCATAACAAAAGGATATTCACGAAATTATACACATATTTACTAATTCGTAATAGTATTCAATGCTATGCTACGACTAAGATAAACGGCATTACGTAATCTAGTTAAGCAAATGCCATGAACTAAGACTGACGCGAAAAGGAAGAAAAAAAAGCTAAGATCGCTGGGATATTCGAAATCTTGAAAAGTAGGCTACCTCTCCTGAAGGAATATTAAATAAAACAACTATTACTTGGAAAATATTATTTTAATAGCTTATAAAGTCTTTACATTTTTTAAGTTAGAAGTTTAAAGTTATTCTTATTTAATACATAACGGGGAAAATTTTCTCCTAAAACGTATTTTAAGAAACGGATAACTAATAATATAATAATAAAAGAAAATAGAGATAGCTAGAATTATTTGTAACTGCTATTTTGTAACTGTTATAAAATCAGCTATATTGAATCTTCTGCTATGAAAACAACATGTTACTTCCAAAATTGTACCAAAAAATAATAGGCGACGCATGTTTTAGTATTACAACAAAATATGTTAGTTTTGATGTAAAGTTCACATCTATTATTTTGAGACTCCATGCAATTAATTAAGTAAAAAGCAACATATTAAAAGTAGCAGAAAATTTGTACGGTGTTATAGTTCCATAAATGATGGTTTTTTTAGAAGAGTAAATTTTTTTTAAGTATTAACACACATACATACAACTGGTCTATAAGTAAGATTAAAAAAAATCAAAGAGGAAAAAAAAGATTCTTAAGTAAAAATGGAGTTTCTTGTTTTTATTTCATACTTTATAGTACTAAATCTTAGACTATTAAAAAGAAAGTAACAATGCATGCTCTTAAATATAATTAAAGTATTACTTGTAAACAAAAGAAATCAAGGTTTTATTAAAAATAAAAAGAATTCAAGATGCTTTTTCTTCTTTTTTTGTGCAGAACATTTGAAGAATTAAATACAAAGTAGTTTTTTAAGAGCTTTTAAAAGGAATTTTAAAAAAATCTGGTGCTTAAAGCAACATTGAAACTCTTTTTTTTACGCTTTTAATTACTCTTAAATACCTCTTAGGGAGGTAATTCTGAAACCTCTCTTTAAAAAAGGTTGTAAATGAATATGATTGTATTATGTTTGAAAGAATAGTTTTTATAAATGATTGCCATGATTAAAATGTTTCATGAAAAGCTTTTCAAATTTCAGAAAAAAAGTGTTTGAATAAACATGAAATATTTTAATATTTAAGAGCTGTATTATGATATGCATTTGTGTTTAAATGAAATTTTTTTTAATCTTACTATTCCAGCGATAGTTTGACTTCATTCTGCAACGCGTGTAGGAGCGTCGAACATTTTGAGCAACTTCGTCTGCAAGCATATGTGAATATCGATATTGTATTTTTAAGTACAATACGTCATTCTTATCTTTCGTATATTTTTCAGAAACTAGGAGGCTTCGCCCCCTGCTCGCTGGCGCTTGCCATCCCCCGGAACTGCTTTCGCAGTTCATTTCGGATTGTATCGCAATCCAATGCTCGCTTTGCTCGCTCATTGGATACGTTCTTAACGTCTAGCTTTCATATACTGTTTTGAATACTGAAGTTCCGAAAACTTTTCACTGTAGAAAATTCTAAACCTGTACATTTCAATATTAATTTGAAATTGCAAACAGTTCACATATTTTGTTTAATCACACTATTCTAAATTTCAGTTGCTGAGAAAAGTAACTGTTGTAAGTTTTGTTTTAAAGTCTTTCTTACCAGAGGGCTAAAGCCATGTGTTGTAAAACAATATGAAATAGTAGTCTGCCACTGAACGCCGGATGTAAAGCATCGGCTTCGATGAAGATAATTTTGTATTTTTAATTCTCTGAAGGGCGCCACCCTAATCATATGGAATTTGTAAAATAAATGTATATATTTTTGATTGTTGATGAAGCCCATCATTTTGTGTTTTCATCAGCGTTCAGAAGCAGAACAATTATAAGTTTTTTATTTGATCATAAAAATATAAAATGTATAAAAAACAAAGAAAAGAGTAAGAAAATGAGTATAGTCATAGAAAAAGTTAAAATTATAATATAGTATTTGTCAATTAAAATAAAACTTCTTGTTTAAGTCATTGTTAACAATTCAAATTTCTCCGAGGCAATTCTAAACCTTAATTTTGTTCAAAATGTCAGTAAAATTAAGGTAGTATTGTTAAGTTGAAACACAATATTTTTAGTTTTGATGTAAGCAATACCATTCAATTTTTCACAAAAACGATTGCTTCCATTATTAAATTCAGTGTCAACAATTCAAATTTTTCTGAGGCAACTCTTAACCTCTAAATATTTTTTTTTATGTACACATTTCTGAATGTCAGTATTCAACCACAAAACAACTTAAAGTCCTCAAATTTAGCATGAAGTTGTAAAATGTAATGAAAGAGGGTCATAGCAATAATGAAAGTAGAAGTAAAGTTAGTACTGTAAAATTAAAACAATAGTTTTAATCAATGAGCCAAGTTCTTCAAGAAGCAGTTGTAGAAGTAGGTTGTTTATTTAAAACTTTTTATAGAATTTCTTTAAAAACACAATTGTTAATTTGGGCATTTGGCGATACAACACTTATAGAATTGAAGGATTTGTTACGTCAAGCGCTCAGGTATCATAATTTTGATCTAGTTGCGCTTCTATGTCATTTTGATTTATGTTGCCAAGTTAACTTTCAAAAAATTCTATATCTGGCAATAGCATTTCTATTTTTTAAGTTGTTTATTTTTTATTTATTTTAGAATTCGTTCTTTTTTTAGCGAAACGTTTTTTAACCTTCTTTGCCGACTGTTCTTTGTGTATATGAAGAAAATAAAGTAAATATTTAAGTGTTGTGAAAAGAATCTTATTTAGTTGTACAAAGTACTTCTTTAAAAATGAAAACTGTTGCCACCAGCGGAAAAGAAATGCAGCCAAAATTTGGGAGCCACGTAAGAGAATTATATATATACGATTATGGGCTAAAAACTTCAGGTGTTTATGACAAAATATTTATATTTGATAACATTTTGAATATTAATATTTTTTTAAAAGAAATTTTATGAATTTTTGAAGAAGTTTGAGGTTTTCATAAAAAATGCGAACCGGATTGAGATTTATATAAATAATTAGCGCCACACATAAACATACTTTTTAATTTTTCGAATGGTAATTCGCACTCTTATGGTTGTTTACAATGGGGGCGTTATTTACGATGAGGAAACAGCCTTGCTTTAAATCCACCCATTTTTAGATATTGTTACAGCACGATACGTAATAGTCAAGATAGTTATAAGTTAAGCCCTGTCCAACATAAAGACAGTTTTATGAAAAATCACGATTATTGTGATCAAACTGGGCTAATAGAGGCATGGTTTCGTCTACTCCTCATAAGAAATAATTTAATTTGAGAAGTTTAGGCGGCTTTATGAAGTACAGGCACTATGTATAAGCCATTGACTCATGGAACAACTTGGCTCTTTGCTAACATTTTCAAATGTGCCAAGCTAATTGTAAAAGTCTATAGTTCTTTCTAATCAGCCCGACATTGTTTAGACTTATTGCACTGCGCACCAGCATACTTTAGGCCAGGGTTGGCGAACCAATGGCACGCGTGCCATTTATGGCACGCTACACAATATTTTCGGCACGCCACTGATCACAATTGCTATTACACTATGAATTATTATCACACAAATGTTATTACACTATGAAAAATATGTAACAATTAAATTAAAATTCACAAAAAACAAACAAAATAATAAACAATTATTAATAAAAAAATTAACAATTAATTCTAAAAAAACAATTAATAACCATAAAAAACAAGCCACAATAAACAACTAGCAAAAAGTTTTTTTTTTAATAGTCCTGCTTAAACTAACATCTTACTACCTAACATAAGTTATTTGTCATCCAATCTGCAACAACAGAAGTCACACTGATGTTACTTTAAGTTTAATTACGCGTATAATCGTGATACGTATCACGTACAATCACGCATCACGAAGTCAAAATTATTTGACGGCACGTCTATGACCTCATTAAAATTTTTTTTTTAGAAAAAATGGTACGTTGGTGTATAAAGGTTTGCCACCCCTGCAACCTATATTAAGCTTTAATAAAATTAAGTTAGTATATTTCTCTGTTAGCCTGATTTATTTCAGACAGCTTCCAATAAGAATTTGTGAGGGCTTATTATAAATAGCCTTATTCAGGTATCAGTCTGATGAGGTAATTCTTCGCTCATTTTCTTAATAGTCCTAATGCATATAGGCTAACTTTAATAAGCCTAAAATGTATAAGATAAACTAGAAAATATTGAAGACTTTTCCAGCTTGGGGCATTACAAAATACCTGCGACATTTGTAAAGAGCTGAATTTTTCAATGTCAATACAAAAGCTAGTAGAGGGATGCGAAGTCATCACTTCAAAGATGATAATCTGACCCGAGAAGGTTAGGTGACTCACTGAAGTATCAATACTGTTACAAGATATACATAGTATAACCTACTATAGATAAGTCCAAGCCGACTTTTCAAAGGCGATCATCTAACCTGCGAAGATTATGAAGTATCGATACTATATTACAAGATAGAAAGTGTAGGCTAGTAGAGCTATGGCTTAACTTTTTAAAAGTCAAGATCCAACCTGAAGAGCTTAACTGGCTACATGAGACATCGCTATTTTTATAACCGTCGTTGAACAGAGCCGACCCAATTTTCGGGTTTAAGACTACTAACGTTCAACTACGTAGCCTTGTAATTTTGAACTCCAATCCAGAAGACAAGGGAACCCCTAGATCAAATAATGGGAGAAATTTGCCTTTGTGGAGGACTTTTTGATGGAACTAGCCTGCATTTGTGTTACATTGAGTGGAAGACCATGAAGAACTCACGAGAACGGTAAACCCAGTGGTTACCAACTGGCGGCCCGCGAAGGCTTGTGATCAGCGAACTAAAATATATTACTTGAAATTTTTTTGTGAACAATTTTCGTAAAAAACTACATGGGCTAAAAGTACGTTTCTTCGCTAAAAAAAATCCTAATTTTTTCATTTCTGTGAAATTTAACATTTTCAGGTAAAAATCTACTTCTAATTTTAATTTGTAATTCAATACTTTGGTTTTGTACAACTTGTTAAAAATCTGACAGTAATAATTAATGTTCCTTCAAACAAAAAAAGAGTCCTATATAAAATTTTGATAAAGTTGCGGCCCGCCATTTGACTGGTGTTTTTAATTGCGGCCCCCGGCCTCATGCAAGTTGGAAACCTCTGTCGGCAAGGGGACTCTAACCCATGATCCGTCTACCACTGAGGATATTTCACGTCAGCACTGTGGTCAGTGCAAGCTGGATGCTGAATACATATCAACCAGCCATTGCTGGGAATCGAACTCGGTTCACCTCATTGGAAGGCGAAAGCTCTAAATGGAAAAAAAGAAGAAATAATTTACCGTTCCAGCGATTTCCTCTTCGTGTGCCGAAGAAACCGTCTGCTACGAGATAGAGATCGAAGGTGAAGCCGAGGTCTTCGGAGAGGGATATCAGAAGATCTATGGAAATTCCAGCACAGCATGTAATGTTGTAATCAATGTACTCCAGAAGTCGACCAGCACGATAATCCGAGAAAATACGGGACAGTTCTGCTTTCACTTTCGTCTTCACCTGCAATTATTTTTTATAAAGCATCATTGAATGTCTTAAGTAAACGTGTAATTATCACGTGTCATTGAATGCTTTAATTTGAAAATATAGGCGTAAGTTTTATTCATAATTAAACTTCGTAACTGAAAAGTATACTTACATACATTCAATGATGACTAAAAATATACTTCTTAAAGTATATTTTTATTTATCATTGAATGCCTTTATTTAAAAGACTAGGAGTCTCCACCCCTGCTCATCGACCCCGTGGTTGTTTTTCATTCATCATTGTTTGTTTCTTCATGTTGATATTTTTGATATTGATAATGATATTGATAATGATATTGATAATGATATTGATAATGATATTGATAATGATATTGATAATGATATTGATAATGATATTGATAATGATATTGATAATGATATTGATAATGATATTGATAATGATATTGATAATGATATTGATAATGATATTGATAATGATATTGATAATGATATTGATAATGATAATGATATTGATAATGATACTGATAATGATATTGATAATGATGTTGATAATGATATTGATATTGATAATAATATCAATAATGATATGGATATTTTTTTTAAAATAAAAAGACCGTTTTGTTTATAAAACATATAATTATCATAATTTTCTGTGATATCATTTTTTTAACATGTTAATCGTCACTCGATAGGAATCATGGTCTGTATTTGTTAAAAAAATCAGCTCTACTTGAAAAAAAAGTATTTCAACATAGGAATACAGAATGGGCTGCATAATGGATTGTAATAAATGAGAAGTAATTCTACTAGTTAATAATACATAATTATAACCATATATTATATTTATAATGGTTCAAATCGGAAATAATTTTTAACTCTCTCGAGTCTTTTATATTTTAAAATTTTTAATATGAATCTTGAGATTTATATCTATCTGATAACGTCTAATCTCTCCTTCTTTTATATTTTTTTTATTAGAGGAGAGTTGCCTAAATCATATCACTTTTCTCGTTTAAACTTTTATTAGTCACAGATCACTGATAATTACATTTAAAATATTTCACTAACTAAATACAGTCATTCAGTTATTTTTGTAATTTTTTGGTAATAATATTCTGCAGTATTTACTGAAAATTAATTGTTTTAGAAAAGTTTGCAAGTGGTATAGGAAACTAGTTGACTAATTCATACCGCCTGGTCCTTAAAACGTATTACTCTAAAAAATATTGAGTATTTATGATTAAGTGAATGAGAAGACCAGGTGTAACCCAAAACAATTGTTTAATAGCAAGATAATAAATTTGACAGTTACATGTATAGAACAGTATTATAAGGCTATAAAATGTTAAAGAAACATGATCTTACGTGCTACAAAGTTCAAGTGTGATTTTTATATGTACTGCTATTTTAAGACTGCTTCTTTGTGGCATTTATAACATATTCTTCTGTTTTTAATTTTTAGAAATAAAGAAATTGGTTTGATTGAAGCCTTTAACATAGTGAGACAGGTCTGTCAATCAATCCAGTAATTACTAAATCACTACTTGACTAACTAGATGGCTCATCTCTTAGATTTTCTTTCTTGGAATGAGAAAGTTTAAATCACATCTTAAGGATATTAAATCTTATTAAATTTACTCAAATAATTTCGTTTCTTTCAGATTGATTTCACGTATAGAATGGGGGTTTTTTGCTGTCAAGGATTAATGCACGAGAACAGTTAAATCACTTAAAACGGCCTCAACTTCAATCTTATTATAAGACTCACTCACGAGCAGAAGATTTTGATAATTAGTGAAATCGTTCAGAGCCTATTTTAGAAAGCTTCGTTGAAGTACAGTACTTGAAATTCAATCTGTTCAGTAGTTGAAGTTAATATGTTGCTCCGAAATCATACTAGTACGATTTAGGATTGGCAACTACGCAACGTTTGTTTTAAACAAAGTGTTGTTCCAATCATCAAAGAGCAGCGAGCTAGCAAAGAATCAAGTAAAACTTAGCAGAATAAGTTGCTTAACAATTATATGCTATATTTAATAATCCATAGATTACTGTAGCTTATATCCTTACACAGAATGTTCAAAAATTACATTAAAAACTTGGAAAATCGATTAACTTATATAAAATCTTAATGCAAGTACACAGCGACTTGATTTTTCTGTATGGATCTTCTAGTAAATTGTTTTTTATAATTTATCAGCTAGATGTTCTCTGTATGATGCATATTCAGAAATCAAAAGTGGTACGATTTAGGAAACTCCGTTTTATATTTTTTTAATTGCTTGCTGATTTTGAAGTCAAGCTTGAGCTTTAAATATGAAGATCTACAAAAATAGATAAATAGTCATTATTTAAAATTTAAAACAAAAAATTAAAAAAAAATTGAGAAAAAACCTTTCCAAAATTGCCATTACTTTCGAACAAATTAGAATTTCGAAAAAACCCTCCCATTAAGCTCAAACAAAAATGACCCTTTCAACACGTCAAATTTCAATCTCGTAAATATATTTTTGTGATCTGTAGAGTGGCCCGTATGGCATTTTTTACTACAAGCAACAATTAATAATTCTCGAATTAACGAATGTTAAACTTTTTTAACCATCGTACTCCTCGTACAGTTTTCTACCAACTTTCATAAGTTTTCTAGTCCTTTCAGCAATACTCAGCAGTCCCAGCGGTAAGCTGTTACACAGTTCTGTTTCCTGAGTGAAAATGACTCACCATTGTATCTTTTTGAGTCCTGGCTGCATCCCCTCTCACCCTTGTATTTTGACAGATCCAATGATCGTACACACCACCTCTGTTGATGTGTATATAAGAAGACTCCATTTTACTGGTGAGCTAGAGAACTTTTACGGCAATGACATCGGTACGTATCCGTATTGTATTGATCCAAATACGTATTGTAACTCATTATTTATATTCTAAACTCTTTTACAACTGCCCATTACACCCCCTTATAATTTCCGAACGACATGATTCATAAAATTGATGTCTAGATATTTAGTAACTGACACGATGAAAATAAGTATACGCTACTCCATGAAACCACTTGCAACGTCGACTAAATTGGTTATTAGAGTTTCTGCCTTATAACTGGTGGTAGACGTGAGAGAAATAGTTAAGTAAAAGTCGCAGAGAATCCGTGATTGAGTAAATATAACACCATGAACCCATTAATGTTCAATATCGAACTTCTCAATTACAAATAGAATTTCCAGATTGGCTCTTTAAAAAGGAAATTACTCAGTATTGATTGCCGTATTGCGCTCGATACTAATCCGTTGCAGACAATTCAGAATAATATTAAAAATAGTATATTTCAGGCCTTACTTGTAAACATGGCAGTCCAACTAGGCAGGAATCATTGTAGATTCTTGTTGTTAGCATTACAAAGGGGGGTGCTACAGCTGTAACTACACGGAATCTTTTCCAACTGAGCTTTGGTGGACCAACATTCTTCTTACCGAGCCAGAGGACAGCATTCAAAGATACTCGGCCACCGGTCACGTTGCCGATACGCCGCCAACGCCGAGGAGCTTCAGTCACTGTCACATGGTGGATTTGGTATCCAGTGTATGGTACTAGATTGTAGATGTCGAATATGGGTAACGGCTGACTCGATATGTTCAAGTGAATTTGATCTTGTAAAGACCTAGAAAAGCACATTCAGCTATGTTAAGATTTAAAAATAAATTTACCATACAAGATACAATATTTTATTCTACAATAAAACTTAACAAATTTAGTAATTTTAGAAAGCCGGCCAGGTGGCCGAGCGGTTAGCGTGCCTTATTGCGAAGCCAATGGCTACGGGATTGAATCCCGCTCTGGGCATGGATGTTTCTTTCTATGTGTTGTCCTCTGTTGTGTGTGATGTGTGAATGTGGCCTACCCTATGAACGGGTATTTGTGGCATTGTGGCGTGGGTAAAATTACTCGCTCTCGTGACTTAGGTTCACAGGTGCCCACTGGGTAACATTAAATGAGCAACACTTCCGGCATCTTCCGAGGTGAGGAATGAAAGTTCAGTAACTGCCATTAAAAAAAAGTAGCTTCAGAAAACACAAGTTGAACAATTTATGTTCTGTTCCATTTATCATAACAATTTGTATATTTCAAACTTTGCCTTTAGAGCTTTTTCATTCTATGAAATGTTTAGGCATTCAAAAGCAAAGTATATGGGGCCCATCCACTTCTGTGTTCGACGGATTGCTCCGTAGTTTTTTCGGATTGTTTCCCAACTCGAGCTCACTACGCTCGCTGTTCGGATTTTTTCTATGTTTAGTCTATGTTTAGCATGTACGTTAATATTCTTTTTAAAATAACGTTCGAAAAATAAGGAATATATGCATCTTGTGAAACTTTTGATTGATTTGACATTTCTGCATTATTCCATTTTCGCGGATCGTAAAAATCTATTACCATAATATCTATAGTACATTAGATATCGACCACTCCAAAAGCTGTAGTATCTATTACTATAATTAATTATACCTTTCGAGGTTTTTTGAACGACCGCTCGAAACGGAATAATATCTACATATACACGAATAATTTTTGAATCAGCTCGAAGATACAACAGGAATTAAACTAATTTAAATAATGACTTGCTGGATATCGTCTTAGAAGGACATGGCTTACTACTTCACTAAATAACATTGTATTTGTTTTGCTTTCCATGCTTATCACTGCTCACTCGCTTGATATTTTAGTTTCCAATTCTTGTTGCTAACGCCATAAAGCAATTTCATCGTTTTTTTCAACATACATACGTATTAGTGTTAAACATAATAAAAATTTTTATATACTTCATACCTTATCTAAAAATGCCATATATTCTATACAATGACTAGGCATTCTAGAGAATGCTGGCATTTCTGACACTGATAATAACACATACAAAATTAAACGAACTGAAAAAGTCAGTTTATAAATAAGGTGGAACTTATCGGTGATAAGGACCATGTGTTTACGATTGCCTTTCCGAATGGTTGCCAACACGAACATTGGTCCGTATAAGCGATAAGTTTCAATAACAAAGTATCGCGATGTTTTCTAATTTAAGTAACTTATATAGTTTTTATATTATTCAATATATTCGTTACTCAAATATAGTTTATCAACTACCACAATTATTCAATAATTATCGTTATGTATAATATTGGTGATAGTACCTCTTTGATTTATTATTTTATCCATAATAATCGCGATATTACAGTATTCGATAATTATAGTTATCAATAATGACCAAGATATTTTCGTATCAGATTGCATATTATAGGTGCTCTGCGACCTATGTGAAACAGAATCTGGAGTTGTTCTTACGCATTGGCGAATTTGACTTAATGGTCCTTATATCCTATAACAGGGGTTTCCAACTTACATGGGGGGTTTTCAACTTCCAACTTCCACCACAATTAAAAACACCAGTCAAAAAGACAGACAGCAACTTTATCGAAATTTTATATAGGACTCTTTTATGTTTGAAGGAACATTAAATACTACTGTCAGATTCTTATCAAGTTGTACAAAACAAAAGTATTGAATTGCAAATTAAAATAAGAAGTAGCTTTTTAAAAATATTTAATTGCATATTAAAAAATTCTGGTTACAATAAGTTTAATGTGTACCTATGTATTAAACAATTAATGTTCAACAGATATCTAATTGCTAATATATAAAACTTTAAAAAGGTTGGCATTAAAACTTACATAGTAGCATACAAAATGTTCAATGAGAGAATTGAGGTTTGTCTGCTTGCAGCCACCAGAGAATAGATATTTACATTTTAAATTAATAGATATTTACATTTTGAATTTAAAATTTACAAATGTAAATAATTTCGTCTAAAATGAGTGATTTCAAGAAGTTAAATCGAAGAATTTTCTCCAGAAAATTTCTGATACGCACATGCTAAATTATATTCACAAAATAATTAAAAAAAAAAAAAAACAGTAACATACACTATTATTTTTGCATTTGAATAAATATTTTCTTGGATGTAAAACCTGAGAAATATTTTTTTTTGTATAGTTGGTATATTAAATTTCACAGAAACAAAGAAATTATGTTTTTTTTTTTAAACGAGAAAAGCATTTTAAACCCATATAGATTTTTTACGAAAATTGTTCCCAAAAAAATGACAACTAATATCTTTTAGTTCGCAGGCCACAAAAAAAAGGCTTCGTTGGCCGGATGCGGCCCCTCGGGCGGCATCCGGCCCGAGGGTTGATAAGCACTGATAGGTTGATAACCAATACTGGAAATTTAACCAGTATTGGTTGATAACCAATACTGGAAATTTAACCACTGTCCTATAAGTTCCAATAAAGATTTTATTATGCTTTAAAAGGCATCAAAATTCTAAACATTATACATACTTAGATTTTAATTTTATGCGAATGGGAAAAATTACATAAAAATTAAACTCGCATGGAAAACAAAAGTCTTGGAGATAAGTTTAGAAGAATCTCTTACGCATTTTCATTGGTGAATTTTTATATCAAGATTAAACTTTTTTCTTTTTCTCTGATATATGGCTTTAGTTTTCAACAGGGTTCAATAAAGTTCTTTTTTTTTTTTTCGTTCAAGAGTTCATCCGACCTCGAACGAAGATGATCAATTTGTTTTATTATTTTTCGCTTCTAACTGCAATAAAGTTGATATACAGACCATAAAAAAGGTAATCGATATGTGGAGAAAAAAACGCAAATCTTATTAATAGGTTTTTATGGACATATATTGGAAAGCTAATGCGGAAAAACCTCCTGCTATTAAATAGGGGCGAAGGGTTAAAATCTTTGAAATGCCTCATAAAGAAGGAAGAAATTGTTATTTGTTGGACACTGCTCAGAAGTGATTTTTAGTCTCCTCGAATAAAGACCAACACTTAAAAATATTCAAGGGAATTTCCAAATAGTTGAATTAAACTATCATATATCGATTTTTAACCTGTCTTAAAAGTTAACTTGTGTTTAACTCAGTATTTATATGTTACCATAAATAGCTTAGTTTCTAAACTGAGTTTACTAATCTATCACTGTTAAACTCACTGTAACTCAGTTTTTAAAAAGTGAAATATTTAGTTGCCTCAATTTCGAGTTCTTAGTCACTCCGCTTTCTTACTAGGAAGAAACTCTTAAGAAAAACCCCGAGTAAAATTTCATCTTATGTTATTCTCCGTAATGCATAGTACGCATCTATTACACTTATAACGGAAAGTAACCGAATTTTACTCCAAGTGCAAATGAGGAAATCAATAAATCTCCAGATAAATGAATGAGCATATCAATCTATAGATAAATTAAAAAATGAGCGAATTGATGAATTAAGCGAAAATATAAATGAGGACTTCAACGTATCAAACTAGTAAATTTGAGTGGACAAATGAATTAAGGAATCAGTCATTAAATCTAGGAAATAGCGAAATAACAAATCTGTGGATTGACTGAAATAAATAAATTAATTAGTAAATTAAGAGTCGTGGTGGCTCAGGGGATAGAGCGTTCGCCTTCCAATGAGGTGAACCGGGTTCGAATCTCAGCGATACGAATTCCGTACCCGTCTCGCCCTGACCACAGTGCTGACGCAATATAGCCTCAGTGGTGGACGGATCATGGGTTAGAGTCCCCTTGCCGTCGGGCTAACGGTGGAAGGTTTTCGTGGTTTACCTCTCCATGTAACACAAATGTGAGTTAGTTCCATCAAAAAGTCCCCCACGAAGGCTATTTTCTTTTAAAACTTGATCCAGGAGTTCCCTTGTCTTCTGGATTGGGTTCAAAATTACAAGACTACAGAGTTGTATATTAGCAGTCGTAAAACCAAAAAATGGGATCGGTTGTTCAATGACGGTTATAAAATAAAATATAAAATAAGTGAATCATGAAAAAATCAGTGACTCAATCGAACTGTTACGTTGAATTTATGCACCATCGATTCGTTGACTCCTTGATTTATTGATTCTCTGATTCATTGATACTATCATTCATTGGTTTTATATATTAATTCATTATATAATTTATTTGTTGATCCGATAATTCTCAGAGCTTTAGTTCACTGATTTATTCTTTAACACATTGATTCACTTGTTTGTTGATTTATTGGTTTCCTTATTTATTGATTTATATTATCCTGCTATATTGATTTGCTACTTCATTGGCATCTTGTTTTATTTATTCACTGAGTTATACATCGATTCGCTTATTTAGCATATTTTTGTTGTACAAAAAGTCAATTTTATGTGTCATTCAGTTACCATTAATAAGTGTAGTAAGAGCGCATTCTCAATAAAAATTACAGTAAAAAGTTGTAACCCCCTTAGTAAGAAAGCGTTCAAAATGAAGTAGCTGTATCTCAACCCCTATAGTAAGAAAACATTCTCAATGAACTAAAAAGCAGCAACCTCCATAGCGAGAACGCACGTTTAAGCAAAAGTTGATAATTCTACAAAAGTTGCAATAAAAAAAAATCTAAGAAAATGATATTTTTATAAATATTTTTACCTTCGAAATTCGAATATGTTATTCGAATATATTACATATTCGCATATTTTATATTATGTAAATTATACTTCACAATTGAAGAGCTTATTTGTTGTTTTCATGTTAAAATTCCTTTTGAAACTACGTTTATCATTATAATTAAAATTGTACGCGATACTTTAACGAATTCACCCATTTTCTTAACTCGAATAAGTTACTTGCGGATATTCCCTTTCATTTGTATTAACTCTATAAAATTTCTCATTTCTAAATATATTGTTAAACATTTCTTAACATGTATGAAGGGCGAAAATTTTTATAACTTGCCATGTTCCGTACAAATCAATTTCTCATCATTCGTCTTAACCACAGAAAAAAATCAAAATGAACTTACTTTCATTATATTTTATTCTAAAAAGAGCCAAATTTATTTTCCTTTTCACATTTCGGAGGGGAACAAAAAATATTCATCGATTTATAGCGAAATTCATAAAAAATTCAATCGAGAAAATTGATAGTTTTCTCGCACTCTTAATTCGAATATGTTACTTGAGTTCACCCCTTTCTCATGCTTAAAAATTTTATGAAGTTTTTCTTACAGTCATAAATTATTATGCTGTTCTTAAAATGAATGAAAGAAATATTCTTAAAAACAAAAACACTCTGCTTTTGTTTTCTTTTTTCATAAGAATCACTTCATTCATCTTTACACTAGAGTCAATCAAATTTAGTTTTATTTCACAGTAGTTTAGTTTAAAAGAACCAAATTTATTCTAGGTTTGTCAGGAAATAAAGAAATTTCAAAAATTGATAATTCTACAAAAGTTTTAAAAAAATTCTATGAAAATGTGCTATTTTTATAAATATTCTTACCTTTCTAATTAGAACTTGTTATTCGTTATCGCTTCATTTGTTTGTAAACTTTATTAAATTTTCTATACATCAATACATTACTAAGCTATTTTCAAAACAAATTAATTTATTACATCATTATCCCATTAGAAGCAATCAAATTCAACAATTTCATAATATACAGTAGCGTGCAAAAGGTTTTGGTCAACGCGTGAAAGGCATTTTAACCTTTCTATGCTTTTTTTTTGTAGAGATGATTTCCGTTTTATTTAGTCAAACCAACATATATATTACACTTGATTTCAGAATTTTTACTTTTCTTGCAATTTATTGGAAAATGTAATCTTCTTTGAATTAAATTTAAATCTTTGCACTCAGTTCAGTTGAATATTTCTTTTTTTTTTATGTATAATTCGATTCTTGTAAGAATAAATTCTTCAAAAATAAATGTCAATAATAAATGTAAGTTAAAATCACGATTTCCGTAAATAAATATGCAAAACTTATACTTATTTGTTAAAATTGTATCTTTCAATTGTATTTTTCATCCAATTCTTAGATGTAAGAAAATCGCTTCTCGAAAAACAAATTCCAGACTAATATGAAAATTATATTTGATTTAAAGTTACTTTCAAAGAGCTAACTTTGCTTTCTGGTTGATAAGTATTAAATAATGTTTAAGAATAAAATTATACATTGTTTATTGCATTTCCAATCAACCATCTATAAAATTCAGTTTGCCTAAAGACTTTTGTACGCTATTGTAAGAGAACCAAATTTATTATTCTCTCACATATTGGTGGGAAACATTAAAACCTTAAATTGCCACTTAAATGAATTCTCTCACCTTTTTCTTACATATAATGGATAGCAAGAAATTAATTGAATTAATATTTTAGTATAAAAAAATGTGAAAATAGATTTTTGAAAGAATTTGTTATCTTCCAAATTCGAATATATTAGTGATGTTCCTCTTTAATGATTAATATCCTTTCTAGTTTCTCGAAGATAAATATGCTATTAAGATCTTTTTAAAATAAATGAACGAAATATCTTTTAAACAAAAAGTCATATTTTCTGTAAAAATTTTTATATCACATTAATCTTCAATGCAGTAGAAACAATCAAATTCAACTTTATTTCGCAATATTTTAATCTAAAAGAACCAAATTTATTCTTTCTCTCACAAATATACTCGTATGCATAAAAAATATTTCATCTTGGGAGCTAAGTCCTTCAATTATCATTTGAATAATTCAAACTTCAGAATTTGAGGTTGCTCTCTCCCCCCCCCCAGAATGAATGAAGCCTTTTTAATGACTTTTATATTGATTTCGTCATGCATCACGAGGTGAAACAGACAAGTTAAGAAAGTTATTCCTTAACTGCTCTCTGACTTCATTTGACTACAGGAAATTGAAGGCGACGTTCGTAAATGGTTTCTTAAAGAACCAGCCAGTATTTTCCAAACCGGAAATTGAGATTCTTTACAAGTGCCTCCATTGCTTGATACAGTTTTGTTTTCGACGAGTTGAAACATCTTTATTAGTTCAGTATTTAAGTTCTGAGCGGAAATTTTATGATGCAGTTAAAAAGATAACGCTTAACTTTTTTTTTGCAGTTTATTTTGTTAAAAAGTTATTTTTAACATTTCTTTCGCTTCATACTAAATTTGATTTTTCTGAATTATGTAACTTAATATTTTCTGATTTAAATATATTTCCAGTGCTACCAAAAAAGATTGACGTTGAAGGGCTTCTCAACACATAAAGTGGTAGTGAAATAATAATTAAGTATGCAGTTAAGTTTTAAAAATTTAATTAGCATTTATAAACATCGAAACATATATATCAGGTTAATTTTTTTTATTTATTTATAAGCCGTAATATTCTTTCAAAATTGACAACCATTTTAAACAACCTTAATAAACTAACAATGAAATAAAACCTAAATCGGATAAATTCCAGAAAATTTGGCAACCCTGTTTCGCTTTGGTATACTACAAGATCACCCTTAATGTATAATTTTAGAATCTTCGTCAAAAATAAAGTTGAAACATTTCAATTATTAGGGATCGGAGCCGCGGTGGCTCGTATAGAGCATTCGCCTTCCAAGCAGCCGAGGAGCCTGGATAGAGCAACCGGATTCGAATCCCAGCGGTGGCTGGTCGATACGAATTCCACAACCAGCTCGCACCGACTATAGTGCTGGCGTAAAATATCCTCAGTTGTAGACGAACCATGGATTAGAATCTCCTTGCTATTAGGCTAACCAAATGAGGTTTTCATGGTATTCCTCACCATGTAACGCAAATGCGGGTTAATTCTATCAAAAAGTCCTTCACGAAGTTTACTTTGTCTCAATGCTTGATCTAGGAGCTATCTTGTTTTCTGGGCTAGGTTTAAATCTACTGAGTTGAACATTAATAGTCGTAAACTCACAAATTGAGACTCAGAATTGGGATAGGGTTCGCAAATGAATAGTTTAACTACACTGGTTATCATAAATTAAGGAAAATTCACAAAAATCGCGATAACTCAAGAAATTACACATGGTAAGGTATTAAACAACATATAGTAAGGTATTAAACAACATAAAAAGAAATTATCAGACATTAATAGTAGTATAGAAATTAGCACATGTATAAAATAAACAAATTGGAAGTATCGGTTTGCAGTAGAAAAAGTACCTTTAATATGGAATATGATTGCCTCTAGAAGCAATACAGCACAAACAGCGATGTGTGATGCTTTCAATTATGCGGTCTATCAGTTCAATAGGAAGTGAGAGCCATTGCTCTTGTAAAGCAGTTGCAAGCGTGGCAAGGGTCTGAGGGGGCGGATTGATGGCAGATACACGCCTCCCTAGAGCATCCCAAACGTGCTCGATAGGATTCAAGTCCGGGGATCGAGCTGGCCACTCCATGCGAGTAATTGTTTCCTGTTGAAGATAATCATCAACAATGCGAGCTCTGTGTGGTCTTGCATTATCGTCCTGTAACAGGAAGCAATCACCAATTGCCCCGGCATATGGGCGCACATAAGCATCAAGGATGTTGTCTCGATAAACCTGAGCATTCACGGTTCCCCTTGGAAAGACATGGAGGTATGTGCGCCCTCCTAAGGATATGCCTCCCCAAACACAGACACTGCCTCTTCCGTATGCATCTCTTTCACGGATGTTTGATGGATGATAACGGGTCCCAGGTTCTCTCCATATCAAATAACGTCTACTGTCACTTTCTAGACTAAACCTGGACTCATCCGTAAAGAGAACAGGCCTCCATTGATCTGACGTCCAGTGGACATGTTGTCGGGCCCACTGCAAACGGTCTCTCCTATGGCGTGATGTGAGCGGCACGCAAATGGCTGGTCGTCTCGCATACAGACCACCTTCGTGGAGCCTTCTGCGCACAGTTGACGTTGACACCAACCTTCCGGTGGCTGCAGCAAGAGAGGATCTAAGATGTGTCGGAGTAGCGGTTCTATTCCTGCGTGCACTTAATGTCAAATATCGGTCATCGGCACTGGTCGTAACAGTTGGCCGTCCTTGACTGAACCTCCTAGATGCCGAATCTGTGGTTTGAAATTGCCTCCAAAGTCTATGAACCACAGATGGACTCACATTTAGCCATCTGGCCACTTCTGATTGACTCTGCCCTGCCTCTAGTCTCCCGATGGCTCTCCATCGTAGTTCTTCAGGCAAATGATGCCTAGAGGTCATTATTACGAATTGGCTATCTCAGATTTTCAATGTCGCAATCACAGTAAAATTTGTGTGCTTTCTCTCAAACTTGGACTTTTATGCTCCAGGCAGATGACGTAAGCCGAGTGCAGCGCCACTAATTTGCATATTGCAATTTTACTCAGCTACTCTTAGTGGACAACATATGCAAATTTTGCACTGTTTGGCTTACTTTTGAAAGAGTTATCGCTATTTTTGTGATTTTTCCTTAATTTATGATAACCAGTGTAGTAAAAATCAAACCTCTTTAGAAATCTACGGAATCTGCACCGAAAAAGGCGGGAGTGAAAAGTGATGATTAGAAACATCTCCAAGTTATATTAGGCAATTAGAGTGATTTTAGTGATTTTTGTCTAAATTTTAATTTTCGACCTTTAATGCGTATACTTCCTTGACAAGGATTCTAAAAATATATATCAAGGACCACGATACAGAGTGTTTCGAAAGTCAGAGGCAAAAATTTAGAGGGTGATAAAAACATCTTTACAAGCAATTTTCACCGTACTGCCTGGGCGGAGATACACTCTGTAATTTCTATAGGAATTCAGAAGGCATGGCGACGGATAATTATGAAGATAAGGTGGACGGGAATGCTGAAAGACAGTACAGACAGCGTTGATCAAAAGACAAGAGCCAGGCCAAAAAATTGTTCGAGCCATTGCATCAGTGCCTGAAACGGGATCCTGATTATTATTTTTTACCTGATGAAACCCTTCCTTACGATTCATGATTACTGTCAAAATAAAGATCAACAGCATTCTTTATCTCTTGGCTACTGCTAGTGGCAAGCTCAAGATAGTCAAAATTTACCACAATCATGCGATTTTCTCTAGTACTAATACCTTTCGAATGTCCGTAAAAGATCTCTTTCCACAGTATCGATACTGAAACTGTACAATATCGATACAGTTTTAATAGGTACTAAACATACTAATTGTACCCATATTAGTATATTTGGCATCTATTAAAATTGCATCAATTACCATAATACCAAAAGTGTTTATTATCAAAATTAAGCAACATTGGTGTCAATAATAGTATGGAAATTTTTTAAGTTGCTCCTAAGCGAATTACATTCCGTCTCATCAAAAGTTTAGGCACAGGCAAAACAGTGTGATTTTTTAAAGGCAACAATAGAAGACTTATAAAAAAGCATTTTCCCGTGATGTGATTAAGAACAGGAAACAAATATTTTGTTGAAAAATATTTATTTTATCATTTTTTGGATAAATGAAATAAGAAAAATTATATAATAGCCTGTCTCAAAAATTTAAGCACAAGTGCTATTCCTTGATCAACTGACCCAGTTTAGCTGTCTTAAAATAATCTTACTAGGTTATTGATACCCTATTATTCTTAACAACATCGGATATAAGTTTTTCCATTAAATGAATTAGCTTCTGATGTGTTTCTGTGGGAAAGAATACCATATTTTCTCAATAGACTCTTGAAGTTCTTTAATAGTGCTAAATTCTTCATTATTTCTGTCTACTTGGTGGGTTTAAATGCTCTAAACTTTCTCAGTTGGATTTAGGTTTGTGCTTAAGGCAGGCTAATCTAGTACCTAAACATTTTGTTGAGAGAGCTAATTTTTTGTTGAATGGTAAACATATAATGACGCATTCTTATGGAAATATACAATCGTTTTCTTGAAAGACGTCTTGAAAAGAGAGTAAATGCTACCTCATTGTATCTTGATATGATTCAGCTTGGGTTCTTTTAAGAAAATACAAGAATCTCTGCACATTTAAAACCAAATGCTCCTCAAATCATTAGCGATTTGTCCCCTTGCTACCATCTGAAGAAATTCCATAGCTCTTTTTTGAAGGTTCTTGTAAATATGAATTACCGTCGATTAGACCATCTAAGATCCATTTTTTCTCATCACCGAATAGTACAGATAATCATTAATTGCCAAACAACATGCGATTCTTTCTGCCCAGTTTATTCTTGCCAATTTACGGTGTTGTTTAAGACATGGTTTGCTGTAAATTTTTTCAAAATGGTGTATTTGAAAAAGACCCTAGAGTCGACAGGACCATCTATTTTCATTCAATCAATGCAATCATTTGTGTTCTCCAATACATCTATGAATGATTTCCTTAGACAGTGTTACACTGACATATTTTAAATCGACAATTTTTGCCTTGGTAATAATCTCTGACTTTGCGAACGCGCGACGCATGCAGTCGTCAATATCTTCGTTTTAGGGCGAAATCATCATTTTTTTTTCAACACTTGAGAAATACCTTGCTTTAATCTATTTAAAGTGCTGGAATTTTCAGAAAAATTTTCTTCCTTCAGATTTTAAGTTATAAATTTTCAAAACTGCAGATATCTTGTTATTATGAGAATCGGAGTTTTTTATTAGAAATCATTTGCAGTATGTGTCTTCACGCTTTGCAGGAAATATGTCACTTCATCAGACTTAGAAATTCATAAAGAGAGACAGACATTTTAAACAAAATTTTTAAAATTTCCATTATTAAATAATATCATTAACTTTAATTGACCAATATTTTTTTATTAAATTTCATTTCGGTTATAATTGAAGAATTTTCCCGTTTTTACGTCACATATTTTTTAATTGTATAACATTAGCAAGTTTCGCTGTGTGCTTCAATTTTTGAGACAGACTGTACTATCATTTTTCCATAAGTTTTGCTTTTCGGTACATAGCTTATTTGCTTTATTTTAATTAGCACCTATTGCACCAAAATTAATTAAGCATCATTCACTTTAGTAATGTTATGGCGATTTCTTACTTTCTTCCTAAACGAATGAGTAGCATATTTCCTTTTATTTCGGTTTTATGTAATAATTTATTTTTTAATTTCAGTTAGTATCTATTATCCAAAATTAATTAAGCATTATTGGAATTAAAAAATAGTAAGGCGATGTTCTTGCTTTCAAAATTTGTTGAGCATCATAGTACGAGGATTTATTATGCTTCTCCTAAATGTATTTGGATCATTTCTCAATTAATTTTGCTCTTTAGTAAGTAATTTATTATTCTTATTTCAATTGGTACACAAAATGCATCAAGCATTATTGACTTCAATAATAGACTGGCAATTTTTTACCTTTCTTGTAAGCGATTTAGTACTATTTCACCATTATTTTTGCTTATCAGTTGAAAGCTTTTTATTTCAATTATCGTTGATTTTAAATAATTTACTTTCATAGAAATACGTTTTAAAAGCATAATTATAAAAAAAAAAAATAATAATCACGTGGTGTCAGATTTTTACTCAGAAATACAAATGTGGTGACTTGCTCCACCTATGTTACCTCGAACCTGTTGATTATTGAGTTTATCTGACTTAATGAATAAAAGTAATTAAATGTTAGAGAATATGCGATAAATTCCCTTTTCGATAAATGAGAGCAATATGCAAGCAAACCTCATTGATGTGATCTTTAAAAATATTTGACAAAAAGTATCGCCTGCAATTTAATTTATATCAATGGAGAGTTCTAAGTCAATGAAAGAATTCCATTTTTCTAATGTCTCTCAAGAACAATCTAAACAGAAACCCGCATTTGCGTTACACGGAGAAGAAAACTACGAAAACCTTCCCCGGTTAGCTCGATGTCAAAGGGATTCAAACACATGATCCATCGGCCACCAATGTTGATATTTTACATCAGCATTGCAGTCGGTGCGGGAGCAGAATTCGTATCTACCAGCTATCGTAGGGATTCGAACGTGGACCACCGCATTAGGAAGAGTGAGATCTATCTCCTGAGCCACCGTGGCTCAGTGCGCAAATATTGAAAAAAATAAGTTTTTTTCACGGTTTTAAGGAAAGAAGTTGGTTTATGCTCAAACTGATAATTTTTTTATAAGACTGAGCATAGCATTGATAACAACATGCTGAGGCTCTTAGTTAAAAGGCTTAGGGCAATATAGCAATTAACTAAATTCAAAGGCGTGCCAGCCCATCACAGATGACCAAAGCCTAGTGTGACTCTTCCAGTTTTCTTGACCTTGTCCACTGGGGTGCAGAAGCAGTTACACTTATATAGCAATAATCTACACATTTTTTTTCCAAAGGTGATTTAGTTTTAATCTAACTGTCCCTCAGTATTATTTTTAGAGAAATACATTGAAAATTTATGAAGAATGCATTTCAAAAGCACATTGCAAAGAAGCTTCTTATTACCAACATAAAAATTTATGCTTTTCAACAAAAGAACCTTTTGGCATAATTTGAAAATGTGACAATAATGTTATTTTATATAAAATGTAAAGAGTAAGACCAGCAATCTGACGGAAATAGTTTTTTTTTTACAGTTCTTAAATAAAAACATTAGAAAGTACTTTTAAGTGATACTATTAAAGGATTCTTCGAAATTTTAATACTATTTGCAATTTAAAAAATTTAATTAGGAGAAAGAGTAAGTGGTATTGAATGAAAGAAATTATAAAGGAATGTACTTAATGGTTATAAAAGAAAAAGGAATTAGTTAATTACGTTACTGAACGCAACTACTCTTACAATAAAAACAAATTTAAAGTCATACAATTTGCCTTATTCAGGGCTTAATTGAAACGATCTATCTTCGTGAATTAACAAAGAAAAGTTTGTTACAAGCGTCTATTAGTTAGAAAGAAATCTTTTTTTTTCTTCAAAAAAACTTGTTTTGAAAAAGACTAAAAATAAGCCTAAATTGTTAATCTTTTTTTACTTTTCCCCCTAGAGTAATCTAAAAGAGAAAGATATATCCTTTAAGAGCTACTCACTGTACTTTTTGTACAATAAAAAACTCGTGAGGTTTTTTTTTTTTTTTTTTTTTGAAAGACGTTTTTATTGTTGTAAGTGCTAGATAGATTGTGGAGATAATAAATTAGTATCTCTGAAAATAGTTTTGTAATATAATTATCTAAAATATGCTTAAAATACATTAAATTAGAATGAAAATATTCTACATGGAAAAATTAGGCAATACGCAAATAATTATGAATTACTTGTAATCGTGATTACAAGTAAACAGTTTTGAAAAAATTTAAGGTAGGGGTAAAATTCAGAAAAGGCACTTAAGCATAAAGACATTTTTTTGGAAAGGCATTTGAATTTAAAGATGTAATTTTTGATTTTTTGAGAATTTCGTGAAAGATATTAGAAGATAGATATTAGAAGCTTTTAGTACTCTTTGTGCATTTAAGAATTTTCAGTTTTTGATTTTGCTCAACTTGCTTTAAAAATCTCTTTTCATTGTAAATACTAAATGAATAGTAAGATAATAAATAAATATTCACTTAAATAGTTTCGCCCGATAAGTAACTTAAATGTGTTTAAAATATATGAAATTAGACTTGAAATGTTCCACTTAACACAGTTGGAGAAAATGCAACTAATTACAAATAAACAAATACAGTAAAAGTCCTTTATAACGACAGTATATAGAAGCAAATGTCAAATTCGTTATAGCGAGGTTGTCATTATATCTTAACGCACATATTTGATGTTAAATAGCAGTAAAAAAAGTCCTAAAGATAAAAGGAAGTGCAATAGCAGTTTTTGCTGCCGTTAATAACACTGAATGTCGATTTGAATATGTCAAGGATCAATACGTTGATTCGAGGTATCAAGAAGGAAAAAAAAAGGGTAGATATGCGTTTAACAAGAGGTGCAGATGTGTGCTGCAGGTTTCCTAAGAACAGCAGAAGAATGTCCGAGGAAGATGATGGCCGTTGGTCACTTACACGTTTGCTCTATAATTATGAAGTGTTAAGATCGTAAGAAGGATTGAACCCAACTCACTACAATGCCACTTAAATCCAGCAGAAGGACTCCCCAGGGTTCACTTTCACTTTCACTTAAGTTCTCATGTTAACAAGAAAGACTACATCCCAGAACATCTTAGACAACTGACCTTAGAAAACCTGAGCCACATTCCTAACAATGGCGTTAAATTTTTTATTGACGGTAGTAAAATTGACAATCTTGCCGGCAGTGGCATTTATATCGAAACCCCTCAAGTTAATTTGACTCTTTCTCATCGTAATCCTAATCACTGCTCTGTCTTCAGAAGTGAATTGATTGCAATAGACCTGGGATTAGAAGCTATTCTATCCGAAGAGGATTATGGTGACCTATGGATCTTGTCTGACAGCTGTAGTTCTCTCCACCATCTTAGTAATTGGCCTCTTGTGGGTGACAGGATCAGCACCTCTATCCAGCTTAAATTGAAGCTCATTTCACTTAATCATGATGTTCATTTGCAATGGGTACCTTCTCACGTGAATCTCCACCGGGAATGAAATGACCGATATTCTTGCTAAGAAGGGTTGCAGGATTACAACAACTCCCTCTCCCATACTTACTTTTTTGGAGTTATACTGTCTGGAAAAATCAAAAATCTCGGAGGAGTGGAAAACATCCCCAACCCATAATTGGTACAAGGGATCAAAACCGGGTTTGTCCCTTGACCTCCCGTGTGACAGACGTACCCGAACTGTTCTATCAAGGCTTGCTAGCGGTCGCATCAAGTTTCTCACTTTCAACGAGGGCAGGAAAACCTTCGTCACCTGCACCAAGTGCCAAATTCATCAGCCTTCTCCAGAGCACCTCTTGGATTGCATGGGACTCTCTAAGGAGGATCTCTTTAGCAATCCTCTCCTAGTCTTCGACTTTCTTTCAGTCAGCGAACTCGTGGATCTTGTCTGACTCCGTCAGACAGAGAGGATGAGCAACAACAACAACGACAAATCATCAGAATAAATAAAAAATATCTTCCATTTCCCCCTCTTCTGTATAATATTGCGTACTTGAACATCAGAAAAATGCCTCCCCCCAAAATATCGTTATAACGGAATGCTATTATTTTTTTACTTCGTTATAAACGTGCAATTTTTGTACCTTTATTATCAGAATTTTGACGATGACTTGCAAAATTTTTGTAATACCAAAGTTTTCGCAATAATGCTCATTCTATCGAGCTTTTACTGTACTTGTACAATGAAGGAGCTTACTCGAAGAAGGTATCAATTTACATCTTATGTTTTGCTGTATGCATGAATTTTTATATTTTCACGTCCTGATTAATAAGTAAACGGTTTTTATCAGGAAAATGAATTTACAAACAACTTCTGATGTACGGCTGTTGTTCTATTTCTAAAACTATTGTTTCAAAATTTACCAAAATTTGACTAAGAAAAGTCTATTAAAAATCTTAACATAGAGTAAACAAGATTTTAGTGCAGCGAATGCATAGAAAAAAAATTGAAGAAGAGTAAACAAGATGGTATGAAACTAACAGGATTAATGTAAAATTCAAAGTTATTAAACTTTAAAAAATATATATAAGGGAACCGGCAAAGAAAATGGAATACTTTTAAATATTTAAAATAATTAGAAGAAATAGTAGTTGCTAACTCAATATAATTTGTTAACATTAGGTTTTTAAGACAGTGACAAATTGTAAACTCATTCAAAATAAAATGTCACATCTGATTTAAATCGACTAATTGGAATTAACTGTATAGAAACTAATGATTAAAATCAATATTAAAATAAATAATTAAATTCTGTGTGATTCAAAAGATTTAAATATGCATAATTCCAATCATTAATTTAAAAGAATTCATTTTGATCAATATTTGAATTACGAATTCCAAATATGAAACAAACTTTAGGACAGCTAATTCGATTTGATTGAGTCCAAGTTAATTTTAGTTAGGAAGCTATGACCAATTAATACAATTTTCTGATTTAAATTCGTGTCAAATTAATAATTTGATTTAACGAATTCATTAATACTGCGCCCAATCGGTACACCCGGTACACCTTATAGTTTAGAAAACATCTCTCTATACATCTTTTAATTCCATGTATTACTTACCAAAACAGAAATTTATTCAATTTACTCCTTTTAAAAAAAAATAAAGTTAGCTTTAAATTTCATTTTGAACTAGTCAGAATAGTTAAGAGACTTTGAAAAAGTGTGATGTAATGCTTCAACAATAGAATTTCAAGAAGTAAAGTACTTACTTAGCCTCTGAAAGATTTAAATTTGCAACTCCAAAGCATAAGATTAATTGTTACAAAGTAACTTAATTACATTCTTTAAATCTTAATGAAACCCTTTTGACAGGAGATTTTAAAGATTAAGTTCCTGATGAAACTCGAATAGCTTAAAGTGACAAATGACAGGAAAACTTTATTTCGAATCCTTTATACTACAATGCTGTATAGCTGAACAAAGAAGATTTCTTAACCTTTGTTGCCCTTCATGATCAACATGAAATGGTATTATATCTGAATATTTTCGTTTAGTCGTTTTTCGGCCTATTTTTAAATGGTATCCGAAGAATTCACATTGATCAATAAAACTTCATTTTTTGGTTATAACTTAAGTATCTAATTTATACAGGCAGTATTTCATAAATGATACTGTTTAGAATGATTTAGTTGCATAACCGAACAAGATTTCTTAACCTTTGTTGTCCTTCATGATCTTGGAATGATATGTTGATCATGAAGAACATCATTCCATGTTGATTATGGAAAATTCATATTGATCAACAAAATTTCCTTTTTAGTTAGTATTTAAATATATAGTGTATAGATGTACTATTCTATAACTGATACTGTTTCAAATGATTTGGACGTATACCCAAACAAGATTTCTTAACTTTTGTTGTCCTTCATGATCTTGGAATGATATGTTAATCATGAAGGACATCATTCCATGTTGATCATAAGGAATTCATACCGATCAATAAAATTTCATTTTTAGTTAGTATTTAAATATATAGTGTACAGATGTACTATTCTATAACTGTTACTGCTTCAAATGATTTGGACGTATACCCGAACAAGATTTCTTAACCTTTGTTGTCCTTCATGATCTTGGAATGATATGTTGATCATGAAGAACATCATTCCATGTTGATTACGGAAAATTCATACCGATCAACAAAATTTCCTTTTTAGTTAGTATTTAAATATATAGTGTATAGATGTACTATTCTATAACTGATACTGTTTCAAATGATTTGGACGTATACCCGAACAAGATTTCTTAACCTTTGTTTGCCTTTATGATCAACCCACCTTGAAATGTTATTATTTTAGAAAATTCTTTTTTGACTTATTTTAAAACGGTATTGAAAACTCTAAAGTTGCCATAACAATTTCATGTTTTAGTTATTATTTAAGTTTAAATTATTGAGGTATTATTCTGCAACTCATACAGTTTCGTATAATTTAGATAGACTATAATGTTGAGTAACCGAACAAGATTTCTTATTCTTTGCTGCCTTTCCCGAACGATGCATTTTGGAATGATATAATTTCAGACAAATTTATTCGTTCACGCTTTTTAGGACTATTTCAAAACCTTTTAACTGTCAAGTTATTTTGATGATTTGGGTACATAATGAGTCAATTTTTTTTTATTTCAGAAATCAAATGTTTAGTGCAAAACAAAATGTACTTAGTTAAAAATTGATATTTTGAATTAAATGCATAAAAATTTTAAGGTTTTGTAGCCACTGCATATTCGCTTGAGACGGCTGCCCCTCAATGCGGCAATGGTAAAGTTCGCTTCTATTGGAGTATTATTTCCTAAAGATTAAAGAAAAAATTAGTTCAATTATTTTTTCGAAAAATAAACCATCTATATAACATTTCAAAGAACTAGAACCATTTTACAAAAAAAAAAAAAAAAAAAAAAAAAAAAAAAAAAAAAAAAAAAATTGTCGCACACTTTGAACACAAAAATTTATCTTCTGAAATTGTTTGTAAAGTTCTGCCAACTATTGTTCGAAATTGCGTCTAAATTAACTTTTCCCGATATAGATTCGGGTTTGACAAAGAGATGAAGACGAAATAAACTTCTCCCCATATATATACAATGGTATAACAATACGATGCACTAAAAAAAAAAAAAAAATTTAACCTAATTAATACTCGGCGTGACATTTTGTAACACCTGTGCTACGTCCGAGATTATTTCGGGCATCACAATTAAAGGGTTCCAAAGATTTTTATTTCCTGTTTGTGATAAACTATCTCTTTATCACTATTTTATTTCTTTATTATTATATTCACAAATTTACTGAGATATTACTTGGCCTCTTCTTTCACTAAGATTTAAATATATGTAAATAATTGTTATTTAAAAATCTCACGGAAGAAATTAACTTCGTATGAGACTTGCTCTATACCAAAACATTAGTAGCATTAGTTTAAAATTGAATTTATATTTCATCTGAAATAAAAATGTACTCTGCCACAAAACTGAAAAACTTCACCGTTAAATTATCAGGAAGAAATATTTGATAACAACAATTAAGAAAGAGAGATTTTCCCGTTATTTTAAAAGCTTATTCGGACTAACAATTTTCGACGGTTTTCTTTTCTTACCCTCTAAAAACAGATAGACGGCTGCAAATAATCGATGGTTTTTCTTTCACTACTTTAAGTACACGGAAAAATTTCCTCTCAACTTATTTTTCTTCCATAAACTATAACGTCTTCCTAGGTTAAAACTGATGGATTGTGTGCGTAAAATTATTATTCTTTCAGCAATCTTTGGAGAATAATGCTTTTTTTTAAAAAAATATAATGCTTTCTTTCTTTATAACAAGGCTCGGTGGCAGACTATATAAGGAATGGAACATTGTTGCTTGTTCGGAACTGTTACATTTTTCTGGTTCATACCACTCATTTGGCGATGCACAAAAGCAAGTTATGTCTTTTGAATCCAAAATGACAAGATGAATTGAAATAGCCAGGACGGGAAATAGTTTCACTCAAATATGTATGCATAAAAATATTTTTCGATTTGAGGATCTGAATGTAAACTTTGTATTTCTGAGAAAAACTTTTGTGAAGAGATTGCGAGCTAGTAGAAAAATGATTTTGGTTTTCTGTTATGTTATGATCTAACAATTTAAGACTTTATTGCAATTTAAGTGTACTGAAAATAAATAGAAAAGTATTACATACTGAATAACTATTGATTTCATGATCCGATTTTCACAGATTAAAATTAAATTTTAATGGTTCGAGGCCCTACCATAATAATAATTGGGTTCTTGGGTTAACGTAACAAGATTTAGGCTTGTTTTAGTATCACGCCTAATAAATTTTCAGGTCAGATTTAATTGGATACCTGCAAGCGACGTCACACGTGTGTCTCAAACCCGATTGGCTTCTGAATCGTGGCATAACGATGATGCAGGAATGGGGTGGAGTCTCTTAACTGTTTGAATGTTTATGTTTCCTCATATGTAATGTGATCACTGAAGCAAGAAAAGAGGATCAACCTCATTTATTACACTTCAAGCTCAGCTTTGTGTATGTTTGATAAAAGGAAAACCCACTGATCTCTCTCTATTATGTAACTGATGGATTTCTGATTCAATGCTACACAAGTGCAGTCGTCGTTGGAGAAGAACGGGGTTGAGAGGGAGTACAGAGTACCCGCAATTTAAAGCTGTTTTTCGAAGCTCTTTTGCTGAGGAAAATAATAAAAGTCATTGTTTAAGTGCCTTACACTTGAAGCAATGCGACGATTTTAAACTATATATACAATCTTGCCGTGAAGAATTATCTGAGCTTTAAAACAGACAACTAACTTAGATATTATAAACTTTATAAATTTTTTTGTTGTTGTTATTAATTTACGTCGCACTAGAGCAGCACAATCGGCTATTGGCGACGGTCTGGGAAACATCCCGGAGGATGATCCGAAGACATGCCATCGCAATTTTGATCCTCTGCGGGGGGGATGGCACCCCCGCTTCGGTAGCCCGACGACCTGCGGGCGAAGTCGAGCACTTTACGGTACCACAGTTTAACGAGGACCAATACTGCACACCCTCGGTCCCTACGCAGACTGATCCAAGTGGTCACCCACCCGCACACTGACCGCAGCCAGTGATCCTTGACTTCAGTAATCTGCTGGGAACCTAAATTTTTTTTTAAATTAAAAAATCAACAATTGGACGACATTTTTATCAGACATATTTCTTTTTGGCCTTATTCTCAGTTTTTGCAAATTTTTATGAGCCCAGGTAATGCAGCATTGGTGTAAGTTTTAAAATATTAAAAAAATTAGACCACGAACGCTCTTCATTTTCTCATAACTATGGTTATTCTCCATATTGACGTTTCGCGCCATTTCCAAAATAAGCGTAGACAGGGCTGGTTTTAGATAGGCTAAACTTGATCAAACAGTCATGAGTAACAGTGGCAAACTAACAGCAGTTATAAAATTTTCAAAAAAGCATCATTTCATATTACGATGGAGCCTTCGAAAAATAGTCTTAAACGCTCCTTTGTTGGCATCATAATTTTCTCAATGGAGTTGCATCACCTTTCACCGCCATTCAATTTTAGAGTTAATACTAAATGTGTTTTACAGTTTTTCACATTTATCAGGAGGTATATCATTTATAATACCATAACATTATTCAAATGTAAAATATGCGGCTTAGTAATCCACCCCTTCCCTCTTCAAAAAAAGATGAATGAAAATTCTTTCCTTAGAAAAACTACATGAACAGGATTTTGTTTATAAAGTATTAAAGCATATAATTAGAATTATTAGTAATTCTTTTAAATTTAGTTCAAAAAATTTAATTCAAAGTGAAAAAAACTAAAATATTAACAGCTTCAATTTAATATTCTTTATTTTTAAGCTGATAAATATCTATGGGATATACATAAAAGTTTAAATATTTCGTAAATTTTTGTTTCATACATAAATAAAAAATACATATTTTACATTTAACATCTTAGGTATTGAGCAGTTATTTAATTTAATTTTATAACATATAAAAATTTCACCGAATTTATTAAGTACAATGCCAAATTTTAGATTGAAAGAGAGTGATATAATAAAAATGCTAACATCTGAATGTCAAGGAATAATAGAGCAACACCTTTTTAAAGCTACAGTGGTATGAAAGAGAAAGAAATATCCACTTGGTTTAGGCATACATTCTCTACCAGTTTCTACATCATTTCAATACTTGTAGTCGAAAATTAATGGGGAAAACATTGAAAATCTAAAGAATTGCAATTCTACAATCCTTAACTCCTACAATCGATTTAAATTCATTATTCCTTGAAACAAGAAAAAGTTTTAAAGCCAGAACTAGAAAAATTGGGATTTTTTTTTCTCACGTGAACAATTTAGAACTATTGTCACTTTGAAACTTGATTTCAAATTTCTCAAAAACTAGACCCTGCGACACCCATGTAATGACCCATCGTTTTCTCAACAAAGTTTCCATTTGAGAATCGATAAGTTATTCGAGGTCAATATCAAACAGAATTTGGAAGAAAAAAAAGTATTGTGTCATATGTCTGGTTATTCGGAAATACCTGGATACACGATTTTGCTTTCTTTCAAGATAGAGTTATGATCCAATTTTTTAATCAAATCTTCAGAACATCAGTGTTATGATCAAGATCAAGTATATGATCTGACGATTAGTGAACTCGAATATAATTTAGTTAAGGATCTGTCATAAACATCACAACAGATAAAAATTATTTGAATTCAAAATTTCAAACGTCCTTCTCTTGTGACCTTTGAAATGTCAGTTACTTCCCAGAATTATTTTCAAATAACAGATGTTTGACCCAGGCCATCTTCTTTTATCATAATTTTATAATAATAAAAGAAGTATAAAAATATAATTACTGTACATAATTGTAAAAATATATAGGGTAAACATATTAATTTCAAAATTCGTAATTTTTGTTAAATGACAGTGTCAACATATTTGTTACTAATTGCAAATTATGTAAAAAAATTGTAGAGAATTTACATAGTATTGTTTTAAAGTTTTGGAGGTTCAAATAGCAAGTAGTAAGAAGACCAAGTGAAGGAACAGCTCTTACCAGGAATGAACACTTCATTTTGGTTATTTTTTAATGCTCTTTATGAATTTATAAGCCATACAAATATTTAAAAACAAGCCTATTCTTGAAATTACTGTTAACTTAATTCCTAACTTTCTTTTGTAATCATGAATTGAAAATTAAAGTGTCAGCATATTAACACATACTGTTCATTCACTGGGAAATTTATGCCCAGTAAAGGAACATGCCTGTTCCCTCACTGGTTAGAAGTTGTTTTTCATATTTTTAACATACTTTTGATGCGAAACATCACTAAAGATACAAGAAAATTAAAGTTTATCTTTTATTTTCATTAACTTAGAAAAAAACCCGGTAATGGAACATTTGTTCCTTCACTGGTTTTTCATCGTTTGGTGATCCAGTGAATAAACGCCCCCTTATCTCAGTACTTCATTATGCTATGATGCTTAAAGAAAATAAAACGTAACTTCAATAACTATATTTTGAATTCTCCTTTTCACGGTGAGAAAAATAAAACTATTTCATGGAATTAATTCCACTTCAAACATATAAATACAAACACTCACCTTATAATTTTTTCAAAGAAACAAGGTGTTGCAGAGATAATAAAAAATTCAAAAATTTTTCCAGAGAGGTCTATTTGACCGGGTAATCCAAAACATTGCTAGATGACTTCCTATTGTTTGGCACTAAGCTATTGTTACCAATCAATCTAAAGAAAAACTTTCAAATTCTTATTTTTAATCAATATATATGAAATGTTCCTTCACTGGGTAGTGTTCCTTCACTGGTTGGCTTACCCTAACTGTAATTTTTTTCGAGTTTTTCATTCTTGATTATATATACATATGTATATATTAGCCAACAAAAAACTTTTCCTCCCTATCAACTGTAATGAATACATATACGCAATAAACATGAACTATTAAATTAATTATATTTACCAATAATGATTTGGTTTAATTAAATTATATTTAGCACTAATGGTTTGCTTTAATTAAATTACATTCTGCAATAATAATCACGCTGTGCCCCCTTTTTAGCATCAAAACAACAACACAATTTTAAACAAAACGTAACATTTGCCACGTAATTTAAAGCGCAGCCTAAATATAGTTTCGTTTTCTTCTTTTCAATAGAATCTGAATTTTATTCGAAGCAACTAAATTACCCCAATTCGCAAGGTTCAACGACTTATATTTGCGATGAAAATAAAGATAACGCGGGGAGTTATCAAATTTTTATTTTCTTTACGTGTTTAAAAAAACGGGTGAAGCACTGAAATAAAATTCAATCGCCAAACAGAAAATAAATTTCAGAAATGGTAAAATACGGCGTAGATGTGATTCCTGCTGGCTGGTTTCGAGTTGTATTTTTATAGTTTTTGTAGAAAGATAAACGATGACCACGTAGACATTTTCACACTGATTTACTTACTGAACTGCAAAAAAAAAAAAAAAAAAAAAATGCTTGAATGGATGATAAAATCGTCACCAATAAAGCACGACAAAAGTAACTATTACAATGCGCGATTTGAAACTCGGAAGTCATACAAATATCGTATAAAAGATATTGAGATTTTCAAAACCACATGGAAAAGCGTAGCAATTACTGCCGAAAGAACGATAAAAAATTCCATAAATTTGCAATGAAATCGGCACAAATAAAGTGTTAATTTTAATACGCGATTCGTGTGTCGTTATAGTACACATTACAAATATCAGGATTTTCAAAACCACGTGGAAATACAGAGAGATGACTACCGAAAAAAAACGATCGAAAAATAGCTTGAATTTACGATAAAATCGGCATAAATAAAGCACATCAAAAGTGATTATTAAAATTCGTGATTCGAAACTCAGTTGTCGTAAAAATATGTTATTAAAAATATCGAGATTTTAAAAAATCATGTAGAAATCAGACAATAACTATCGAAAACACGATCGAAGAGACACTTTGGAAAGGACACAAATAAAGCGCACCAGAATAATATCATTTAAAAATATTAAGATTTTCTTAACGATGTGGAAATCCGTAGCAATGACCACAGAAAAAGCGATCAAAAAACTACACAGATCTAAGAAAGAATCTCCCCAATTGGAGCGCGTTTGAAAGTGATGGTTCGAATCGGAATTTTAAATTTCAGATTTTTTTTCAAGAATATTATAATAATATTTTTCATTATATTCAGGTGCGAGACGTGATGGCTCTGGGAATAGAGCGTTCGCCTTACAATGAGGTGAACCGGGTTCGAATTCCAGCGATCGCTGGTCGATACGAATTCCGCATCCGGCTTGCACCGACCACAGTGCTGATGCAAAATATCCTCAGTGGAAGACGAATCATGGTTTAGAGTCCCCTTGCCATCAGGCTAATCATGAGAAGTTTTCAGGGCTTTCCTCTCCATGTAACGCAAATGCGGGTTATCCATCAAAAAGTCCTCCATGAAGGCAAATTTCTCCCAACACTTGATTCTGTAGTTTCCTTGTCTTCTAAATCGGGTTCAAAATCTCAAGGCTATGGAGTTGGGCATCAATAGTCGTAAACCCAAAATTGAGTTTTTTGTTCAGCAATGATTATAAATAAATATTCAGGTTCTGCCGAGGGCACCAGTTTAAATTCTGTGAACTAAAAGAAGAATGAACAGAACAGACTTACTTGAAGATGAACTGTGCGAAAGCTTCTCTGCGATCTCCGGGGCCAAACCAGCAAGAGATTGGAATGCTGTAGTTGAGGAGGTAGGCGTCAGATGTCCAGGGCGTGAGGTCTGTAGGATGGGTCAAGGCAGAAGCGGCAAATAGAACGGCTGAACGCACCACTGTACGGTCTAGAATATGACTCCGCAGTCGGAGTCCTAGCACCCCTGCAGGAAAACGGTGCTCAACCCGGTTTCCAGGAATATTTGAGCTGAAGGCACTCTCAATCTATTCAAAGGAGAAATACAAACAGTTATTTGCCGTGAATATTTTATTCTTTTCTTACTATTTTTCATTTAATTTTTATAAGTGGATAAAACTGTGAGTTTGACAAGGTTCTTCTGCAAAACCCTCAATCCAACTCATAACAAATTACAGCTTATAAGCCCTTGCCAAGTTGATGTTGTTGTTCATTTACGTCGCACTAGAGCTGCACAATGGGCTATTGGCGACGGTCTGGGAAACATCCCTGAGGATGATCCGAAGACATTCCATCACAATTTTGATCCTCTGCGGAGGGGATGGCTCCCCCGCTTCGGTAGCCCGACGACCTGCGCGCGAAGTCGAGCACTTTACGGTAGAACAGTTTAACGAGGACCAATACCGCACACCCTCGGCCCCTACGCAGGCTGATCCAAGTGGTCACCCACCCGCACACTGACCGCAGCCAGTGATGCTTGTTTTCGGTGATCTGCTGGGAACCGTGTCTTAACGATCAGTCCACTGCGGGACCTTGCCAAGTTGAAGAGCAGATGGAACGTGTTAGAGAAGAACATCACAAAGATAAACCCAGTGTTACGGTGAGATTCGAACCCACTACCTACATGTTATACAGCGCTTAGCAAAAAGGTGAGATCACTTAACCAAAGAAAGCCATTATTTATTTATATATTTTTTTCTGTCTGTTTTTGAAGAGAAAGCTTCCTTGGCAAAGAAAATTAGACAGAGAAAGCGAGGAATTGTTCCAAAGCAGATTTGAGGTTTGAATCATGCCGGAAACATGTTAAAATTTCCCCCTTTTTCTGTGATGGCTGTTGTGATTTGTAAAATTAATATTTTAGCCTTACAACAGTCATGAGGCCACTGTTGCCAAAAGGAATTTTTCTTCCACCCAGAGGGGTGCAATGTTAGATCTACCTCTTGGTGCACCCCGGGTAACGTTTATGGGGCAAAATGATTTACAATTCTGGCATGAGTTAATCCGGAAGCGAAGTTCTAGACTTCCTTTTAATAATGTCAAATGTCTAATAAAGAGCATCTTCAGGGACTCTCTCCGCGGAGAGTTCCGCAGTGAACTGATCGTAAAGACATGGTTCCCAGTAGATCACTGAAGTCAAGCATCACTGGCTGCTGTCAGTGAAGGGGTGGGTGACCACTTTGATCAGCCTGCGAATGGACCGAGGGTGCTCTGTATCGGTCCTCGTTAAATTGTTCTACCGTAAAGTGTTCGACTTCGTGTGTGGACTGATCGTATTGGTATTTAGTTGCTGGAGTACCAAAGCAGGAGAGCCATTCATCAGGAGAGTCTTCGGATCATCTTCAGTGATGTTTCCCAGACCGTCGCCAATAGCCCATAGTGCAGTTCTAGTGTGACTTAAGTAAAATACCTACCTACCTACCTACCTCTTCGTGGAGAACTCAAAAATCACAATTCCAATAAACCATGGCTTTAACAGATTCTCAATGGCCTAGATTGAAATCTGTCGCCATGTTTCATCTGATATCTGGGCACGACTGCCTGAATAAACATTTACGTCACATCAACGTGGTCAATGATTCTTTTTGTACCTTATGTGAGACAAACCTTACCTTATGTTATGTTTTGTACCTTATGTTATGTCTCCAGGAGAAGATGGATTTGTATGGACCTTTATAGATGCTCTGCTCTTTCTCGGATATCAATCTGGGTCCGCTACTGGACTGCTAGCTTTCATTTATAGATTTATTGTTATCTTTTTGAAATTCAATTGTCTTTTAATGCGCCATTGGAAATAAAAAAAAACAATTAGAAAAAAGGAGATAACGAGTTAAATTTCCCCCTCAATTCCGGTTGTATTTTTCATTCTTTTTTTGAAATGTCTTTTAGAAATCTGCGCAACCTATTTAGCACACATAAGTGCACTTCATTGCCTTAAACACGCCCAAGCTTAAATATTTATCTATCCTTAAAGAAAGACGTAAACAATGAATTAACAAATTTCTTATATCATGCAATTACAAAGCTAAACAGCATTTTATTATAATTTGAATAATATTGACTCAAGTAGTCTTCTAAAATAACTTAGATGAAGGAGTATGGATTGAATTGATTTTTATTTGTATTTTTATAGAGGAAGAAATAGAAACATTAGGTTGAGACAGTTCCGCACTAACAAACACTGTTTGAGCATTCATAAGTCACGCCAGAAATCAGTTTTAATTCGAATAAATGCTTGTTTGCTATTCTCTAATAAGCATTGCGATTTTTTTAATGATTCCAGTTGGTGAACTTGATACCTTCTGTATCGCAGAATTCAGTAACTTAACCGCATAGTCATCCCAGTAACATTTAAATTTTTTAAAAATTTCAAAGGAAAAATAATATGAAATATGGAAATCAAAAGAGATAGAATGACTTATAACTAGGACTGGGCGATATTAGAAATTATATATCGTGATATATCGTCAGTTTTGCATCGCGATATAGCGATGTATCGCGATATAGTATTTTTGAATTTCATTTACTTTAAGGCACAGAAAGTCAGATTTCTATCAAGACTTCATACGCATATTGATTTAAATCAATTTATAAATTTGAAAATATATATGTTTTGCTAAAGAAAGATATTAAATAAATTAACTAAGATGTACAAATCTTACTTAAAATATTTATTGAAAAAATGTGTGTAGATACAGAATGAAATATTTGCACTTCTTTATCGTTTATAAGGTATAAGCAGTCTTAATTTAAGTTAACCCCTAAAACACCCTTAATGAAAAAAAAAATTGTTATTAAGCAAAAGCTGATTTTAAAATTTAAAAATATATTTTAATTAAAATAAAAGTTAGATTGACTAAAAGCCGAAGTTTAAAATTAAAAATGTTCGAATTTTAAACTAAAAAGTAAACATAAGATTTGTAATAATTTCAAATTTTCGTTCTCTGAAAGATTTCTCAGTTTAAAAATAAAAAGGGAATTTTATAAAGATATCTAGCTGAAATTATTGAAAGAAAATTAAAAAAATTAAAGAAAAAAGTTTGTTAAGAAATTTATTATACACTTAAAACAAAGTGTTAAAAAAATTTTTTTTTTTAAGAAAAGAAACTTTTTTTAACAAATCAATATTTGCTTGTACTATTATGCGTAAATAATTACAGAATTATTAAGTTCGATCGTAATGTTCAAATTCTTAATGAAGAAGTAAACACAAGTTTTGTTATATTTTCTAAAAATGATCACGCAAATAACAAAAGATTTCTTAGTTTAAAAATAAAAAAATAAATAAAAGTGAAATTTATCAATATATTTACCTAACAGCATAGGAACAAAATTTAAAAAATAAGTTCGTTAAAAAATTATTTGTATGCTTAAAACAAAGAGCTAAATAAATTTTAGAAAAAAAATGCTTCTTAAACACTATTTTTATTATTATTTCATATAAATAATTAAATTAAATTAAATAATGACCGAATTATGAACGAAAAACAAAGTAAGGCAAAGTTTCTTAATTAAATTCTTAAAAATAAAAACAAAAGAATTGTGATATTCGGTAATATATTTAGCTAATTAACTAATAATATAAAACGAAAATGAAAAAAAAATAATGATTTTACTCTCTAATAAAACGAAGTAGTAATTGATAAAAAAAAAAAAGAAATGAATAAAATTCGCAAACTTTTCAAATTCTTTTGAACAAATAAAGTTTATTGACTTATGTCCAAAAAATAAGTTTTGTTTTAACTCTATTTCTAAAAATAAAAACAACTCAAGATTTATAAATTTAAAATCAGTAATAGAAGCCCATTAAATTATTAGAAGTTTTATCCGAAAGGTTTTTAATAAATTAAAAGAAAGTAAAAAAATAACCTAACAAATTTATTTACTTTGTAATTTAATTCCTTATGGGTGCCTTAAATTAGATTTCCGATAATTTTCACATTTAAAAATATAAAAAAAGTTTTGTCAGAAAATAAATAAAAAACTTACCTTATTAATGAAGAAACTTTTCTTTATAAATTCTTTTCAATAATAGATTGCGTTCAGAACAAGGTTACGACGGCGATCACGAAGTTAATCCCATTGATAATAATCTACAAGAAACGATTTCAAATCGCGAAGGTGCGAAAACGAACATGTGATATAACGATATAAGGTTTCAAAAGTGATTCTGATTCTACCGCTCATCAGTCAAGGCCATCTCAACATAACGAAACAATATCGTCTTCCACAGCGCGAGTTGGCATCGGAACGTAAGAGAAAGTCCTTGCGTGTATCGCTATATCGCTATATCGTTATATCGTCTTCTTCACTCGACGGCTTAAATCAAATTTCTGATGTATCGCTTGGAATGAAAGTTGCTGTATCGGTTTGCCGATATAGGCGCTAAATCGATATGTCGCGATATATCGATTTATAGCCCAGTCCTACTTATAACCTATTTCTTTGTCTTGTATCTTGTTTCTTTATAAGGATAAAGATTTTTTGAATATTCGAAACATGCCACCTATTGTGTCACATTCAGAGCCCTAAAGCTATTTAACTTAGACTTCAGTTCATATGTAAGTTGTAGACTAATGAAAAAACCTGGCTCTTTGTACAAGTAACAGTATCTTGCAGTGTCTCGGGTGAATTGAAAAAAAAAATCTCTAATATTTATATATATATATATATATATATATATATATATATATATATATATATATATATATATATATATATATATATATATATATATATATATATATATTGCTTTGCTGTAACTCTCATTTACAAGATAAAACCACTCAGCTAATTGTGTGTAAGAATGGATGGAGATATCAAATGCTTTCTACCATGTATTGAATGCAGTTAATGTCCAATCATGTTCAAGGTTATCGGTTTATGTCTAAAAATGGCGAATGAAGTACGTGAAACGAATTTATCTCTAATGCAATTATTTTCGAAAATGGGGATTTTATCGTACAAATCCCAATTCCAGTTTTATAACCTCAAAAGAATAGCTCGAAACAAAACTTTTTCTGATATTGCCAAATTCCATTCGCTGAGATTATTTTTATAGAAAAATAATCAAAATATTTTATCTCCCTTAATTCGATTTTATTTCTTCTAATTTGAACTTAATGGCAGATAGGTGAAGAATACTTGAAAAAAGTCAATATCTATATCAATATAAATCTATATCAATAAAATGTTACAACTAAACTTACCATCTAAAGCTGAGTACAGAGTTGGCCGTTGATTACAGTAATCGATTACAACTGTAATTGATTACAGATAATTACAGCTATGTAATCAATTACTTGTAATCACGATTACAAGTAATCAATTACTTGTAATCGTGATTACAACTTTCAAAAAATTTTGATTACAGCTGTAATCATGATTACAATTTTGATTACAGTAATCAATTACTTGTAATCACGATTACAAGTAATCAATTACTTGTAATCGTGATTACAACTTTCAAAAAATTTTGATTACAGCTGTAATCATGATTACAATTTTGATTGCAGTAATCAATTACTTGTAATCATGATTCCAAGTAATTGCGATTACAAGTAATCACAACAAAAACGATTACGAGTAATTATGATTACAAGTAATCAAAATATATGATTACATGTAATTTGATTACATGTAATTTGATTACATGTAATTGTGATTACTTGTAATCAAACTATACGATTACAAGTTATTACGATTGTATACTATAGTCAAATTTTTTATGTAAGTATTCATGTGTTTACATATTTTTATGTACATAGAATGTACGCACGCATGAACGTACAATTTGCGATTCCTATACATACAATGTATGCACAAACGTTGTTTGTACGTACAATATTCATAATTATATTATAATATACTTAATGCAATGCGCATATGCTTAGTGCATATAATTATGCATTTATGATACATGTACGCATGTATGTTAGTTTTTACAAAAAGGCAATGTTTTGTATCTTTGTATACATAGACAATGTATGTATGAAAGTAAATGAAAATAATGTTTATCCGTTTGCATGTTTTTATGTACTTAAGTACATATATTGTATAAATTTACGATAATAGCACGTATATACAATGTACGTATGTATATAAAATTGTACGTATTTACGTACAATATGTAAGAATGTTATTTAAAGGTGCATTATATGCACATAATTGCGTAAATAAAATGCGTACATGTATACATGCATATTTATATGTACATCGATATATGTGCACGCAAAGTATGTACTTATGTACAACTTACGTATGTACTTGTATAACTACATACTTTGTTAATACTTATGCGCATGTAATGCATGGATGTACAAAAAAATAGTTATATGTACAATGTACGCATGTACATACAACGTATACATGTACATAATTACAAGTAATGTACAAATACATGCGTACATTTAAATATATGTAATTACAATCTACACATACATTGTGCATACATTAAAAAAATTTATATGAGTAAAGTTATTAAAATTTGTTTTAAAATTTATTCTAAGGCATATGAAACTCGACCTCATATTTTTTAGAAAGCAAACGATAATTTTATTTTGAATTTCTAAATATTAATTCCACATATAAAATTTACCGTTTTTCTTACCATTTAAAAAATTTCTATGAATCATGCATTATGTTATAAACAAAATAAATCTGTATTGTCAAACATTTCATGAAAATACCTGAAAATAACTTTTTATTCAGAGAATTTCAAAATGATATAGAACAATTAAAGCTGAAAACTAAATTTAAAAATCGTTTGATTTTGTCATTTAACTTGCTTGAGTCATAAAAAGTTAACTTGCATGCATTTTATTTATTGCATTGTACACATATTTAGACATAAATGTAATGTACATATGTATATGTGTAGTGTATGTACGCATGTACAATGTATGTACATACATTCATGTATTGTACGTGCATATATATAGTACATATGGATATGCATACATGGAACATACGTGTATTGTACATGTGTGGATACATTCATTGGACATATATACATTGCACCATATGCATAGATAGGGATAGCATGCATGTACACATGTAAAATTTGAACGATAGAATTATGCCCAATATATTTATGCACATATGTACTGTATATGTACACACATATGTACATTATATGAACAATATATGTTCATTTCATCATATGTACATTATATGAATATACATCTGATCGCTATATGTATATACATCTGTACAATATATGCATCTCAAATGTGTGTATGTACGTACGTTATGCATGTCGAATGTATGTATGAATATATGTAAAATATAAATACGCCCAATGTACGTACAATCGTACATAAAAGTATTATGCATATTTGGATACATACATTGAGCATGAACATATTATGTATATGTACATAAATACACTGGACATGCATATCATGTACATGTATACATACATATATTGTACATCCTACAGATATACTTATATTGCACATGCATACATATATTATACTGTTCATAAATAAATTGCACATGCATGCACGGGACATACATTGTACAGACAATGTATGTATGTTCGTACAAACACAAGTACTTGTATATACATGCGTACATGAACATAGATATACATTTTACATACACAAATATTTAATAAAATGCATATATTCATTGTGTATAAATGTACATGTCTACATTGTTTGCACATACATACGTAATTATTATCTATATACATACGTACGTATATTTTATACCTACAATATAAGTGTATGTACATGTGTGTGAAACTAAATTGTCTGAACATATGCACTAGATCAAATCATATGCACATACATTTTAGTTGCATTCATTTGTACGTTTACAAATACGTACAAAATGCAGTACATGTTAATACGTGCAAAATGTATCATTATAAAATACATTCTACTATCTACTGTAAAATATAATCATTTATAAGAATACAATAGTCTTGTAATCGTGTATTTAGAATACATGTAATCATAATTACATGTAATCAAATTACATGTAATCAAATTACATGTAATCAAATTACATGTAACAATGATTACATGTAATCATGATTACATGTAATCATATATTTTGATTACTTGTAATCATAATTACTCGTAATCGTTTTTGTTGTGATTACTTGTAATCGCAATTACTTGGAATCATGATTACAAGTAATTGATTACTGTAATCAAAATTGTAATCATGATTACAGCTGTAATCAAAATTTTTTGAAAATTGTAATCATGATTACAAGTAATTGATTACTGTAATCGACTATGTAATCATGATTACAGCTGTAATCAAACTTTGTAATAACGATTACAAGTAATTGATTACTGTAATCAATATTGTAATCATGATTACAGCTGTAATCAAAATTTTTGAAAATTGTAATCATGATTACAAGTAATTGATTACTGTAATAAAAAAATGTAATCGATTACATTTTTGGCCAACTCTGGCTGAGTAGCGATTTTTATTTTATTTTGTTTGAGTTAGAGCCCCTGAATTAGACAGGCCGACTCATCATCTATTTTTGCTCCAAAGAGCTAACATAAGCACAATACTAACATAACTTTAACTTGCAAAACTTTTTTGCTCCAATATTGCTTGATAGATCAGCTCTGATAGTATAGGAGCCTTAGTTTGAGTAAGTCTTTATAATGATGTCAGAGTTTGCCATTGTTGTCCGTGTATTTCTATTGGCCTAAAAATCACGAGGTAGGATCCAGTTTTTTCTCATTCAATTCTAATTGTTTTGGTTGTCATCAGCATAAAATTTACAAAAGTCGTAAAGGTATTCGCGATCGCAACGCTCGAGTACGCCGTCTAGCGGGAGCCTGTAAATATCGGACATTAATTTATCACGTTTTCATTTAGTTCCATCAAAGTCATTGACTGAATCAGACGCCATTTTTTAGCAGCAAATAAGAAACAAAATTTCCCTAAGGAAAAGGCCGAAGAACTTCAAAAAAATCTCCAGAATATTAGTAAATCTTTCAGGAACAGAACACGCCAAACATTTGAAGAAAAATTCCTCAATAATTTTTAATTTCTATTATCAACAAACTTGCAACTGATGACTTCCGATTTCGGATACTGTTACAGATGTGTGTATTAAGGTAAAATGCATTTCTTCTGTCTTCAATTCATTACGAATTAAAGTGAAGTCAACATTGCTTTCGTCATTCCAGTGAATAAATATGAATTCAGAACATACAGAATTGTAATAGTTATAGCATATTCTTCTTCGTTATAGAATAGTATATATTTCTGTATCCATATAATTCGGAAAACAACAATAAAAAATTATCCAAGTTACTTGAAATAGTGCTATTTGTGCTGATTCTTAATTAATTTAAATCGTTTTCTTGGTAAGTTTTTTTTAATTTTGAAAGAATAAGTTCAACTAGAATTCAGCTATTCTGTTTTTAGCTACATATTCAAATTCATATCAATTATAAAATTTTGCTGTGTAGTATGTTATCTAAAAGTAATGAAGGTATAAACTATGTATCTATTATTTGAGAATAAAGTTTTCAAACAAGGAACTTATCAATTTGGAATTCTCCGGGAATCATAAATCAGGTAAGTGCAATGATTTTTACAATAAAAAATTTGCTTGTAAATATTTTTTTTTCATTTGATGATGGTTCTCTACAGAATGGTTTTTTACGTCTGATTAAGAACTATAAGAATAATAAAAAAAGAAACAATATGAAAGTTTTTATTTCAATGTTAATAATTCTTAAAATCGTTTTTTTTTATCCTAAGAATTCTTTATTTTCCGTTTTTTAGTTTATAATTTTTTGATAAAAATTGTTCTCAAAATAGTTTTGAAAAATTAAATGGTATAACATTATGTGTTTATGTATACTTCTTGTATATTCCAATGTTTATGATTCAGAAAAGTATGGAATAAAAATTCGGTACTTACGACGGATTAACGCCACCGCCGCTACAGATTTGGCGGTTTTTAAGTGCCGCCAATCTACACTTAAAATTTTTGCGACAGTTCATAAAATAAAACACTTTATTTAAAATCAAAATAGTTAATTGGATTTCGGTGGAAAATGAGCCGATATAGAGTTTAGCATAGATTCAAAACAATCATATCGCCATATGAACTCTGATGAATAAGATTCCAAATGAAATAACATTTCCAAAACGTACGTTTGCCAAGATAAAGTTTTATGTTGTGGGAATTGGTACATTTTCGTTTTTTCGGAAAAATATTTCCCTCCTGAAAAAATAAAATTGCATCTTGTTTTGTTTTTGGCAAATCCCAAAGACGAATATTCGTAGCACTAAAAATGGCGACAAAAAAGAATTGTTTTTTTTTTGTTTTTGTTTCGTCAGCATTCTTTATTTTACGTTTCTTAGTTTCTAAATAATGATTTTTATTGAAACTTGAAATTTTTTGATAAAAATTGTTGTCAAAAAACGTTGTTTACAAAATTAAATTTCATAAAATTATGAGGCTTATGTATACTTTTTGTTCATTTTAATTTTTGAACTAATATGATTCTTAAAACTATAGAATGTAAAGTTTAAATGGGCCTTTCATGTTATATCATTAAATTTAGTAATACTATTTCTCGGGCATTAGGTTTTAACTCTTATAAGAATATACATATTTTTTTCTGTTAATGTACAAATATTTTTCCGATGTGTTTTGGATATTCCTTCTCTAATAAAAAGAGATACCATTTTGTTTTCGGTTGTACAAGAAAGAATATCAAGCATTTTTCTTTTTTAAATTTAATAAGCCACATTAAAGAAGGAACGTTGCAATGCTACACGCTACATTAACGACGTCTCCAGAGTAACTGAATGACGGTTCATATGGAAATCGCAGGTAAGCGTCTCATACAACAACGCCCCCTATAGTTCGTTGCGATCGCGAATTGTTTTCCTTTAAATATTTTTTTATTCCTAATTTAAAGTAATTTTCCAGTACTGATATTATTAGCGTAAGTATTAAATTATGATTGTGAACTCATCAAATTTATTTGAACAATATTATGCTATAAGAATATAAATGTTATTCTAAAAAATGATTACTTCGAAAAATCACTTCTGTTCACCAAGAGATCTAAATGTTTATAATACTAATAGATAGTAATATTTGGACGTGGAGATTCTTTGTACACCTTGGTGCCTCAGAGGATGGAGCGCTCGTCACCCAATGAGGTGATCCGGATTCGAATTCCAGCGATGGCGGGTCGATTCGAATTCCGCACACGGTTCGCACTGACCACAAAGCTGATTTGAAATAGCCATTGTGATAGACGGGTCTTGGAGAGTCGCCTTGCCATCAAGCTAACTGTGGGAGGTTTTCGTGGTTTTCAAAATGCGCTTCACAAATGCGGTTTAGTTTCATCAAAAAGTCCTCCACGAAGTCCTTATCAATATTTGATCCAGGAGTTCCCTTGTTTCTTGGATCGGTTTCAAAATTACAAGGCTACGGAGTTGAACATTGGTAGTCGTAAAATCAAAAATTGGGACGGCTATTCAATGACGGTTATAAAATAAAATCACGTTTTTGCGATTCCAGTTGTGTAAGTTTTTGTTTTTATTTTTGATAAGGATTGCAAGAATATTTATTAAGGACAGTCTCTACGGATCACCCTGTTTCTTACAAATATCATAAGTTTGGCAATTTTGTAAATTTAAAAAATTTATTTCTTCCTTTCCTGTTATTGGAAGTCAATTAATGACCACAGATTTGAAAAATAAGTGACCACAGATTTAAAAACGAAAAACGTGGGGAGCATGAAATACATAACAGTACATATACGCATACATATACACATTTTCTTATTCATACACATGCAAAACACATACACATTCAGATACAATTACAGATATACATACACATATTCTCATGAACACACATACTGTTACTGTTATGTATTTTATGCACCCCACGTTTTTCGTTTTTCAAATTTTTGTTTTTTAATTATTATTCTCCACTACAAAAACGTGGTTTTTAAAAATGTTACTTTTATTTTTATTTTTTTTTGTACTCACTTCCAAAATCTCAATGTTTTCGCTCACTGTACACAAAACTTTTCAATTGACCTGTGACACTAATTTGAAATAATCGAATCGACATCAAAAGACAATCGCGAAAATATAAATTTTTCTTTAATTTTAAATTTATTTTACTTTGTATGTCTTTTTCATTTTCATGCATTGTCATCCAATTCTGAACTATGTGCCAAATCTGAAGTCTGTAGCTAGTCGGGAAATTAGTCTAAAATCGATTACAAAATTCCACCAGACATACACGAAAGCAAGTTGATATAAACGTGGTAAAATAGTTAAAACGGTATTTACTTGGAAATTATTTATTTATCACTAATTTAATAGCATTATTTACAAGTAATATTTATTTATCATCTCTCCTTAATATTATTCACTGTTATCATTGTGTTTTTGATTTATAATTAATGGCTTAGAACTAAAAGTGTTATTATTTAGCGATCTTTCGTATCCTTAAAATAAAATTTCCTTACCGCGGATTTCATGACTATAGCTCGTTCACCAGGAGTTGGCACTTGGCTCCGCCTTCATCACGTGGTATGCGACGATACTATTTCGCTATTTTTGGGAGAAGGTTGTGAGCAAACTTGAACAATGTTGCTATTTGGCGATCGTTTGGCAAAAATATTTATTTCGCAAACTTTATGTGCATTTTTTTAACAATAAATATTTCATAAATTTGATTATATTTTGCACCATTTCTTATGATATTTCTTTCTTTTGAGTGAATAGTTTGTCCTTTATGAACCATTTCGCTGGGAGAACAACAGTTTTTAAATTTAAACTATATTTAATTAGCTAGTGTAACAAAAGGTATAATAGCAGATGATAAAGCAAAGTAATGACTGAAAAATAATTCACTTTTTGTGTTTGGCGCAAATTAAGGGTTGTCTCAATTTCAACAACGGAGATGTTTCTCTTCTAACTCCCGCGCTGAAATGAACTCTGCGTCCCAGGAGGTGGAGCCAAGTCTCAACTTCTGGTGAACGAACTATAGATACATTTAGTTAGAAATATTAAGCATAGTGGTGAAAACAAAGCTTATCAAACTACATTTTATTTTCTTAATTTTCCTTTCACTTTTTAAACTTTTTTAAGGACTAAACGAACCCTGCATAAAGTGATATCATTTTATCACGCAATGTCTTACGATTGAAGTATTTAATCACCCAATTATTATAAGTTAAAAGAGTTATGTTTCCTTTTTAATTTACTTTCAAAATGAATTGCGTTCAGCCAACGTATGTGACAAAGAATATGAAATAGTTCTATAACAATATTAAGAATTAATTTATTATGATAAAATATAATAGAAGAATAAATATTTAGCTATAATTACTCAAGGAAAATTTTTTTAAGAATTTTTTTATAGTAACCAAACATTGAAAATGAATTTCAAGAACAAATCAGTATACCAAGTTGCAATGGCTATCGAACAAAATGATTAAGTTTAAATTTTATCGCAATAGAACTAGGAACGAAATCTGTAGAACTTGCGTTATTACAATAGAATATTTATTTTAAGATCTTTCAACTGAAGCATGTTTAGCTTCGATGCAATCATTACTTTATAGTCAAAAATTAATGATTGGGTATCATTTATAAGCCTTGGTTAGCGGGAAAAGCAGGACGAAATCCCTTAGTTAAGAAGGTGAAAAAGAAACTCAAACTTAGCCTGGATTTAACAAATTTTAAGAGTTTATTAAGAGTTCATTTTAAGAGTTATTTTAAACCAGACGGGATTTGAAAATAAGTTCGTGTTTTCAAACTAAACTGTGACAAGGTGACAGTAGTAAAAGGTTTATAAATTAGTTTCCAGTAAAAGATTAATAGTTGTACTGAAGACATATTCCCAGAACAGCCGTTGGCGATGGGATTTGGAAAGATTCACTGCTACGAGCAGTATTAATCATCTATCGTGATTCGTGCTTTAAGCTAAAGTTCGTGTTCTTCTCATTATTTATGAATGTATCATTAGCATTTTGTTATCCCGTTGGCGACAGAAATTATTCTGTGCACAGAGACTATGTGACTTTACTGAATGCATTATTACACGTCGCATAATTCGAGTTTTAGCTTTCAGATTTCAGAACTCAGTGCAAAATGGTAATGCAAAAGTTGGATTCTAGATAAAGTTACCGATTTAAATGCTTTTTTTTATTGGGATGAAAAAATATCAGCAAATCTTTACTCTTAAAAGAATTCAGTGAAATATTTTTACCCCAGTAATAATGTTTCCGGATTTAAAACGAAATATATTTCATAATTCTTATAACACAATTACATACACAGTATGCTCCATTATGACTTACTTTAATGTACATTCTTAGAATCTTTGTCGAAAATGAAAATGAAAAAAGTATCAACATTCGGAGACATGAATAAATATTTAAGCTTAGAAGACACAGACTGCTAGCAAAATATGACGAATTACGACTGAGGAAGGACAACTGAAAACAACAAAACCTGTTTTATTGTCGGATAAAACAATGAGAAGTTGGAAAGGGGGTAGTTTAAATATAACGTAAGCACCTAAAAGAAAGGAGTGTTTTTGATTTGCTTAAATTCGGTGACAATGACTGTGGAGGGGTAGGAACAATCCTTACGTAAGATACTAAAACTCACTTACTTTCAATTTTTAAAAAGAAAATTCCGAAAAATTTGAAAAGTTTACATCTGGAACATTTTATAGTTTTAAATAAAAGCAAAATTTTTGAAATGAAAAATATGGAAAAAAGTTCTTTTAGGAGATTCTGAAATTAAGAAGTTTGACCACTGAAAGAATACCCAGATAATTCCCCTAGAAACCCTAGAAGAGCATATTTTACTAAAAATTTTACAAACCTAAAGCATATTTTACTCAAAATTTTACAAACAAGATTTGTATTCAAACTTACATTTTGTTTCATGTAAAATTACATCGTGTATTTGAGCATAATTCTAAAATTAAATTACTATGGTAAAAATCAAAGGAGAAGAAAAAAAAATCTAGGAATCATTGTCTTTTTCTAACATACGCAAGCATAGGCTAAAGGTTGGCTTATTTTTCTTCTTTTTAGATAAAAATAATTGAAATTCCAAAATCGCCAAAAAAAGTTTCTACATAGTGTTTGAGAGACTCCAAGGCGGTTATTAGAAATATTCTCAAGTTTTGTCAGTTAGTCAAACTGGTGTCACTGTTTCCCCCTTTTTCCTCACTAGTGATTCAGCTGATTTTGATAGCGCTTTTTCTCAAATAATATTTGTTATTTTTGCATTTTATTTTTGACAAGAATCTTTAAAATATACATTAAAGATGGTCCTTACTTCCCGGATAGCATATACATTCCATAGTGGTTAGAGTATCCGGATACGGATCCATCTGGAAGTTTCTTCTTCGATCATAACTGGCGCCAAAGAATATCTCTTACACACTCCAATAAAGTTCCTTAACTCATTTTTTTTAAAGTAAATAAACAGATAACCAAATAAAATCCACAACATTTGTGAGCGTATTATTCGTTAATGTCTGGGCTATTGAAAGTTTCTAACAATAGATTCAAAGCAAACTAAGCGAAAGTCAACTAAAAAATCGAAATCGAGTTTAAAGAATAAAATTCTTGCCACCGCCAAAAAAAATATGAGAGGGCAATTTCAAAGAAGGAAAAGCTCAACTATTTGTTTTGTAATAAAACTAAACAAGCTTCGATCCAACCAATAGATACTAGGAATACAAATAATAAGTTTAAATCTTTCTGTGATAAATAGATTTGATAGCAATCTAATTTCACGAGGCATTACAGATAAGAGTGATGATGTTATTCAATAAATCAAGTGAGTGGTTCATTCAGAAAAAAGAAGCAATAATGGAGACGCTGGACACAATAGGAAGGCAACTAACGACGCCATTTTCTTTCGCCAAGCGATGGAAGTAATTTTGTCTTCATACAAGCTTTGACTCAGCATTTCTTCATTAAATGTATTGTTACACGAGGCATTATGTCTGAGGTAATGCACTGTGATAAATATCTGGGCATTATGTATCATTTTACTATTAATTTATAGATAAAGTGTCATGAGGAAGTGTTTGAGAAAACAAAAATAACTACGAGATCTGGCCAGACTTAAATTTGAAATTTTAGAAATTAGATCTGGAGTGGCTGTGACCTTGAATAACCTTTGCTTTACTCATTGGATTTTTTACATACTAAAATCTAATCTTAACAAAGTTCAAAGGGTTAACAAAGTCCAAAGGGTTAAATTAAAAGATTCTCGCTACTGCCCGTTGTGGGCCAAGGGAACATAAGGGCCCACAATTTCATGACCAATGACATGATTGTGGTAATACTGCGCACAGGCCGTCTTTACTTCCCAGACAAGTTGGCATCCATCGATATGAAGCTGGTTGGGCTTCCAAACCACCACTGGGATTTAATTCCAATTCTTCACAATGACAATTCAGTGCCTTTACCACTGATTCTTCGCGGCTCTTAACTTCAAATATAACTATTCATAATTAGTACTAACCATTAAATTACAGAGTCAGACACAAAACGTACTTTCTCTGAATAAATATACCTTTTTTTCGATGAATTCGAATTTATACCTCTAAAATATGGAAAATATGGTCCCATTAGAGGATCAAGAAAGAGGTCAAGAGTTCGGGCTTCAAATTTGTTAATTTCACTTTTTATGTTTTTAATATCTAACAGTAATTTCTAGAAATTATATTAAAACTGATTAAAAAGTTCTTGTACCCACTTCTTGTACATTCGTTAACGCAGAAATAGTTTCCAGGAATTTTTTTAAATTTTATTAGAGCGTTAGAATTTACTATTTATTTATTATTTTATTTTACGGAAGTTGAAAAAAAATATGAAATTGTAAGTGATACAAACTTTTAAAATTAAAATATGAAATTTTAAGTGACAAAATACAAAATTTGAACAAAAGAGGTAGAATGTTTCTGAGTTACATAATTTCGAAATAGGTGAATTTTCAATTAATTTTTCAAGATTTTGCTAAAACTTGGTAATTAGTTATTTATCACATAGATTAAAAACATTTGCATGCTATACTTTTCGAAATTTCTTTTAGTTCAAAATTTCTGTTAATAAATAAAATCATTTCAACTGTAATTAATAAAATCATAAAAAATCATTAAAAAAATTTTTCTTTCTTCATGAAACTGTCTTTAGGTAACCGATTTTTTATAACTGAGTGTGAGAATTTCCTGAATTAACTCATTTAATTAGATTTAACTAAAAATATAAAAAATGTAATTAACTATCAGGGCATTCGATTACACACGTGACTAAACAAATGGGATTATAGTTTCCAGATTGCATTTACCACTTCATATTTTGTAGATAAAAAATTCAAATTCATGGAAAAAAAGGTGTATTTTTTTCAGAGAAAAAATATTTTTGGGTTCAAGTCTGTAACTAAATAGTTTAGACTAATTAGTAATAGGCATGTTTGAAGTTAACCTTTTGAACCATTAAGATTGGTTCTTAGTTCGTGAAAATCCGATTATTATAATGACAATTATTCAAGGTGATATCGTTTTTTTCCTTACTGTACAGTGAACGGTTTTTCCTCACTGTAATTGGTAGAATAGTTTTTAAGAAATCGAATTTTATCTATCTGACTTTTTTTAAATTCAACTTATTAGGAACTTTTTAACCGATTTTACTCAAATTTTGTATTTTGCCGTATAAAATAATATTCTTTAAGAAGAGGCAAAAAATTGTATACCTTACAATTCAAAAATTTTCAGACTATTATTAAATAAAAAATAATAAATATTTACTAAAAGTTATTGTTTTTTTTTTGCATGGCATTATATTTAGATAAACGAATTTTATAATTGAGTTCCAAATTTTTTTAATTCGCTTTAAAAGTTCTTGAGATACGCAAATAGTAAAATTAATATTAAGGAGTTCAAACTTTGAACCGCTATTCTGATCAGAACTATCGGGACCATATTTCTCAGATTGCGGCTATCCCTATATTTTGGCGGCCAAATCCTTGAAGAAAAAGGTATGCTTATAAGGAGAAAGTACGTTTTTATGTCTGATTTCGTAACTTAAAATATCGTCTGCACTTATCAATTAGCATGTTTGAGGTCATCCCCTCGAGCCATTAAGATTGAGTCCTAGAACGTGAAGATCCGGTCATAAGATCAAAAGTTATTCAGGGTGGTCCGTTTATTTTTTTGTGCTCTGTACACCTCAAGAGATTGGGCCAAAAGCACAGAGATAAAGCTTTCAAAAAAAGGGTAATTAGTCCAAATCACTAATGCATAAAATTATTCAGGGTATTCCGTTCCGTTTAATCCTTTGACGCATATGGGACACTTATTTTAATATATATATATATTTCTGTAGCTCCAATTACTGGCAAAATATAGTTTGGTATTTTTTAATTTAAAAAAAAAACTGTTTAGTAGTTATTAAAAAATGTGATGGATTATCGGAATTATATTTGTTCTAAAATATGAAATCTAAAAAAAAAATTTTCAAATTTTCGTACATTTATATAATTTTTTTGAAATTTTTTTTATCAACAATTGATTTTGTAAATTGCAGAAATTTTAATAATGAATAACTGTCTCCCTTAAATCTAAATAAGTGGAAATGTGAAAAAGTTTCGGAAGTGAGCCACGTTTTACCTTTAACGTCGAAAAAGACACAGATGTTTCATGCTGTATTTCATAACCATAAATTATTAAAATGTTAAATGTAATATTTTTTTTACTTATTTTGACCTAAATTAATGCAAAGTAATGAAAAAAGTCTGAAAAATATGTTTAATAAAAATTCTGCTTCAAAGGGTTAGACCGTTCTTATTAAAACCGTATTAATATTTTAACAATGAAAAAAAAAACGCAATCGATATCTATCAGATTTCAATTGAGAAAGAGTAATGTAGTAAACAACAAAACTGATTTAATTAAGAGGCGAAAAGTTCAAGGAGTTTCTAATAATCGACCATCAACTTTCCTCTGTTCCCTTCAGCAATCAAACCTGTCTTGTTGTTTATGACGTTTGCCTTCCTATACTGTAATTTGTCAGATTTCGATGGCGTTTTTGGTTTTTCATCGGTTAAGTATTGATTTCTAATTCCCCCAACGAGTATACTTTTTTGTTTTAATTTTCGATGAGGATTCCAAAATTTTTTATCAAGTTTCATTGGCACCAAAGGCTTGTAACACATTTGTCGCGATCCATTGATATTTTACCTGATAAATATTAGGTTACTCCAAATATAATAGTGTAAAAAAGCACTAAAATGTAAAGTGAGCAAAAAATCAAAACAAATGAATCACTTTGAACAACTTTTGATCTAGTGATAGGATTTTATCGAACTAGGATTTAATCTTAATGGCATGAGCGAAATAAAAAAAAATTATTTTTTGAGTGAAATTATTCTTGGATAGACGAATTTTATAATTGTGTGCAAAAAGTCTTTTATTTGCTAAAAAGGTATCGAGATATGGTGAAATACGCAAAAAGTAAAATTAACATTAAGGGATCCAAACTTAATCCGACTGATCTCCTGACCATATCATAAGGACCTTATTTCCATGACTGCGGCTACCCTCTATTGTTTGGGGGTCAGGAATCATATTCCATGAAAAAAAAGACACGTTTCTTCAAAGAATGTACGTTTTTGTGTCTTACGTTTCTTAAAATATTATCTGCACTAACCAATTAGCCAAATTGGAATATATCCTTCGTAGCATTAAGACCTAGTCCTAGTACGCAAAAATCCGATTGTTAGATTAAAAGTTAATCAAAGTAATTTTTTTCCGCACTGGTACCATTTTTTACAATGATTTTTTTCGAGGAAAAGAGGTAAGTAATATAAAGTAGTAACCCTTTGATGTATGTGCTGTCACTTATTTTATATATAGGTACTTTTAGTAAATATATCATTTTTTATGGTGTGGCATTAATGAGTTAATAACAATATCCGTAGATGAATGATATCGTTTAATATAATAGGAGAGCGATAATATTCGAAACTAAATGAACAGTGCAAACGATTAACTTGGCAAGACATTTTCCCTTCTGTTTAAAATGTGCTGTTGATGATTCATTAGGAAAGATGCATTGCTTCAGAAGCAATTCATTCTAAAATTTGCTTGAGCAGTTTAAGGACGAACTTCTAAATGAGCATTCCACACATTCTGGAATGCTTGAGGAATTTCATATACTACTTCCTCTTAGGTATGTAAGCACTATTTCTGTCTTCTAAATGATTTGCTTTTTAAAAATTTTCAGGAGTTACATTCGAGATAATGTAACACTAGTTAATTTGTGTTATTTATGTCTGCTACATTTAAATACTATTATAGGTGAAAATTCCAAGGAACATTTCAGTTTAGTTTAAATTGTTAATTAGTGAAATCTGTAAATCCATAGTTCTGATTTTTACCTCTTCAAACCCTTGGGGATGTATGTAGACGTTTAAATTTTTATAATTATAACAATATAAAAGTAAGTATAATAGTAACTTATTCACGACAGAATTCCTCAACAAGAGAAATATTTTTTGTTTGTTTGGTAGCACTGATAATGTTATTTCAGATATATAGTAAAAGATATAAAATAAGCGTCAAGTAATTTTTCGGCAGTCAGTGCAATTAGATTATCTGAACAAATAATTAATATTTCATAAAAAAAATATCAGATGGATTAAATTTAAGTTTATTTGGGTAACACTTGAAATTTATAAAAAAGTTAATTTTTTGAGAAAAGTCTTTTGTTTCACATAAGGAATTTCAAAGTAAGCCTTTAAAGTGCGAAAAATAAAGATTAACGAAAACTGGGGGAAAAATGTGCATTCAGAAAAAAAAATGGATTACCCATACAACTTTCGAATTTTTGATGAGATTTTCATTCTGTAAAGTATTATGGAAATATCTAAAAAAAATCTTTTAAATTCTGTATAGCAGTTAACTGTAACTGTGGCGGAATATGCTAATTCTGACGCAAAAACGAAATTTTTTCTGAAGATTCTTTGCTTTTATATTCTATTCGATTTAGCTTGCAAAAATAAACCCTGAAATTATATTTTGTAAAATTCTGACAATTAACGGATATACAATGACAAATGAACATTTGGCTCAAAAAATGGAATGTCGCCAATTTTTTGCATTGATAGAAACAGATTTACGTAAAGCATCACTCTGGAATCGTGTTGCTTTTAAGCAATGCATTATGTTAACTTACTTATTCGTACAGAAAGGTAAATGAGACCCCAAATTTAAAAAGTAAATAAAAAGTGGTAGAAAGATTTTCAAAATTATTCATTAGGTAAACATGTCAACCTACACGGATAAGTAAATCTCACTCCAGAATGATAAAATAAATAAAAATAGGTGGTAATATTATCTTTCCTCACATAAAAACTAAGAAAAGAATTAATTTATTTTCTCTTTATCAGGCTGTTTGGTCTTGCCGTATCAAATATATCATTTCTGGAATTTATATGTTTTTTTTCTTCATTTAACTCGTACGTATACAAAAAAAAAACTTATAAAGTTTTGTTAGGTTTGATAGAACTATGCTTTTAAAGACAGAAATTAAACATAATAGACGCTTGCTTTCGTATCTGACTAGGAATCAATACGATTTAGCTCTTTCATTCAATAAATAAACAAACAAATAAGCAAACAAACAAATAAATAAATAAAGAAAGAAAACTGGCTATATAATTATTTCAGGGTTCACCTTGACCTCGTCGAAAAAATTGTGAACGATAGATAAGTAATCAATTATTTTTAAGTAATCAATTATTTTTAATCAATCAATTATCTACAATCATCGAATCATAAATTTTTAATAATTTAGTGTAGCTAACATAATTTAAGTTTACTTAATATACACATGAATTTCTTTCTGAGTGTACACATGTCGCGACGTTGGAAATACAGTACCGTAGTATCAAAAAAGAAGGTCAGAGGAGTGAATTGCCAATTGAACCTTATTAACTAACCAATTCGCATGAGAGAATTTTAGTTGAATGCAAAATCGTACTGAAGTCGGATGAGTCTAGTGCAGAAAAACTCAAAATAATACGATTTGAGCAAGAAGTTGCGCATAATGGGGACTTTTATTAACAAAACGGCAGCTGTCTAGGATAAATGGTATAAAATTTTTCATGAAGGGTGTTTATTAATATTGAATATAATCTGTTCAACTCAGGACAAATGAGCCTAGCGATCTCCAATGATCATTTTCGGTTTCTGATCAAATCTATAGAGGTGATCAAAGAGTTGCGACCAGTGACAACTGGGTAGTACCTACTTGAATTAAGAAATGTTGCAATCACCAATAATCTCTATAAATCGTGCTACTGTGTTCCTTTAGCATGACTTTACATTCACTTGAAAATGCTCTCATCAGAACTAGTTAATCAGTTATACGCGATCTCCATCGCATTCTTGTCAACTTTCTGAGTTGTTCGAATTACGAATGTAAATTTTAAGCTATCACATGCTCTCGGTTTTCATTCGAGCAACTCTCATACAAGTCCTGAAAAAAGATTAAATCGAACGAATAAATTGGAAAGTATTTCTTACTAGAATCCAAATCCATCTTCCGTTCAAGAGATTGGCTTTGTGGGCCTGCTGAAATATCCTCTCAGCGAGTTGCATTCCACATGCCACTAACACTACTCGAACGTCACTGCGGATGATATCAGCCACTGATTCGAACAGCTTGGTGTTGCTGAATCGCTGACTGAGTTGCAGCTGAAGATCGCTCTTGTGGACGTAGTTGCTGTTGTGAAGGGTGCGGGCGAAGGTTTCGTAGAAGGCTGACTCGTCTCTGAGGACAATGGCTCGTTTCCAGCCGTTGCTGTTGAGGAAGAGACCGGTGGCGTGAGCAAGATCTGCGGCACTTGGGTCCAGGCTCAGGTAATACGGGTTTATGACCTAAACATTCAAATAAAAAAAAGAGTTTAGCGAAATTGCATGTTCATAAATTGCACTGTTTTTAAAAATTCGAGAAACAAACCATTTTGGACAAATTGTATGATGTCTTTAAACAAAACCATTAAAAATGTATTGCAGATATAATGCCAATAGAGGTAATTAAAAAGTTTTTTTCCGGTTTTATTTTCATCTTAATAGATTAAATACAGCACTTAACATGCTGTTTATTTGGTACACCTGTTGCCTCCCGTGTAAGCAACTGATTAAATAAATTTTTTAAACTTAAGAGGAATCTTTAGAGAACTCCTCCTTCACTTACACTCCCACAAAACTCTTAATTTAATGGGCAACATCTTTTAATGAACACGATGATAACGTGATATGAAACGTAATTTTCACCGCTTTCAAATGCTGCGATTAAGGAGCAAACTGGAATTGCGTTTGGAAACGATAAACTTTTGTCGGAAATATGTATTTAAGGAAATGTATATTTTCATTTTTTCCCCTACCATAATACTTCTGAAACTGATTGTTGTCACTTACCCGGTTTAGGTTTTAAACATCTCAATAAGGAAATATCCTTAAACTTACTGTTACGAGTGGGTATAAGGAGATATAGAGTACGTAACCAGGAAATGATGACATAGACAAGGCATTTTCAAAATGTTGTCTGTGTGACGTTTTTATGTGGTTCACCACTGTTATCAAAAATAAACACCGCAACTATTAATCATATTTAGATCCTCCATTGAGATTTGCTGCCAAATTTTGAAAAGTTCTCGCACAAAATGCAAGATCAAAAAAGTAATAGTAATAATTTTAACACTTTCAATAAGCCTTTGCAAAAGAATGTGCTTCGTAAATAATAAGACTATTTTTTATATAAAAGGAAGTGTGCCAACAATTTCATACATATCATGATTTATTTTAATTTTACCACTTTTATAAATATATAAATAATCTAACGCAACAATAATATTCTTTTTTTTCTCATGTGGATTAGACCCAGTCCTATACTTTACAAGTATTTACTCTTTTGAGTGTATGTGGTCGTCAACGATTTGATAAGATATGTAGTGATTTTAGATATGTAAAGGTTTAGAATCTCTAATAAGTAACAGCTTTCATAGTTATTGAGTAACATTAATCAATTTCTAATTGTTAGCAGTATTTCATGTACTTCAAAAATATAAGACAAGCTTTTACATTTGCTCATAGTCTATATCCTTCAACTTATTCAACGCATGTACTGGATATCAGAAACTTTTTTTTCTTCCTTACAATTAGTCACTTTAAAATATTTCCACTCTGTCACCGGACGAGCATTCATAAAATCTTGTTTAATACTTCTCTGATTTTTCAGTAGATCACATTTTAGTTTATCAATAGTTTACAATGAAGTTTCAGTTTGTCAATAGACTTCTTCAAATTCTTTTCTTCATTAATAGTTAATCACACTTAACATCTTCTAGTTCATCAATAGACTCATTTAACGTATTTTAGTTTACCGCATTTAATATATCATTGATTGCTCCACCGGAATTAATACAAAACTTCTCGTCAAAATGTAAAATGCAAAAGTTAGTTTAATTAGTTTGTGAACAATTTTCAAACCTCTCGGGAACAAAATAAAATGTTAAGGTTTTTAAAATAATTAATACAAAACTTCTCGCCAAAAAGTAAAATGCAAAAGTTAATTAAATTAGTTTGTGAATAATTTTGAAACCTCACGGAAACAAAATAAAACACATAATTAAGCGATTCAATAATCGCCAATTAATAAACGCCAATAAGTTTTGTTAGCAATTGTTAAGTATAAAATAATATATCAATTTATTATGAAAGTATCAATTTTGATATTTACAGTGTTATTTCTGTCCTTTTCATTTTCAGACACAATATTAAGGTTTTTAAAATAATTTGCGCAATGCTACAAAATTTATCACCAAATTCAAAATTAGTTGGTTAGTTAAGTTAGTTAATATAATTCAAAATTAGTTAGTTTAAACTAATAAATTATTATTTCTTAGAATTTAATTTAATAATAGGAAGAATTGTTTTGAAACTGTTCCCAATATAATCTTAAAACTGTTAAAAAATAGCTCTTTTATGTAATCTTTAGATTGTTAAAGAATCTCATTTAATCAGTTTTATGAACATCTTTTTTAGAATTATATCTTTTCTTTTATTATGTTTGAAACTGTATGTGCTTCATTGTATAATAAGTTTAAAAAAAGAAAGAAAAAGAAATTTGTACGAATTGAACACTCAGCATAACATTGCGTTGATCTAAATATTTATTAACTCTAAGATAATTTTTTTATTTTAATAAAAATATAGCAAAACGCTTACAATTTTATCGAATAGTTTATCGAATAGTACTGAGAAGAAAAACGTAACGCATCTGTTAGATAACCAAATAGTAATTTTTCAGGATTGTTTTTTGAATATTGATATGCATGAATGAATAAATAAACAAAAGTTAACATTTAAAGCAATTAAAAATAAATCAATGAATGGAATGAAAAAATAAATAAATGGATCAGTAGCGAAAATATAACTAAAACCTCAGACCAAAAAAAGAAAAAAAAAGAATTTGTATTTAAACAAATACCGCTTTTACAAAATTGTCTCACTTTAGGAGAAATACTATTCCTTTTAGGAAAAGTATTCATTTTGGGAAACTTTTATCAACTATTATAAAGAAAATATTTTCAATTACTAAGTTCAAATTAGACCTTAATAAAAAATATTCTACGCCATTCCTTCATTAATATCATTACTAGCCTCCCTTCTCTTTATTTGGTGATTGCTATTCTTAGAAGGTTAATAACAGAAAGGAAAAATATATTTTCCCAGTCCCAACTAATTTTGCTTCGGGATTAGGAAATGATTGGACTCGATTTGAAAACGCAGACAAAAAAGAAAAGAAAAAAAGGAAAGATTTCTCAGAGAAAAAGATTTCATTTCTGATACAGACGAACTTGAGGCCACTGTATGGAAGTTAACTTATTTTTTCTTTCAACACTGGTGGAAAATGTTTATGGGGGCAAATTGGCAGCACTTTCATTTTCTACTAAAGTTCAGTGTGATTTTCTGTATCCCTCTATTTGGAACAATAACAAACAACAAAAACATCTTTTGTCATAAATATGTGAGAAAACTTTAGCATATTTTAGTGAAATTATTTAAAAATTTTATGATATGTTTCATTTTATATTCTTATAATTATTATTTTCGATACAATGTAAAAAAAAATATGTTTACAATTTCAGTGTTCAAATTTGCATATTTTTATAAATTTAATGATTTTTCAACGAATTTTTTGTATTACTTTTTCAACGACAGTTCCAAATAGGAACTTTTTGCTTACAATTGAAGAACTTGATAGAAAAAGGTTTTTATTGAAATGTTTGAAATTTTTTTCTATAGGATAAATCTTATTTTTTTTCGCATAATACTGCCGGGCATCGATTTAATTTTAGATAAGTCATTAGATTTAGAATGATTGAGTCGACTAGGACATTAAGTAAGTATTTTACAGTGTTTTTGTAGTGGAAGTAGTTTTCGAGTGCATTTGGCACTAAACGGTCGATCGAAACCTGAGAAATGCTTTTCTTCGAGTGCATATTAAAATGCAAAATGTGTGAACAAAATGTGTTCAAATGAGTGGTTCAGGCTTATAGTTCAGCTTTTGAAGGAGTTAAAGTTTTCTTTAAGGTTTTGCACTGAAGGTTTCACACACAAATTTAAATTAAAATTTTGTCTTGCTATCTCATATTGTAAACAAATCGAAGCTTAAATCTAAAAAGAATTCCAAAAGCATGAAAGTTTTAGAATAAAAAAAACTATTATCTATTACAAAAATTGCAAATCTATTCATTCTGAAAATAATTTTAAATAAGAAGTAATAAGCGCTATCATATACAATATTACCAATAATTTTACAACCAAGTCGTCAATTTGTATAGAACAGAACATTTACTTTCTTTACACTTTGAAGTAAAACCCAAAGAATTCTGTATAGTATAAGTTGTAGCTCTAAATTCTCAGAAACATTCTCAGAATAGCTTGAAATTTTATTCAGCATAATGATAGTTTAAGATAAATAAGGTATTTTTATATCAAGATTGCTCATAAATTATTTTATAAAAAAGTATCTGAGCGGAACACAGTAGAAAAGTTAACTTTTTTATATTTTAAGAGAAAATTCAAAGAAAGTGTGTAGATGGTGTTTAATTCTTAGAATCGTCTGTTCATAAACTGTATTATTCCTCACAAAAATTGCAAATATGTTTAGTTTAAAAATAATTCAAAATAAATAAACAACAACGTATCTTGGTTGTTCAAAATTGAATAGTTACTTTTGCATTCTTTCATAGAAAATGCTAAGATAATGCATTTCTAAAATCTAGGAATCGTTTGCTCAAATATTTTATTTAAGAAAAAATTGCAAACTTGCTTTTTTTAAAAATTGTCTTCAATAAATAAAACTAGCTTTCGCAAGAGGTTTTCTTGCGCTTTAGTAATTTCAATTTTAGCTATTTTCAAAAGATGTCTGCATATTATTCTCAAAGTACTCGATGTATTGAATTTTAGTGATAATTTAAAATCTATCCGGTAACTATTAAATCTCACAAACCACCATAAACATGAGTTCGGCATAGTTGCAGAATGGTATAGTTCGGCGTAGATCTGCATAGTTGCAAAATGGTATAGTTCGGCGTAGATTTGCATAGTTGCAGAATGGTATAGTTCGGCGTAGATCTGCATAATTGCAGAATGGTATAGTTCGGCGTAGATCTGCATAGTTGCAGAATGGTATAGTTCGGCGTAGATCTGCATAGTTGCAGAATGGTATAGTTCGGCGTAGATCTGCATAGTTGCAGAAGCAAAAATGCTAAAATTATTTCCATCTCTGTCGTAAGATAAGATAGACAACTCCTCTCAATAGTTCGTTACGTACCTTTCGAGCCATAACTTTAGCATCGAATAATATATATGCTATTGCTGAAAAAAAGCAAGCTCTGTCACCAATAATTAGCATGACAGTATGAGGCATCATAGCACCGTTTATGTTTAACATTTCTACAGTCGTTTTCAGAAAGGATCAGAAATAAATCCAAATAATTACTTTATAAATAAGTTTTTTTTTCTCGATAAGAATACGAAATTATTCTAAATAAATAATTAACGTATAACTAACTATTTAACACTACTTACAATTATTACTTAAGACTACCAAACAAAATGAATATAAATAAATAGTTAACGTGTAACTAATTATTTAACACTTCTTAAACTATCACTTAAGACAACTTAGCAAAATGAATCTGAATAAATACTTGACGTATCACTAATTATTTAACCTTGCTTAAATAATTACTTTAGACAACAAAATGAATTATTATAAATCATTATAGTGTTGCCAATTTAGATAGAGAAATATACGCGTTTTTAGTGTCAAGTAAAATAAATATATATATAGATAATCCATATCCAGATGGTTTGCAAATTACTTTGTAAAAAAGTATCGAAATTGAATACCTTGTGTACAGTTTTTTAATAGAATTCAAAGAATATGAGACAGCAGTTCCAAATTCTTTTATATAGATGGTAAAGGATAGTAAACCAGAAACGGAAAAATAAGAAAAGAAATTCTTTATTAACCGTGAGATTTTCCCTTCTCCTCGTTAATTCCGTTTAATTTATTTCGAAGCATTACGTAAATTTGCAAACTCTCAGCTCTATCACACAATTCCATCTTCCACCTGATTCAAAAAAATGTCTTTATGTGACAAAACATTCGATTACCGTTCTAAATGGTAGGGTAATTAATTACAAATTCGCTCAATCCTTTTTTTGAAAATAACATCTTTGAATTTTCTCTTGGATCATCAATCAATTTTGATGACTTGTTTCTCTCGCTTCTGTAAAATTCTTCGTCATTTAAAAAGATAACAACCGCCAACCATTTCTTTGTTTTAGCCCAAATGAATGAGGAGTTTTTCAGGAGTTTAATTCATCGTAAATTGGAATAAGTTTAACAGGTACTTAGAGTTGCAAGAGACTTCGTTGACTCGATTATTTTTGAAAAAAAAATTGCAATAAGTAGCAATAAGAAAATTATTTTACATTATACTTTATGATCGTTTCATATTGCGTTCTAGCATAAAAACAATGGTATAATCGAATATAAAGTTAATACTGCATATTTTAGTTTTAAAAGATGCATAATTTATTTTATAATAATTAATTTTATTATAAATTATCTACTATAGGCCGGTATGTTTCAGATATATAATATTCCAAATATGCCTGAAAATATTAGTATTAGTTTCCGCAATTAAATCGTTAAAAAAATTATAATTAATCTATTATATATAATTCTCTTACGTGGCTCCCAAATTTTGACTGTATTTCTTTTCCGCCGGTGGAAACGTTTGCTTTGTTTTGTTTACGTTTTGAAAACACCAAAGCATTCTGCCTTTTAATGATGTGTTTCTGATCTATTATATGTAATTCTCTTACGTGGCTCCCAAATTTTGACTGAAGTACTTTGTGCAGCTAAATAAGATTCTTTTCACAACACTTAAATATTTACTTTATTTTCTTCATATATCAGTCGGCAAAGAATTCTGTTATGTTAAAAAACATTTCGCTAAAAAAATAACGAATTCTAAAAGAAATAAAAATAAACAACTTAAAAAATAAAAATGATGTTGCCAGCCATAGAATTTATTGAAAGTTAACTTAGCAACATAAATCAAAATGACATAGAAGCGCGATTAGATCAAAATTATGATACCTGAGCGCTTGACGTAACAAATCCTTCAGTTCTATAAGTGTTGTATCGTCAAATGCCCAAATTAACAATTGTGTTTTTAAAGAAATTCTATAAAAAGTTTTAAATGAACAACCTACTTCTACAACTGCTTCTTGAAGAACTTGGTTCATTGATTAAAAATATTGTTTTAATTTTACAGTACTAACTTTACTTCTACTTTTATTATTGCTATGACCCTCTTTCATTACATTTCACAACTTCATGCTAAATTTGAGGACTTTAAGTTGTTTTGTGGTTGAATACTGATGTTTACATTGTGAATGTGTACATAAAAAATAATATTTAGAGGTTAAGAGTTGCCTCAGAAAAATTTGAATTGTTGAAATTGAATTTAACAATGGAAGCAATCGTTTTTGTGAAAAATTAAATTGTATTGTTGACATCAAAACTAAAAATATTGTGTTTCAATTTAACAATACTACGTTAATTTATACTTTAGAATTGCCTCGGAGAAATTTGAATTGTTAGAAATGACTTAAACAATAAGCTTTATTCTAACTGACAAATACTATATTATAATTTTAACTTTTTCTATGACTTTTTAACTTTTTAACTTAACTAATTTAACTTTTTCTATACTCATTTTCTTACTCTTTTCTTTGTTTTTTATACATTTTATATTTTTGTGATCAAATAAAGAACTTATAGTTGTTCTGCTTCTGAACACTGATGAAAACACAAAATTCCATATTATTAGGGTGGCGCCCTTCAGAGAATTAAAAATGCAAAATTATCTTCAATAAAGCCGATGCTTTACATCCGGCGTTCAGTAGCAGACTACTATTTCATATTGTTTTACAACACATGGTTTAGCCCTCTGGTGGGAAAGACTTTGAAACAAAACTTACAACAGTTACTTTTCTCAACAACTGAAATTTAGAATAGTGTGATTAAGAAAAATATGTGAACTGTTTACCATTTCAAATTAATATTGAAATGTACAGGTTTAGAATTTTCTACAGTGAAAAGTTTTCGGAACTTCAATATTCAAAAAAGTATACAAAAGCTAGACGTTAAGAACGTATCTATTGAGCGAGCAAAGCGAGCATTAGATTGCGAAGCAATCCGAAATGAACTGCGAAAGCAGTTCCGGGGGTTGACGAGCGCCAGCGAGCAGGGGGCGAAGCCTCCTAGTTTTAATTAAATACTCATCTTTAACTTAATATATCAAGATATACAAATTAGATATTTCGATAATTATGATTCGATATTTAGATTGTAAATAAAGTCATTACATGCTATAATTTCTAATAGGTCTGAAAAAGGCAAGGATTAAGAATTGCATAGGAACCAATGACTGGAAATAAGTTACTAAGAGCGATTTCCTGTATGAACTTTTTCGTCACGTGTCTGTTAATAGGTACTTTTATTTACCTAAATTATCTTAATTTCATGTTTTCTAATGATAAATGTCGAAAATGGCATTTAAATTGGTCCAGTATCAGAACTTTAATCATAGTTTTTAAAGATTTGGCGGCTAATTTGACAACGATTACTCAATAATAACTAGCTTGACTTTACGATTTAAAACCTCAAAGTGAACTAATTTAAATGATATTTTCAACAATAATAATAAGAAAACAGGAAATCAAGATAATTTAGGTAAATAAAAGTTCCTGTTTAAAGGAATACATAAAAGCAGTTCCTAATAGGGGAAACGCCCCTAGCGGAGCACGATGACATTTCCAGTTATGGGTACGCATGCAATTTTTAATTCTTATGATGTGCTTTACCTCTCTTAAAAGTTATGTATTATGTTCAGACTCACCCTATGTATAAAGTAAATACATTTAGAATAATTGTTAAAAATGCAGGGAATATTATACTTTTAAGAGGTCGTAAATTTATATATATGTGAAAAAGTAGCAAAGTTGATATGAAATTTAACAAAACACCAATGAAGAAGGTGCTGAAAAAATCAAAATCCATTGGAGATGAAAACAGAAAGGAGTTGAAAAGCGATAACCAAAAACACCAAGTTTCATCAGGCTATCGAACTGGTTTTAAAGCTTTTCTCACTAGTGATTGAACGTATTTGTCGATTTTAGATGTAAGGCTGCCAAAAAATAAGTTTGTAATAATAGTTTTTAATTTTAGCATTTAATAATCGTCTGAAAAAAAAAATTCGTGCATCATCTAAGAACTTACTCAAAATGAAAAAGAATCTCGAAATCAAACTTAAATCGCAATGTTAACTTCTATTTTTAAAAAAATTTATTTCAATCAGACGATTTTATTTTTCACATCTTTCTCTTTTTCTCTCTTTTCGACATAAAAGCGGGAACAATACACTTATTGGAAAATCTGGGGTATTTTGTCCCTTTTTTCGTCCATATTTATTCAAATACGCATGAAAACAGGAACTGGCTGTGAATGGGGGCAATATAAAAAAAAAAAGAAAATAAAAAAAGAAGGAAAAGAAGAGCGATCAATGGTTTTTGTTATCGTCCTGGAGCAATGTCAGATGCAGCTGACGGTGACACAGAATTGATTATACCTGACATACTGAAAACTGAAGTCACAGGGTATATGGAACATGTTAGTTTTATTCTCCGAAAATTTATAGTCATTGATTTTGGTGTTTGTGACGGAAAGTAGCAAGACAACTTTACGAGTTTTAAAACTTTTTTATTTCATTTTCTTTATATCTCTTTTTGCAGTTCAAACATTTCACATACGTGAAATTAAGAAACGTAAACATATTGACAATGTATGATTTCATACATAAACTTACATGTATTTAAATACACCAGTTGTTTGTAACTTTATGTACATTTAAAATTGACTTAAATTTTCAATCAATGAAATTATGTCTTTCTGTATACACCATAAAGAGATAATTGTCCTCTTACTGTTTCGTGCATTTTTATTGGACAGAAAAAAATCACGTGACGTGATTATCTATAAAGATCAAGAGATCTCTGATTTTTTTAAGACTGAAATTGATAAAAATTATGATGGTATTTACCTGAAAATTATTCATTTATTTGTAATTTAGTGGTATTTACCAGCAATGTTTATTTAATATCGATGCTTAATATTATTTTTTGTTATTATTATGTTTTGGATTTAAATTATTATTCAAAAATAAAGGACTCAAAAACAAAAGTGTTATTTCTTTATTATAAAGAAATAGCATCATTTGATTTTATTGTTTAAAATTTTATGAAAAAAAAATTTTGTTGCTGTTTTAAAAATGCAAAACGGTAAATAAGGGAAATTTATTTTCAAAAAGTTGAATTTAACTTAAGAACAAATTTTAAGTAAAGCTGTGCCCAGATAACCTATGCAATTGAGAAAATAAAAAAATGAAATTTCAAACGCTATGTTGAAAAGTAATTTTTCACACAATTGATAAAACATATAAAGAATAAGAATAGTAACCGAAATTTAAATAAGAATTTAAAAAATAAATGGCAATAGAGCAAAATTATTAGGTCTAAACTTTATCCTAATAGAAATAGAAACTAAAGCTATGTTAAAACGATAAAAAAATTAGTTCTTATCCATTTAGCGAAAGCGAATTCAGCTATTTTATTTACTTATTTTATATTTAAAAAAAATAGACGTTACTTAAAAAATAATTTAAAAGAAAAAGAAATAAAAACCAGTTTAATTCATTTGTGCATGGAGACTTTGTATTGGAGATTTTATCGCTTGCACCGCTGATGAAATAGAAAAGTACCAAAACTTTTTGAGTCTTTTAATTGAATTTTTTTAATTGTAATCATCAAGAAACAGAAATGATTGCAAAACAATCGTTGGAGATTGGGGAGCAAAGCGAGCAGGGGCTCAGCAGCCTAGTTGGTACACAATCATACATTTTGATACAAAAAACAATTTTTTTTTTTAAGAATGATTTCAAATAAAATGGCAGAAATCGGAAATTTATGCAGTCACTTAACCGTTCTTTCGAAACTTGGAATGATTTATACACACTTTACTTTCACAATTGAAAACTTTTTAAAATGCTTTGACTCCCGGTATAGAATATTTTTAGATTGCTATCGACTGACACTCGAGAAGTCTTTAAGAACTTTTCGAAAAGAAAAAAGAATTCCTCGAATCTGAAATTGATTCCATATTTTTTCTTACGAGTTTTGATAGACTAACTTCTAGTTTTTATTTTTCACTTACTTTTGGACTTTTCATTTTTTAAACATTATTTATATTGCATTTAAAGCAGCGGTTTTATATATATATATATATATATATATATATATATATATATATATATATATATATATATATATATATATATATATATATATTGTAATCTGGCAATTTTGTTGCGAAAATGCTTTAAATCATTCTTGAAAAATTTCCCGTTCATGTAAGTTCATTTGAATTCGCTACTCGCTTTATAGATTTCGTTTTTTGTTTTGTTCCATTTTTTCTTTACATTTTCTTTTTTCTTTTTACGTGATATTTTTACTTAATGTGTTCCATTTTATTTTGTTTCAAAAATGTTTTTTGAGTGTTCTTCACACTATTGTATTCGTATTTAGATATTTCAATATATTATATATACGGATTTTTTTACCGGATTCCTGGGATATATATATATATACATATATATATAAAACCGCTGCTTTAAATGCAATATATATATATTTTAAATGCAATATATATATATATATATATATATATATATATATATATATATATATATATATATATATATATATATATATATATATATATATATATATATATATTGTTTACTTTTTTTTCACAGCGTACAAACAACGTGTATTCATTTAGTTAAAAATAAACATTAATGTTTGTAAGACGGTTCGGAAGTATCTTTGCCATATAATATAAAGAAACAACATTTTCAGTTGGAAGCTTTTCATAAAAGGGAATAAAACTGGGAGAATAATCTAAGAAAAAGTTATAAATATGCTAGTAAACTCCTGGGATAAATAAATCATTTACTGGTCAATACCGTTATAGCTTTAATTTTATGCTTATGCCAAAAAAAAATTATCAGGAAATTCTTTGTTTATTAATCATTGCATTGTGTGATTAATCTGACTAAAGAAAATACAGGAAAAGTAAGTTAAAATGATCTCTTTATGGCCGATAGTGGTATCAATGAAAAATATTTATTATATATTTCTGAAAAATAAAAACTGTAAAAGATTTTCTTAATAAACAAGACATGTCTAAAAATCCTTATCTTAAAAGCAAAGCGAGTAAAAAATGCATCCTAGCGTACATTCACGTAGCGGCAAGTATATATACATAGTTAAAAAGAACATTTTTCTTTCGAATTTAAGCCGCTTAAACTATGATCTTTTTAATTCTCGAAAGAAAGTGCTTCGAAAACAACCTGTCCGAGAAATTTGAGAGAAGGTGAGAGGCAAATCAAACTGGTTTTGACGTTCTTGTTTTTCATTACTTACATATTAATTTTCAACATTTTTTAACCCCACATTTTCACTTCATTTTTTTACAAATATTATTCAATATACTTCAACAAATATACTTCATTTTTTAAAAAAATATATTGCAGGGTTGCGATTACGCAACAACCTATATAATCATATACTTCTTCTGTTAGGAGAAGTGATGAAACTTCTGCTAAATTTTATCGACTATGAGCCTATTCCTTTACGTTTCTTCGATCTGAAATCAATTAGGGTATATCTTTTTACTTGTGATTTGTAGAATTCGAAACATAGTTCTTGATGGCTACCTAATAGAGATGGTAAATAGAGATCTCGTTTCCAATAGCCGTCAAATGGAAACGGCGGAGTACTACATTAAACGGCTCTGGCTCGTAATCTTCTGTCTAAATCGTCGGCCTTTTCGCCCAACTAATGACTGATTAAATTCCACTGACGACGTTTGGGCGGTCTCTGCTTCGATAGGCTAATAGAATGGATTAGAGTCACGTGACGTGAAATGAACTCATGACAAATGTGGCTCGTCTCTCAGGAATGCTGCTGGGTTACAAATCGAATACGTTTGCTGTTACTTAAGTTCAGACAGAACATAAAACGTAGTTATTTTCACAAATAGTTAGGGTTAATAAATAGGATTGTTTTGGATGATTACATCCGACAATCAATTACAAACACCGAATTCAACCAATCAATTACAAACACGAAAACACTTAATATTAAAATAACTGCATTTTTGTTAAACAAAAATTTTCGCGGCAGGCACTGAACATTCGTTTTTCACCTAGGAAACGGCAGGAAGTGTTGCTCATTTAACATTACCCGGTGGGCACCTGTGAAACTAAGTCACGGAGGAGAGTAACATTACCACACCACACTGCCACAGATATCCGTTTCTAGGTTGGGCCACAATCACAAATCACGCAACAGAGAACAACACACCGAGAGAAACATCCATGCCCTAAGTGGGATTCGTACCCGGAGACATTGGCTTCACAGTCAGGCACGCTGATCGGCCAGCTGGCAGCCAAATTTGTTTTAAAAAATTTTGTTAAATAAATAATCCCAAGAAACTGAAGAGGAGAGACATTACTTGATTAAAAAAAACTTCATTGCTTTAAAAAATAAACAGATTAGTAATGAAAGTCGACGCTTTTCAAGATCTCAAAAATAGATGCCCATGCTCAAGACCTGTCAGACGTAAATGAGAAAAAGACGTAAATGAGAATTTGAAATATAAAGCATAAAATTACCATCGAAAATTGGAGGATTAAGGTGAGAAACAGAACTAGAAAAACAGCAGTAGCCGATAATGAAACAAAAACAAAGATGAAAAAAATAGAACGAGAAACGCCACTGTGGCCGAGAGGAGCGAATCCGGGTAAAATGGATTTCCACTCGCTATTCTCCATAGAATAGCGTGGGGGAGAGAATCAGCAAATAATACGAGAATCACCATTCATATGGAAGAAACAATATTGTATTGTTTCCTTCATATGAATGCTAATTTGCCTCTCACGACCGCAATGGTTTTTCTTGTTTTGTTTTTCAAGTTTTTTTTTTGTTTCACTCTGGACTACTGTGGTTTTTCTAGTTTTGCTTCTCACCTTTATCTTGTCCCGCAGTGGACTGATCGTTAAGACACTGTTTCCAGCAGATCACCGAAGTCAAGTATCACTGGCTGGGGTTAGTGGGTGACCACTTTGATTAGTCTGCGTAGGGACCGAGGGTGTGCGGTATTGGTCCTCGTTAAACTTTTCTACCGTAAAGTGCTCGACTTCGCATACAGGTCGTCGGGCTACCAAAGCGGGGGTGCCATCCCCTCTGCAGAGGATCAAAATTGTGATGACATGTCTTCGGATCATCCTCAGGGATGCTTCCCAGACTGTCGCCAATAGCCCATTGTGCAGTTCTAGTACGACGTAAATGAACTACAACAACTCACCTTTATTTTCTATTCTCCCAACTTAACGTTTTATGTTTCAAATCACTTTTGTTTCTTTTCATCTACGTCGAGAGAATCACCAGGCGTGAGAATGGGTGCCTATTTCTGAAGGCTTGAAACATGTCGACTTTTATTTTCCATCTTCATATTTTTGAAACTTTATTCTGTCCGAGTTTAAGTAGCTATAAACCTTTTCGATTTGTAGATTCATATTATTTATTGTGTGGGTTTTGAAATAAGATATTGCGTAGGAAGAATATTTGAATAAGAAATTTTGAAATAAATTTTATATGGAAAACTTACATCTTATTTCATTACTTAGTATATGAATCTACAAGTTAAACTGATAATATACATAAGATGTTGTTATTTCATCATAACTTATACTTTAGTTTGGTTTCTGAAATAAAAATGGATGATTACATCTTTTTTAAGAACTATTAATTATAAAATTCTACAAATCAAGAACGTTAACGGTTGTTTAAGCTCGGACATGTTAAGCTATTAATCCTTGTTATTTTCACAAATAGGCATGCATTTATAGTTTGGGTTTTGAAGTAAGATGTTATGGCTGGTAATATTTGATTTCAAAAACCAAAATATATAATTTAAATGAATCTATAAATAGAACATGTTTGGTACTATTTAAAGCCAAGTAGGATTATGAAATGTTATTCTTTTTTTTTTTACAATAAGCTATGCATTTATGGTTTGTTTTTACCAAGATGTTATGGATGATGAATGTTGCAGTGTGATCAGCGAATTGTAATGTTTCAACATCACACTTATCTCAATTTCCTAAATGTAACGGTTTTTTCTTTTCTTAACTTGTTTATTCTCTTACCTTAAATTAAATTCTATCAGTAATTTCGTAACTCAGTTTATTATTTTCATCGTAGTTGTGTTTCAACATTTAATTGATGAATTTATTATTTTTATTTTAAGGCATCGATGTATTCAGGCTAGCCGTCGGAGGTTACTTTTTGCCGGCTAGTGGCACAGCGAAAATTCATCAGTGTCTAAGCCCCAAATGGTATCTGGAGGCGTATATGGTATCCAGAGAGAATGGTATCTAGAGAGAATAATACGCCCATTTCTGTATTTGATTGGTGCTTTATTTATTTTATTTTCCACTTTAATAATTGAATTTCACTTTGTCATGGAGAATATATAAAGATATACATTAAAAATAAAACTTTATTTATGGTTTGCGTAATCGACGTTTATTGTTTTATTTTCAAATTTATTATGAATCTCAAACGAGCGTTCAAACTTATACGAGGAAAAAGGGAAACACTAATCAATTTTTATTACTTTATATCTCTGAATTTGCCAAAACATAAATGGAATTTTAGAGAAACGATTTCAATGTTCTATTTCGTCCAAAGATCTAAATCTTATAAAAAAATATTACTGAAAACCAACGGTAAAGTTAAATTATGTTTACAAATTTAGTCCTAAATAGACTTGTAAATTTATTTCAACAGTAAAATAGTACTCACTGCACATTATTTATATTATGCGGGCATTATACTTTTGTAATCTTAGTAGTAGTATACTTTATTTACGTCATAGAGCTGCACAATGGGCTATTTACGACTGTCTGGGGAACATCCCTGAAGTCCTGCTGTCATAATTTTGATCCTCTTCAAAGGAAATAGGCTCCGGGAATTTTTATTAGCCTGAAGCGTGACGTCTACGTGCATTAACACGTGAAGTCTAGAACTTTACGGTAAAGCAATTTAATGAGGACCGATACCTTGGATCCTTCGCAGGAAGTAGTCATCTACTAGCTTACTAATCGCTGCTAGTGATGTTTGACTTCTGTGATCTACTTGGAACCCTATCTTATGATCAGCCCACTGTCGGACAAAGATCATCTTAGAAAAATATAAATTTGAATTTTGTTCAGCTCTACACTGCAGTATTCATTGAAATGAAAATGAAATTCCGCAGAAATCTCTTACTATGTCTGAAGTAATTGTTAATTTAATGATTAAAACGAAGATGAAAATTATAACGGATTTAGAATTCTAATTAAGTTTGTAAATTTTTTTTCAGCAATAAAATGGCATCTGCATTTAATAAATTTTTGTTTTTTTTTGACCTAAGGAAAAATGTAAATATAGTGCGCAAAACAATAAACGGACCATCCTGAACAACTTTTGATCTAATGATCAAATCTTCACGTTCTAGGACTTAATCTTACTGCTACGAGGGGGTGATTTCAAATATGCTAATTAATTAGTGCAGACGATATTTTAAGTTACGAAATGGCACAAAAATGTACTTTCCTTGAATAAATATACATTTTCCCTCTCGACACATTTGAAATTCTGACACTCGAAATATAAGGCGTAGCTGAAATCTGGGAAATATGATCTCGATAGTTTGATCACAGAGTTTGAGTCCTGAGAAATCGAAACACGATTATTTTAAAAGCACGACTATTTTAGATTTCTTGGACCGGTACTTATAGATTTCGCACAGATTTTGTATTTTGTCGTGTAAAATTACATTCTTTAGGTAGGTACTTTATTTACGTCTCACTAGAGCTGCACAATAGGCTATTGGCGACGGTCTGGGAAACATCCCTGAGGATGATCCGAAGACATGCCATCGCAATTTGTGATCCTCTTGCAAAGGGGATGACTCCTCTGCTTTGGTAGCCCGAAGACCTGTGCGTGCAGTCGAGTATTTTATGGTAGAATAGTTTAACGAGGACAGATACCACGTCCCCTCGGTCCCTACGCAGGCTGGTCAAAGTGGTCACCCATCCGATTACTGACCGTAGCCAGTAATGCTTGCCTTCGGTGATCTGCTGGGAACCGCGTCTTTATAATCAGTCCACGACGGGACTACATTCTTTAAAATTATGCAAAAAAACATTAGCATTAAGGGGTCTTTGGGCTGCTCGCCTGATTTCTATATTTTCAGATTGCGGTCACCCCCTATGTTTTGGAATATCATATTTTGTAATCCTATATTTCAGAAATCCGAATCCATCGAAAAAAATATATGTTTATTCAGAAATTATATTTCAAGTCACCCCCTCAAACCATTAAGATTGAGTCATAGAATGTAAAGATGTGATCATTAGCTCAAAAGTTTTGAATCATAGAATGTAAAGATCCTATCATTAGATCAAAAGCTTTGAGTCATAGAATGTAAAGATCCGATCATTAGATCAAAGGTTTTGAGTCATAGAATGTAAAGATCCTATCATTAGATCAAAAGTTATTCAGAGTTGCCCGTTTATTTTTTGCGCACTGTACACCTTTTGTTTTGCTTTCATTGTATTCAACGAAATGTTAAGAAAATGGTGCAAAAACATTCTTGATGTTCGATTACTTTTGAAGATGATTCAAATATTGCAGTCTAAATCGTAAATTCCACTTTAAATTAAATCAATACTTACAGATTTAATAGCATTTAAGCTTGCAATTTCTTTTAGTATAAGACGGTATTCTAAGACTTATTTTACGCATACATTTATTAAGTTTCTTTATATTTTGTTTATAGAGTATCTAAGGAAAAACACAAATTTATCTTTTGTTTTGCTTTGCATCGCTGTATTTACCAAGTGTGAAGAAAATGGCGCAGAAACGTTTTTGATGTTCTATTACTTTCAAAGAAGATCTAAATCTTACGGAAAATGTCTGGAATCCGGTTGAAAGAAATATTTTTTATGACTGAAATTTGAAGAGACAAAATTCAATTGCCGCATCAGGAAGGGAAGATGGCGACAAGTGAGAAAAATAAAAAGCAAAGAAAAACTGATTTTAAAGTGTATTTGAGTTATCATGCTATTTTATGGCTAAGAAAGAAAAGAATTTATAACTTTCTTTCTCTTAAATTTATGCTAGAACTTGCAACACATCCCTTGTACCCTTTTAACCATAAATAGCGCATAACACACTAAAAAGAATTTTATTCTATAAGATGAAATATTAGGTAATTTAGCTCTAAATATGTAGCATTATCATGTAATTTTTAAAACTGTTATTCCTATTATTTATTTATCCGAAATCAAATGAATTGAAATGGTTGCGAAAAAAAGTACTAGCATTATTAAAAAGAGAATTAATGTGTTTATCAACATATTATAATATCGCATAAATCAGCATCACATTATCATTTCATTTATTAACTCGAAACCAAGCACAGGATGAATTGAAAAATATTTAAAAAAAGTAGTAATATTGAAAAAAAGATGATGAATTTTTTAAATCATGAAAATATTTCTAATTTAGTTTTAAATATGGAGTATTATCATTTTATTTGTAAGACTGTTATAAATTTTATTATAGTCATAGGGTAAGCTAACCAGTGAAGGAACACTTAAGCTTCGCTTGCCTTTTAAAAAATCATATTAATTTCAAAATTCGTAATTTTAGCTAAATGACAGTGTTAACATATTTGTTACTAGTTGCAAATTATGTAAAAAAATTGTAGAGAACTTACATAATATTGTTTTAAAGTTTTGGAGGTTCAAATAACAAGTAGTAAGAAGACCAAGTGAAGGAACAGCTCTTACCAGTGAATGAACACCCAGTAAAGGAACATTTAATTTTTGTTATTTTTTAATGCTCTTTATGAATTTATAAGCCATACAAATATTTGAAAACAAGCCTATTCTTGAAATTATAACACATAAATACTTGGAAAATGTTAATTTCGTTTTGTAATCATGAATTGAAAATTAAAGTGTCGACATATTAACACGTACTGTTTATTCACTGGGAAATCTATGCCCAGTAAAGTAACATGCCTGTTCCTTCACTGGTTAGAAGTTGTTTTTTTTATTTTTAACATACTTTTGATGCAAAACATCACTAAAGGTACAAGAAAATCATTCTTTCATTGTCATTAACTTAGAAAGAAATCAGTAAAGGAACACTTGTTCCTTCACTGGTTTTTCATCGATTGGTGATCCATTGAATAAACACCACCTTATCTCAGTACTTGATTATGCTATGATGCTTAAAAAAGTAAAACGTAACTTCAATAACTATATTTTGAATTCTTATTTTCACAGTGAGAAAAATAAAACTATTACATGCAATTAATTCCCCTTCAAACATATTAATACAAACACTCACCTTATAATTTTTTCAAAGAAACAAGGTGTTGTATAGATAATAACAAATTTAACAATTTTTCCAGAGAAGTCTATGTGACCAAGTAATCCAAAACATTGCTAGATGACTTCCTATTGTTTTGCGGTAAGCTACTGTTACCAATCAATCTAAAGAAAAACTTTCAAATTCTTATTTTTAATCAATATATATGAAATGTTCCTTCACTGGGTAGTGTTCCTTCACTGGTTGGTTTACCCTACATTGATGAAATAAAAGATCTACTAAAAAAGCATTGCTATATTAAATAAAGGATTAATTTGTTTTAAATTCTAAATATACCTCTAATTTGGTTCGAAATAAACAGTATAACGATTTTATTTATAAAACTGTTTTACATTTCATCTATTAATTCAAAGTTAAATACACATGAAATGAAAAGCTTGTGCATAAAAAGTAGCAACATTAAAAATGAGATAATTTTTTTTAAATCATAAAAACACTTCTAATTTGATTCTAAATATGCAGTATTATGCCATTAATCGTGAAATTGTCTTATATTTCATTTATTAAGCCAAATAACGGGAAGGTTTGCGAAAAAAGGGTATTATTATTTTTTTTTAAATCATAAAAATACCTCTACTGCATTAAAATGAAACTTAAAACTATTTTAAGAATATGCTTGAATTTGAGCTTTTTGAAAAGTTTAAGTGTCATTTTGATGTGAAAGGTAAGGTTTGGTCTCTATTAAGGAATTTGATAATAAAATAGCTTTCATTTTACAAACTTTCCCCTTTTAAAATTGAAAAACATCGGCGTCTTATAAATCTCTTAAGCGTCTTATAAACTACTGAAGCGAGGTAAAAATTATTTCTTTCATGAAATCTAAAAAAGAAAACAAATTTGGAAATACAAAGTTTACCAGTACAAGCACGTTACTTCATACACATCTAAAAAGAGGTTATACACACAATTTCTAGCATATGTGACACGTGAAACAGCTTATTTTAGTACCCAGCCAAAATTGGCAAACAGATTGAAACTCCAATAACCTTCATATCGTTTTCCGATATTGAAGATTTCGTTCCCCGCCTAAGTCATCGCTTACTGGGCGAAAATCGACTTTCAGAAATAGGGCCGCAGCTAGGAAAGACTGAAAGAAGCTATATTGTTCACTGTAACTATTCGAGTAGTTTTTTCCTTTTTCTCAGTTTCAACTTAAACTTGTAAAAAATGGTCATGATTCACACTTTTCCAAGAAAGCCAATACTTAAATTAAGCGAATTCATTTAAATAGAAACTGAAATTAGGGAATTCAACTAATTTGTTTATTGCAATAAAATAGCTGTGATGCTTTAATTTTATGCCATCTGGTACGTGTGCTACTAATAGAGTATTCCCTATTTCATGGGTCGTTCCTTATTTTACGATATTTATTCCTTATTTTACAATATCTTCTTGCAAGCTAAATTTAAAATAGAAAAATTATATAACTTCATACAAACTGATCTTAAAATAATTACAAATTATCTTATTTCATGCAAACCAATTTTAAAATAAAAGCAAACTATATTACTTTATACCAACAGATCTTAAAATAATTACTATGTTACTTCAAACACGACTACCTTTAAAGTAGTTACAAAGTAAAGTATCCTTTATCCTTAAAGTATCATTTTTTCATTCTAGTCAACTATTAAATAGATTAAATATATCTTACTACTTCAATGAACTATTTGAAATTCGAACTTCTGCAAATTTACACTAATAACGAACAGACAAGTATTAGAAAAACGCTTTAGATAAGCTAAATACGTTTTCCTACATTGTGAAAAAAAAAGTTTCTCATAATTGAGGAAGGTCCCGTAGTTGACTGATCGTAAAGACACGGTGCTCAGTAGAACATCGAAGTCAATCAATACTGGCTACGATCAGAAATCGGATGGGTGATCACTTTGACCAGCCTGCGTAGGGACCGAGGGGGTGTGGTATCCGTCCTCGTTAAACTGTTCTACCATAAAATGCTCGACTTCACGTGCAGGTCTTCGGGCTACCTAAGCAGAGCAGCCATCCCCTTTGCAAGAGGATCACAAATTGCAATGGCATGTCTTCGGAGCATCCTCAGGGATGTTTCCCAGATAATCGTCAATAGCCCATTGTGGAGCTCTAAAGCGACGTAAATAAAATACCTTAAAACTTCATGTCTTTTGAAAACTCCATATCTTCAAAATTGAAACAGCATCTTTACATTTTTGAGCAAAATGTATAATTTCAAAAATGAGGTGGAAAGGAGAAATCTGAGATATTCGTTGGCCACCAGCAGGATTCGAACTCAGGACTTCGCAGTAGGATGCTCTAACCATAACAGTTGTACACCCCAGTGCAGGGTAAGTTTGGAAGCTTTATATTGTGGCTGTCGTAATGACACATTATGACATACTAATTTACAATTTTGATGGTTCAAAAGGATGAACTTTGGAAAGTATGGTCCCAATAACCTATTTATTAGTAATTTTAGCTCCCTTTTTTGCTTATTTCGCTTTATTTCCAAAACTTTTAAGCAATTTAACATTGCAATATACAAAATTTGAAGGATTAAAAATCGTTTTTTCAGAAACTATTCAACTGATTTTGCTCAAACGTTGTATTTTGCCATCTAAATTTACATACTTTAAAATTGTGTAAAATATTTTACACCTTACAATTGGAAAAACTTTCGACTAATATGAAATAAAATAATCAAAAATGATGATTATTTACTTAAAGTTATGTTTTGCATGGAATTATCTTTGGATAAATAAATTTTATAATTGAATGAATTTTTTTAAAAATTCATTTAAAAAGTTCTCGAGATATGGCGAAATACGCAAAAAGTGAAATTAACATTAAGGGGTCCTAAATTTGAACCGCTCTCTTGAGCAAACTGTTGGGACCACGTTTCTCTGATTACGGCAACTTCCAATATTTTGGTTTTCAGAAATTCGAATCCGTCGTAAAAAAGGCATGTTGATTCAGAGAAAGAACGGTTTTGTGTCTGATTTCATAACTTAAATATCATCTGCATTAAATATTTAGACAATTTGAAATCCCCTCCCCCCTGAACCATTGAGATTAATCCTAGAACGTGAAGATCCAATTATTAAATCAAAAGTTGTTTAGAGTGGTCCGTTCTTTATTTTGGGCACTGTACATTAAAAATCAAAAGAACGTAACGAAATTATTTCTTTTTAATTTTTTGACTCTAAGTGATTTTTATCAAATGAATAATAACTTTCAAAAATATATTCTTTAAAAAAGTAAAGGGAACAAATATTAAGTGATTGACAATTCAAAAGCATAAATATTTCACTAGTTATTTTTTTTACGAAATAAAGATATGTATTGCGTAGCCAATTTCAGAGTTAAACAATTTTTCTCCATAACTGTTTCATTTCGAGTATTAAATTTGTAATTGATTGTTGAAATCACACTAGTACTTTTATCAAGCTTCCAATAACGACACTTACATCATCCAAAATGATTTCTATCAAAATAAATATTCGAATCAATACCACAGACAAAACTTTCAACTCCATAAGACTCCTCTTTTATCATCTGCAAAAGACAGTAATATGTTCTTAAGAAATACCCTTGTCGCTTCATAATCAATGTTTTCCACCCTTCTTTATTCGTTCTAAGGAGTCTTCCAAAATAGGACGCCAAGGACTCAAAAAGTTAATTCCTGAACCTCATGATTTAGAAAGTTGCTAAACTACGCACTATTTGGCGACGTTCTAAAGAATTAAGTTTAGAAATTCAGTTATGGAGAAAGAGATTATTGAGTTTCCAATCACGGCAGTCCCTAATTTTTTTTTTCGATTTTTGAAGAAAAGAATGTTTTTTTATTTTATTTCTTTGATCTTTTATGCCGTAGTTCAAACCCCGTGCCTAGCATATCATATTCATTAACTGTACAAAAGAAGGGGTTCTTAGAACGGTTAGGGATGGCATTTTATTCTTTGTCGATGTAAGATTATTAGATTTTGTTTGCATTGGATGTGAATTTTGTGGTAAAAAAAAGAAGTAGTTTTTGAATCTTTTTAAATTCTTTTTAGAGTTTTCTGGACTGGAAATATTGAATTACAAACCTAAAATTATAAAAGATTTACTGGGAATTTATTTGGTTTCTGAGGCCTTCAGTATAAAAAAAAGTTTTTTTTTTCATTTAAAGCAACACATGGCGCTCATGGGCTGCAATAGCGGCACAAAAAAAATCAAGTTTTGAGTGGCTCAAGTGGGCTTAAAGTTTTCATTGCTAAGCAAAATGCATAAGAAATGCTTTAGTTTGCTTAAACAGAGATTACTTTCAAGTTGAATTATGAGTTGTGCTAGTATTGCTGCTGAAAGAATATGTATTTTCATATTTACATTTGTTTTTTGTCCAAAACACGCGTTTTTTGAGCTGTGCCACTATTGCAGCCCATGAGCAATGTAATGTGATACTTTTCTCTTTACCTATATCCATTCAACCGATAACGCTGATTTTTGTAGTTAATTATATTTACTATTGCCTTATTAATAATTGTAAATTGTAGTATTTCAAGCCCCTGACCTTCAGTTAAAATTTGAGCATTTTAGATAGTCAAAAAGTAGGCGAAATTCGAATTGGCGTTGAATTCTGCCTGTACTAGTTAGGAAACGATTGAGATTCGCTACGCAGCACACAGAACCGTGCTAAAATTTAAGCACTCTAGCTAGGAGTCAAAATTTGGATTGACGATAGTTTCTTTGCGGCGGTTTTGATAGTAGGAGTTAATCCAAAACATCATCATCAGTATTATCATCAGGAAAGAAGCTTTATTGGAAACTTAAGTTTTCTATTTATTAGGAAAATTAGCAAAATTTTGATTGCAAAATTGCATTCGCACTGTTCCAAAAAACTCAGTAAATAAGTTAACTTTTCACTAGATTTATTTCACAATTTTAATTTACTTCCATAGAATTAGCATTACCATAAAAAAATCATAATCAATTGATATGCGATGCTTGAGTAAATATAAACTACTTTAATTAAGTGCATTTTAAATCCGCGCTTCACGCTCGCTATTGTTTCAGTTTAATTTAAAACAAGCAGCGTTAGTGTTAATTTCTCCACTCCATTCAAATCTACATTAACAGTCTTGAGTTCTCGGCAGAGGTCACGTGACTTGAAAGCATTAAAAGTTAGAAAAGGGTTTTGAACCTTCTCTTGCGTAATCTGCTCGTTTAACCATAAGTTTACGAGATATTTTTAGGAAATTACTTACAGTCGTCAGTAAAGGACGGCGTTAATGCCCTTAAACTCCAACAGATTGCAATATTTTATAGCTACTATCGTTACAATAATTTATCTTACAATTAAAACGAAATATGTGATAACATAAGTAATTCAATTTTCCTTTTTCGAAATGGGTGCATTAAAAATTAGTTTCCATTTCAGTTGCTAGTTCAAGAAATTAAATTTACATGTTTTATGAACCATGGGTCAGTTCTCCTGTAGTTTTCATCTTTCTTATTAAAAAATATGTATCGAGACTAAAATTTAACTACAAACCTGTCGACATGCGAAAAGATTATTCAATCGGTTAATTGAAGTGTTTGCTCAAAAAAGAAGTAGATCCATTTTAGAGTTGCACAAGATATTTTTCAGTTACTGACCTTAAAACTGTTACGATGTGATCTTTTAGATATCGTAACTAATTAACATAACTACAATACAATGATGATGCAAACGATGAAATGAAAACTACAATGATACAAACTTGCAATTAAGATCTATAAGATAAAATAGGATCTAATCTAGCTAATCTAATTCAATCGGTTAATTGAAGTGTTTGCTTAAAAAAGTGGTAGCCCCATTTTAGAGTTGCAAAAGATATTTTTCAGTTACTGACCTTAAAACTGTTACGATGTGATCTTTTAGATATCGCAACTAATTAACATCCTAACTAAGATACAATGATGATGCAAACTATGAAATGAAAACTACAATGATACAAACTTGCAATTAAGATCTATAAGATAAAATAGGATCTAATCTAGCTAATCTAATTCAATCTATTAATTGAAGTGTCTGCTTAAAAAAGTGGTAGCTCCATTTCAGAGTTGCAAAAGATATTTTTCAGTTACTGACCTTAAAACTGTTACGATGTGATCTTTTAGATATCGCAACTAATTAACATCCTAACTAAGATACAATGATGATGCAAACTATGAAATGAAAACTACAATGATACAAACTTGCAATTAAGATCTATAAGATAAAATAGGATCTAATCTAGCTAATCTAATTCAATCTATTAATTGAAGTGTCTGCTTAAAAAAGTGGTAGCTCCATTTCAGAGTTGCAAAAGATATTTTTCAGTTACTGACCTTAAAACTGTTACGATGTGATCTTTTAGATATCGCAACTAATTAACATAACTACAATACAATGATGATGCAAACGATGAAATGAAAACTACAATGATACAAACTTGCAATTAAGATCTATAAGATAAAATAGGATCTAATCTGGCTAATCTAATTCAATCGGTTAATTGAAGTGTTTGCTTAAAAAAGTGGTAGCTCCATTTTAGAGTTGCAAAAGATATTTTTCAGTTACTGACCTTAAAAAAGTTACGATGTTAATCTTTTAGATATCGTAACTAATTATCAAGATACAATGATGATGTAAAAGATGAGATGAAAATTACAATGATTCAAACTTGCAATTATGATATTATGATGCGATCTATAAGATAAAATAGGATATAATATAATTAATACAATGAAATTAAGCGAATATAAGCTTCTGGAATTATACATACGTCCACTTTATGAAAATTGTTTTCTGAAGTTACATTATATTTTCTTTTGCACATATTATGTTCTTTTTTCCTTTAATAGAGATGCCCAAGTCAGAGGCTGGATCAGTGTTACATTATCAATTATTTCCTGTTGGATGATTCGTATTCTTATCCCTATAAAAACATGTTACTATTGGTTGTATCTGTAACTGACTGATCATTGCGGGATTTTCAGTTGACAGGTAAATGAGGTGACGGCAACTAAGACATCACTATTAGGTACCTGAAAGCGAAGTCACGCGTGACTGTCGAACTTGATTGGCTGCTGAATCGCGGTATTTGTTTATATGACGTGCTTGCAGTTACTCTATTAAATCTGATCCGGAAATTGACTCAGCTGGATCATAAACCAAGCATAATAGTTCTGCCCGCTGTAATAACACGCCATTATGTTATACACTGTCAGCTGATTTCAACGGTCTTATCTTCTCCAGTTGCAGGCACCCAATTACACCAAATGCTTAGGAAAAAAAATTAAAAATATTTTTAAACTCAATAGTTTACTAGCTAATATCAAAATATGAGATAACTTTATCAAATATGTTTCAAATAATAAATTAATAATTCCAAAAGCATGCTATATTTCATGTTACATTTTAACTTAAGGTCCTATTTATTACTTCGTCAAAACTGAACTTTGTATGTTGGATATGCCTGCTTCAATAGCATATTCACTATCGATCCTGAAAAACCAATTAAACCCTACCTCTTCTGACAACATAGAACTGACGTGACTATTTCTTTTATTGATGTTCCGGTTTTGTTTGTATAAACTCGAGAAACTCAGTTCTTCTGAATTTAATTTTTGTGTAGGCTTTTTGCGAAAAAATGTGTTCTTCATATTTTAAAATATCAGATGAAGACATGAAAAAAAAGTACTTTAGGAAGTTATCTAAATTGATATGCAATCACCTCATCGTTGAGATGCTGATTTACCCAGTTTAGTTTACACCAGCAGATAGATATTCTTCGACCTGAATCTTCTACCGGAAGTTGAGACAACCTCTACAAATACTGCCGCCTCCTTACGTTAAGAATATGAAACACTGTCGGGAATAAAGTGAATTATTTGACAGATTACCTAGATAATTTGAGAAAGTTAACAATTTTGATGGCAGTTTAACGAGTCACCCTTGTTAATTTACACATTAGCTAGATAACCTGTAGAATAAGTGATTTCTACACACTGTGAAAAAATTATAGTAATAAGTACCGGCTCTCAGGGTGCCGGAACTTTTTACCGTAAAATCTATTTTTACCATGGCATGTTACGGCTCAAAAAATCTGATCAACTGTCCTTCCTACAGTAACAATTACAGTAAAAATCACTGAATCACTCTAATTAAATAAATATTGCCGTAAAATTTACGGTATAATATTTTACGGTCAAAATTTATTGGACAGTCAAATTGATTTGACGAATGATGCACCCAAAATGCCGGTACTTTATACCTTAATTTGATCCGGAATTTTTTACAGTGCACTTTAGTAGTAACTTTGAAATTTACATTATTTTGTAACTTCTTAGCATTAACTTAATTTTAAAAATTACCAATAAATCATTCAATTTTTAAATTTGCAATACTAAATTTCGCAGGGAAAACTTTCTTGAGAATTTACTCGACATGTCATGTTTGGGGCCCTTAAACAAATGAAATAAATTTAAATCCCACTTGATGAAATATGTTTGTGTGGGGAAAGAACTTTCGACAACGCCAAGACTGGATCAAGTTAGCATGCGAATTGAGGTTATAATTGTGAATTGAGGCTTAATAATCCTAGTGGTAGGTACAGTCCGCAAAAAAAAAAAGATATCACCCTGAATAACTTTTGTTCTAATGATCGGATTTTCACGATCTAAGTGTCAATCTTAATGGTTCCCGGGGGTGACCTCAAATATGCTAATTAATTAGTGCTAACTATTAATTAAGTTACGAAATCAGACACAAAAACGTACTTTCTCTGAATAAACATGTATTTTTTTTTTACATATTTGGAATCCTGACCCTTAAAATAGGTTAGACAAAATAGACAAAATTTCGAAAAAAATGGGTTGTAAATTAGATCGCAATAGGGATTTATATATCTGGCGATGGTTTAAAAATATGCCAAATTACCTCGCCATAGAAGGGGAAATAATTTATAACAACCATAAAGAAACTGAATGAATGACAAGATGGGAAAAGATAGTGCTTCTCGTTGCTAAGCAACCAAAAGAATTTTTCACGTTGCTTTCTGGGCTTTTTTTTTTTTTTAAATCTCCTTTAAAAAGGAAATTTAAATAAATTAATAAATTATTTTTGATTCTCCAAGATTATAGAATCTTTGAATTTTTATCTGACATTATTTATTTTTGTAAAGCTGTTTTAATGTAATTTGTATGACAGTTTTGAATTAAAACCAAATTTTCATAAGTTATCATAAATTTATGAAGAGTTGTAGGGTTAAATGCTTTTGCCCCGCACTTCGAGTTTCTTAGGAAAGGAAAAAAAAGTGATCAAGCAAAGGTGGACCTGAAAAAAGATAGCTATTCTGATGCATAATCGCAAAATTTTATAGAAATCACGGTATTTATTTTCGATAAAATTGTAAAACTTAATAAATGTTATAAGGCATTTTAAAAGCATTTTGATATATATATATATATATATATATGTATCATAATAAATAAAAACAAAAAAAACACGAAGAAAATTACGAAAAATAATAAGTTTTATTTATTGCGCATAAGCTGCAAGTAAATAGAACTCATAAAATAAGTAAATAAGTTCAAAATGTAGAAAAAACTTGGGAAAAATTACGGAACAATAAAAAAAGGGGGGAAGAAAAATAATAATAAAAAATAAAATAGCAAGAAACCGGAAAAAAAATTCTAAAAATATCCGGAAAATAAAAGATATAATCTTTTCATCAGCTTACACGATTATATCAGCAAAAAAATAGTACTTTCTATTATTGTATCAATATAGCCAAAGTAAAATACCAATGCAATAGTTTGAGAAGCACTCAAAAAAATTTTACAAAAAAATTACAAACTTAATGGAACACAATAAGTAAAAATATCAAGCGAAATCAGAAAATTAAGTATAAAGAAGAAACAGAATAAAACATGAAACGAAATCTATAAAGCGAGCTGCGAATTCAAATGAACTTATTACATGAACGTGAAATTTTTAAAGAATTATTTAAAATATTTTTGAAGAAGATTGCCACATTACAAAATATGAAACCAAAAGCGGAAATTAAGCTAAAAGCTTAAATAGAGGGGTTTTGTAATAAAGTGCGTTCTTACTGCAGTGTTTTGGTTATACCTATTTTATATAATGTGATTATAATGCTTTTTATTATTCTGTTATTATTATTCTGTTTTTATCGGAGAAAATAGTAACTTCGTTAAACCATGAAAATTCTTGGAATTAGACATGAAAAGTTATGAATTTGAAAATCTAAAATGTAACAGATACCCTGTATTAAGGAAAATAAAATATTTCATTTGAAATCTATTTTTTTATTCAACATTATTTCATTTTATGCTTTACAGAATATTAAAACGGTGCGGAGATCAAGGATGTATGTAAATAGGAAAATATATTAAAATCCATATCTTAAGTTCAGAACCTTTTTTCATGGCACTTGTTAACCAAAATGCTGTAATGATATTGTCAGCATTTCAATTAAAAGAACTAATTCGTTCTGTTTAAAACTATCTCTATCACACGACTTTTTTTTTCCGAATGTCGCATACCTCCCTTAGCTATATCCGTACTTCTTCAATTACGATTAAAATAAAACTTTATTTTAAGGAGCAAGTCAAGAATTTGTACTTCTTAATATTTGCAAATGATATTAAGTAAACTTAGTTTGCAGTAAAAAGAGTTGATGTTATTTACACACTCCTTTCGTTAGTTCTTTAAAAAACATGATTAAACGAAAATTAGGTTTATAATACCCTTAATTAAACAAGAGTAACAATTGTTACAGTTTTTACAATAATTTTTCAACTCTGACACTCTTTTCATGAGATAACTTCTTTTGCCAACGATTTTGTCCCTTTTTTTTTGTTAGTTGAAACCAGCTTACGCATTCTTGTAATTTTTACATTTTATCTTTGAAATTTCAATCTCGAAAGACATGCATGAAGTGACGCCTAGTCCAAAGAATCTAAGTTAAATAGTTGTAAGGCCGATTATTACGAAAACAATTAACTACTCTGGTTCAATGAAACAATTACAGTAAAACTTGGGTAAGTTGACCACTTCATGTGCATTGTTTTAGTGGCCAACGTAGACAAGTGGTCAACTTATAGAAGGGGTGGGACATTGTTTACTTTTTCGTTTCCTACATGTTGCTATACATTAAAATTTTTTTTTTTACTTGACTTAAAAATTTGATTTAGCAAATGGCCAAATGAATATCTCAAGAAATGTGTTTAAACCTAAACGAACTTCAATTTGTTACACAGAAATAATTTTAATATTTAACTAACTTTTAAAAAAAAATTATTTTGTTAGTTATGCATGTGAAGTTAGTTATGCATGTTGTGTGATGTTAGTTATGCATGTTTAATAAAAATAATTTCTTAAAATATCAGAACACGAAAACATTGAAAACTTTAACAAAACAAAATTATTTTAACACTTTAAAATTTATTCTGTTATTACTACGCATACAAGCCTATTTGCTCACTATTGCAACTGGAAGAGCAACTTTTCAACTAACACACCTGTTTTCAATGAATGAATGAAAGAAATGGTCAAAAGCTGACTCCCTACAGTTTCCCCAGATGGTCAACTCACAAAAAGGTTTAGATTAGCTTTTTACACTATTTCACCAAACAAGTGAAATATTAACATACATTGCGAAATGACAGAAAATTTTCTGAATTTTTTTTTCTGGTCAATTTATGAGGGTTTTAGAATAGAATTTCATAATACTCCTAGACAAAATTAACTTATTTCAGTGGTCAACATACAAGATAGACAGGTGGTCAAGTTACAAAGGTTTTGCTTCTTTATTATGTAGGAAAATTTCCGTTCTTGATAATTGAGGTCAACTTATTCAGGTGTAAAACTTACAAGTGTGGTCAACTTGGCAGGTTTCACTGTATAAATAAATCATTAATATTCTTGTTTTTTTATTACGAAATATTAGGAGAAATTTGTATACATAATTTCTTCAAAACGTGTGTTAAAACTATGATTATAAGTTATTTAAGAAGAAAAAAGTCAAATGGAGTAAAAGAACAATTTTTGAGATGATGATTCTAAAAATAGCACATTTTTCAAATCTTTTTGCAATTTTTTATTTTAGTAGTTGTTTAACAAAACAAAGCATATCGAACATTTTCCTGATATAGCAATATTTTTTTGAACTGTGCAAAAGTTGAGAAATTATACAAACAACTTTTAAAGAAAATATTTTCAACTTTTTAAGACAAAAGGGTAACTTAAAAGGGTTAGCGCACAAGATTAACTTTGAATGTTGAATTAAAATTGCATGCCCATAGTTTTTTGTTCATTTAAAAAACAAAACAATCTGTTAAATTTTTCCCCTGTGCGCACATACGCATTTACTTTTCATTACTCGAATAAATAAGAAGTAATAAAAAAAATAAAATTAATAATTTATCTTCATTTTTCGTAAACAATAGTATTTTTAGTAAATAGTCAGCTGTTCTGCTTCGAATGATATTGAGTGTGATCAGTAGAATATTTTTAATTTCTTAACAAGATTTAATTCTCTGATAGCTGGCAATAATTTTAAGTTTTCTTTCAATAAGAACTTAACAATAATTTAAAAAGTAATTTTATTTTAAAGAAAAACATAAATTAAAGTACTTAAACAATTGATTAGTATATTATTGGAAAAAAATATACATAATAGAATTTTAAAAAAAATTGCATTAAAATTCAATAAAAAAGTTAGAAAAATAATTCTGCGAAACACGCATAGACAGGTAATTTACAAATTTATTTTAAGATTAAGGCGATATATAAGATGTAAAGAAGTTTTAAAAAACTCTACTCTAAACTCAGCTGCACGACAGCCCATGGAGGGCCAAGGCCTACTATGCCCATCTCAGTTTTCTGGACCTAGGGCTCTGGGGTGCAGGAGCAGATGTTCCGGTCAGGTGGTCAGCCGAACGCGGAACCCCCAGTGTTTAGTTCCCAATCATGCTTGGTACTTATTTATCGACCCACTGAAGGGATGAAAGGCTGAGTCAGCCTTGCCCGGCCCGAGGAACGACAGGGCGAAGCGCTACCGCTCAGCCACCGGGGGAAGTTTTAAGATGATTAAAAATGTTGACTACGCATTCGTATTAATAATTATAAAATATATATTCAAGAAATTGATAAATATATTATTCCAAATCTATGCATACGTGTGTATATTATTGAAATTGTATCAGTTATTGAAAAAGAAAATCAAAAATTAAAAAATAATCACATTAAGTAAGCACGATCTGGTGCATAATCATATTCTATCAGAAGCACGCCTTTATAAAACTAGACATTCGTTGAATAAAGTGTTTTTTATTCAAAATGTTTTATTCATAATTTCTTTACTAAATTACAAATACATTATTAAATGACTAAAAAGAAACATCGTATTTTATAGTTTGAAAGAAATAAAAATAAAAAGATTAGCAAACGATTATTAGCGAAAAAAATATGAAAGAAATTTTACACTACGCGAAGTCAAGTTCCTCGCAAGTTTATCACATTTTAATATTAATCGCCCCATTTAATAATTTTTTTATTGTCGCCAAATTATTTTTTTAAAAATAATTAATTTTAATTTTTTTCAGCTTCTAATAAATAAAAACAGTTGAAACTTTAGATTTTTCTATTGAAAAATATGTAGATTATTATGGTATAAAAAAATTCATACCTGATAATTCAAAATTTTTTCATCCTCAATTTAATTAAATAATAAAAAATAATTAATAATTATTAAAAATTATTTTTTTCATGAAATTATCTTTGGGTAAATGAGTTTTATGAGTGGGTGCAATTTTTTTTGAATTGCTTCATTAGTTTTGAAAATATGACTGAAAACGCAAAAAGCGAAATTAACATTAAGGGGTACGAACTTTGGATCGCTCTCCTGACCAAACTATGGGGACCACATTTCCCAGATTGCGGCTACCCCCTATATTTTGAAGGTTAGGAATCCAAATATGTAAAAAAAAAAATACTGTTTATTCAGAGAAAGTACGTTTTTGTGTCAGATTTCGTAACTTAATTAATAGTTAGCACTAATTAATTAGCATATTTGAGGTCACCCCCGGGAACCATTAAGATTGACAATCCGATCATTATAACAAAAATCCGATGTGAAAATCCGATCATTATAACAAAAGTTATTCAGGGTGATATCTTTTTTTTTTTGCTGACTGTACACCACAATATTCCCCCACCAGAATTTTATCAGGGATAAAATTCGATGAACGGATACCATTAGATGTTGTATTTGCGAAAGACCGAGAGAGCTGAGTTAGGTTCATCAGATTTTGAGCGCTTGTCGTGAGAGCTGTATTAAATTCACGGTTGTGTGTATGGCCCCTCCTGTGTTGCTATTAGCGGTCGAGTGTCTGCAGGTTCCCGTTGTGTGTGAATGAGACTGAGAAAGCAACAACGCGAGGAGGTCTATGACGTATGACGCAGTCACAAATAGCAACTCATCTGCTCAACGTAGACCATCTATCGAAGTAGGCGTGATCATATCACGTCTGGGTCACCAATGTGGGGAAAGAACTTTCAACTACGACAACCTTCATTTATCAAAATGTACCTCAAGACTGAATCGAATTAGCATGTCTTATATACTTGTGAATTGATGTTTAATAATCATAGTGGTAGCTACACCACAATGTTTTTAAAGATTTGCATGGACAGGTTTCACACATACATCAATAACAATACAAAAGATGAAATTTTCGAACGACTTCACTTTTGGAAACAATTCGGGAAAAGCAGACTCTCGACAAAAAAAAAGAAGACGAAAGGAATGTCACGTGAAGAGCACTGTCCATGAATCAAAAGTGAGGAAACCGAAATCGACGGCTGTGAAATATATTCCAGTCTATATCATCTTAAGTCTACTTCTTCCTTTTTATCCTTGCTTACTTTACATATTTTACTCCCCTCAAATGTTGAAATGCCTCTTCTTCTTTCTTTTGCATCCAAGGAAATGCATTTTTCTCTCAAGAGGAAAAAGAAAGATAAGGCTTTCTTCCCCTATAGGTCTTAAAATATACATCGGGCAAGGTATGTCTTTCAGCCTTCAAATTTTATGTCTGTATTTTATTAGTCAGATTACTGACAATATATTAACAATTTTGAAATAATTTTTAACGGGGCCTACACATTCAAAATCTTAGAAATTTCCGTAATTATACAAAAAATTATGCTACAAAATTTCTCTCTCTCTCTCTCTGTATGGATGTGGCAGAGTGACAAAAAGGGTCAATTATGTTCGGCCATGCCCATGGCTATACGGTGAATGAAGTTGCTGGATATGTTGGTGTTTCGATTCGTACTGTTCAACGTGTCTACAAGCAGTGGTGTAATACACATGGTCACGAAGGACGACGTCAGAATTGTGGTCGGAAAAAGATCCTGCATGAAAGTGACCGGAGACGTGTTTCAGGACTTGTCAATCAAAATCACTTCCAAGCCCGACAGGAATTGTTTCAGTCAGTAAATGAAGGTCCATCCCAACCTGTTAGTGAGAGAACATTGCGACGGGAGCTGCATGCAATGAGCATTTAGAGCCGAAGATCTCGTAAAAGATAATTTTTCACACAGGCGCATAAAGCTGAGCCACTTCAGTGGGCCAGAAGTCACCGAACGTGGACAGTTGCTGACTGCGGTATGTAATATGGTCTGATGAATCACGTTTTTGCCTTTATTCAAATGATGCACGTCATCGAGTGTAACGAAGAGCAGATAAAGCATTTCATCCTGACTGTGTATAAGGTCAGGCTCAAGTTGAGTGTGGATCTATCATATTTTGGGGGCATTTTTTCTTATTATAGATTGGGCCCTTTCACTGAGGGGACCACTAACATGAACCAAAATGTTTATTTCAACATTCTGGGTGATTATATGTTGGCTTTCAGTGAATATCTTCATGAAGAGTATGTGCGGACGACACTCCTATTTTTAAAGATGACAACAGCAAAGTTCATCGGGCTGGAAGAATATGTGACTGGTCTTATGAACCTCAGACAATCAATTACATCTCGACTGGCCTTCAAAATCACTTGACTTCAACCCCATTGAAAATTTGTGGGACATATTGGAACAATGGGCAAAACGCAGAAATCAGCATCATCCCAATTTGGTGGTTTTGCACTATTAAATCCTCAGCGAGTGACTTAAATTGGATTCGACGTACCTGAAGATCCTAGTGGACTCCCTTCATAACAAAATCCAGGTGATTATAGAATTCAGAGGCGGCGTTACACGCTAATAAACGATGTTTTTCAAAGATTATTATAAAATAAATCAAATAAATCAAAATTTCAAGGTTCAAAAATAAATCAACTTTCTCTATACTACTTGTAAAACTAAGTTCTTATATTTTTTACTTCATTTTTATCGTATACATAAAAAATTCAAACTGAAAAGCATGTTTTAATTCTATTTATAAGCAATTCGTTGTTCAAAGCAATATCCACACCCAATCCTCACTGTTAATCGAAGATATGTTCGTTTACGTCTTTGGATGAGAGGCCTCTGTTATCGATCAGTGAAAATATCGTTTTCGAAGACTGTTAGCAATCGCCATTTCAGGGGCATTAGGCACGTTCCTAATCGTTCGATTTCACATCCGTCGAGAAACAAATGGTTTGCAACGATCGTCTGAAGGTAAAACCACCCTCCCCTAATGGTTCTTCAATCAGAGCATTGAAATGGCCGGAATGTTGCTGAGTTTCTGAGAAGTTACCATAAATCAAACGAATCGCTGGGTAAAAATGATGGTTTTAATATAAAATCTTTCATTTTTGATACGTTATGGCTCCATAAAATAAAAAAGTTCAGTATTTATGTGTACGTGTTACGTGATTTTCAAAGTTTAGAATAAATTTAATCTTGACAAGAAATGGTCCGAAACGAATATTAACTTTGTCGTATTGCAAAAATAAAGTTTAAACCAGTCATCAAAAGAAAAAAAAAAGAAAAAATTCTTGCTTGGGTGAAGAGGAAAAAAAGGGAGACTATAACTCGAGGGTGGGGGGATGAGAAACTTAAATATTGCTATCTAGACTGGTGAGGTAGGTGCTATTCAAGACGAATTCTTTCAGACTGAATCGAATGAAATGTAGATGATAGATCTAATATTTTCGAATTTTCTGGTTTGGGCAGGTAGGAGAAAAAAAGGGACTAAAGGGTGGATGATGTGGTAAGGTGGAATTGAATGAGATCAAGTTAGAGTCGATGCAAGTAATAAGTTGTATTGTTATTAAACTTTTGACAATCAGCTTCCAGCTTTTTTGGAAAGAGAGGTATTGCTTTTTGCGTATGCACAAAAAGTTCATCGCTTGTTGTATTGTACTCATTTTGGTATTCAACATTGCTATCTAGGCAAATGAAGTATTTTTATGAAGAAAGTATTTTTTTGAATTTTCAATAAAGGTATAATAACCTTGACAAAGATAATTCTTGCAACTGTTATCACCAATATATAAGGCTAGTTTAAAATAAATAAAAAAAAAACATTAGAGAATTGACATAATAAAACAAATTTGTCTATTCTGAAGCCGTGAATTAATTAATAGCAACACTCTAAAAAGAGTGTAGTGTTTATGTGTACGTGTTACATGATTGTCAGAATTTAGAATACATTTGTTCTTGACAAGAAGAAATGGTCCGAAACGAATGTTAACTTTGTCGAACTGCAAAAATAAAGTTTAAACCAGTCATCAAAAAAATAAAAATAAAAACTTTCTGGTTTTGTTGAAGATGGAAAAAAGGAACTAAATCATGGGGTGGGGGGATGCAAAACTAAAATATTGCTATATTGACTGATGAGGTACGATCCACGATGATTTCGTTCAGATTGAATAGAATGAAATGTTGTAGACGATAGATCAAATATTTTAGAATTTTCTGGTTTGGGCAAGGAGGAATAAACTTTTTTTTCCTTTTTTCCAACGGCAGGCACTGAATTTGAATCTTTGCCTATACTATGCCAGAATTGTTGCTCATTTCGCGTTACCCAGTGGGCACCCAGGGCTAAAGAGAATAGAAGGGCTAGTTCACTCCGCTCTTAGAGCTGAAGCTACGATTTCCCTCCTCATGACGTCACTGTGTCCACAGATCTCGGAGATCGCAAGCAAAGATATGATAACTTTGCATCTTTCTCTATGTAAAAATAAGTTATACTTTTTCTGGTTATTAGCCTTCAAACTTTACGTAATTAACACATTATTTCCGTTCATAAACATAGTTAAAAAAAAAACTTTCATGGTTATTATATTAAAAAAAATACCATTTTAAACTTATAAAAATGTTTTGCTAGTTGGTGAAAATGACACGATAAATACTTTATTTTAAAAAGTTCAGTTTTAACTTTAACTATTAAGAAAAATGAAGGCATATATCGACACTTTTTTTTATATACATATTCTTTTATAACGATAAGTTAAGTTAAATTTAGAATCCCTGATTTTAAAATATGTCGTTAATAGCAATTTGTTCTTACTTAATCATTAGGAAACATCGACCTTAAACGCTAATTACTGAAACAAAATAATAATTTAGGTTCATAACGACATTAGAAATTTTACAATTGTTTATAGACATTTAAATTTGCGATGATATAATTTATAGATATTTAAATTGAAGAGAATATAATTTTTAAAAAAAATCATAAATATTTAGAATAACTACATTAAAAAGTATGTTATGAAATTAGGAGAATTTCAAGTATATACTATATATTTTATTTATACTTTTTATTTACATTTTAATTTTCTTTGACTTTATCCATTTTTTAATTCTTTTCATCTGCCTTTCTTTATGAAGTAACGAGGTGGTTTCTATTTAGATAATGAATTTTTATAAAAGTTCTTAACGACAGAATAAACGTATTGCTGTTTTATATTAACTGTGTCATTTCGGAATCCATTCTTTACATAGTTGTTCATTTACTTTAGGGAACACGCGAAAAATTATACTTTTTCCTTTTGTTTTTGTATCAGAATTTTTGCAAGTTGCAATCGCGCAAACTGGCATTTCGATAATAGTTTTAAATTCTTGTAAATTCATTGCAAAAACTGAGGAAAGTCATTATAGAAAATAACAAATGTCTTAGAATATCTCGCAAAAAGAAATGATTCAATATTAGTTAGAGCTAGTAAGGCCAAACGCTCCGTTCTTGAAGTAAAAGTGCGAGCTTTGCGCCAAAGTGACGTCACTAGAGTGACGTCGGAGGATCGGCGCGGCGAGAGATACTTCAAAGGAGTGAACCAGCCCTTCTATTCTCTTTAGCTTTGGTGGGCACCTGTGAACCAAAGTCACGGAGGAGAACAACATTGCCCACGCCACACTGCCACAAACCCGTTTATAGGGTGGGCCACATTCACACATCCAACAGAGGACAGCACAAAGAGAGAGAAACATCCATGCCCAGAGCGGGATTCGAACCCGCAGCCTATGGCTTCGCAGTCAGGCACGCTAACCGCTCGGCCACCTGGCCGGCAAACTTTTTTTACTCCAAAAACTCTTACGAATAAACTGAGTGCCGATTAGTAAATTCTTCCACTTGAGATCTTCGAAATTTAAAAACTTGTAAGAATAAATAAATGTTGTTTACTTAAATAAGACTGAAATAAATTATTTCCTTGAAAGAGCTAAATTTTCTCAAAACTGTCAAACACACATAAAAAAAATCCTTTTTTCACTATGTTAGTTGCAAACATTTTCTGAAATAAATCATAGCTTAACAATATATTATAAAACACAAAGCAGTCAGCGATAACTTTTCCTAATTTATACTCACAAATTTCTAAATACTTGAATAGACAAATGTTTCACTCGGGATCAACACATTAGTATCAAAATTCGACTTAAGAGAAAAAAAAACGGCAGAACAAATTGAATTTTAATATTTTTTTTTATTAGATGAGAATAAATTCTACAGCAAAACTCAGCTGAAAAAATTATTGAGGCCATTTTTCCCGGAACTTTATTATGTTCCCGAATTATTCTTTGGAAACTCTTGGTTTGCGTTTATTAAATTTAGAAAATATGCTTTATGTGCATTCCTTTTTAAGATGTTGGGGAAAAAGTAATATATTAAAGAGAGAGCATTTGGCGGAAAGTATGTTCTCTCAGTGATTTAATTCAATAAATAGATCAAGAGTTTCTAAAAGGAATATTATAAGAAGAAGCATTAGTTACAAAACAATGTGTGTATGCATATATTCAATGCAAAAAGTGAAATAACTTAATTCAAAAAACATATTTGTATATTTTTTTTTAAAAAACATTTTACTTATTAATAATATTTCTTCTCCTTAAAAATATATATTATTTTCCTTGTTTTCTTTGTATTTTTAACTTATTTTATGGGTTCTTCGTATATGCAGTTCATGTGCAGTAAATAAAACTTATTATTTTTCGTTATTTTCTTCGCTAACTTACTTTTTTCTTTATCAATTATATATATATAAATAATTGATCTGTTCAAAATGAAGATAAAACAAGGGAAAATTATGGACATATGAAAAAAAGGGAGGGGGGAAATAATTATGAAAAAAAAAGCAAAACAAACAACTGATTAAGAAAAAAAGAAAAAAGGATGAAATTTTTTTTAAAAAAACCGGAAAATAAAGGATATAATCTTTTCATCAGCCCACACGAATCCATCCGCAAAAACGAGTGCTTTCTGATATTGTATCAATATAGCCAAAGCAAAATATATTAATACAATAGTGTGAGGAGCACTCAATTATTTGCAAAACAGGCAATTTATGCTTCTCTTTTCCATTTAATATATTTTTTCTTAAATAAATATTTATTTATTCTCTAAAATTATTTATGGTCAATTTTTTAAATTATTCAGTATAATATTACTTTGAGCACATCCATTTCGGGTCCATCCTTGGTAACTAACTAATCAATGCACAGCATAACAAATCACTTCAGCAGTGCAGTAAGAACGGCACTTTAAATTCCTCTAGTTACACTCAATTTGCGCTTTTGTTTTCATATTTCGTAATCTGGCAATCTTGTTGCGAAAATATTTTTAAATCATTCTTGAAAAATTTCCCGTTCATGTAAGTACATCTGATTTCGCTACTCGTTTTAGAGTTTTTGTTTTATACTGTTTTTTCTTTTTCTTTTATTTTATTTTCTGTTTTTACGTGTTATTTTTACTTATTGCGTTCTATTTTATTTGTAGTAATTTTTGTAGAAAATTTTTAATGAGTGCGCCTCACACTATTGTATTTATATATTTTGCTTTGGCTATATTGATACAATATCAGAAAGCACTCTTTTTTGCGGATATAGGCGTGTGAGCTGATGAAAAGATTATATCTTTTATTTTCCGGTCTTTTTAAAAAAAAAATTTCATCCTTTTTCTTAAAATCAGTTGTTTGTTATTTTTTTTCACCATTATCCCCCCTTTTTTTTTCTTCATATATCTATAATTTTCCTTTGTTTTATCTTAATTTTGAACTTATCTAATGAGTTCTGTTTGCTTGCAGCGTATGCTCAATAAATGAAACTTATTGTTTTTCTTAACTTTCGACGTGTTTTCTTGTATTTATTTATTCTGTTATATATATATATATATATATATATATATATATATATATATATATATATATATATATATATATATATATATATATATATATATATATATATATATATATATATATATATATATATATATATATATATATATATATATATATATATATATATATATATATATATATATATATATATATATATATATATATATATATATATATATATATATATATATATATATATATATATATATATAGGAGTTTTGATAGTAGGTCTGAATACCAAGTGAGTGAGGTTGTTTGTTGATCAATCTCCTATATTTGATTTTCTTCGCAAGTTCGGCATCGCGTACAAGAAAGCGCAACTGAAGTACCGGCTTTCCATTTAGAATGGATGTGATTACTTCCATGGATTTAACTGAACGAATGTACTTCTGAAAGGATTTGGGTTTTGTCAAAGGCTATTCTTAAACTAACTACTACTAGTAATAGTTGTGTTTTTACTAACTGCGTATGGGCTGTGCATTTTGAAGGTCAATAAATGTTCATAGCTTTGTTTTATGGAGTTTGAATTATTTCAACCTTACAACCAAAGTCAAATGGGTTATTGCGTTTATTTGTCTGAAATTTATTGGAAATTTTAAAAATGCATAGCCTAAATCATAATCCTAAACACAATAAGGGAGAAGAGAGAAAGAGATGCTATGCATATACACCGACGAGCCATTATATTATGACCACCCTCCATCTATAACAATAGGCTCGCCCAGGTTTTCATGGTTTCTCGCCCAGGAGCAATGTTTTCATGGGGCACATTAGGACCCATAATCCTCATAGAACAATCACTGACGTCTGTGAGCTACTTGAACATAGTTTCAGACATGGTTCACCCATTCATGGCAACAGTTATTTCTGCGGGGGATGGTGTTTACCAACAGGACAATGCACCATGTCATAAGGGTCGAATCGTCATGGATTGGTTCGAGGAACATTCCAGTGACTTTCAAGTCATGTCTTGGTCCCCAAATTCACCTGACCTTAATCCAATAGAGCATTTGTGGTCCTACTTGGAAATCCAAATTCTTGCTGCCACCCTACCCCCTCGCAATGTGAGGGAATAGCAGGACCAGTTGGTGCGAGCTTGGTACCAGATACCTTAGACTACCTATCAGCACCTTGTGAAATCAATGCCACGGCGGATGCTAGTAGTTTTGAGGGCTAAAGGTGGTCCTACATGTTATTAGCAGGGTGGTCATAATGTAATGGCTCTTCGGTGTGTACTTACTATCAACTTATAAATATCACCTGCTAATAATGTCACCTGCTGAATACCTGTCACCTGCTGAGTCACCTGTCAAATAACACCTGCTATGGATATGATTTAAAATTACATTCCCAAGTTGAAAATTGCAGAACATGGAATTAAAAAAACTGAAGCATATTTTTTTTCTTCTTTAAATGAGCCAGGGCATCCTATTTTTCCTTAAATTAGCATGGGCCTAATACATGATTCTGCGAATTGCAATTCATTCCTTAAATTACAACACAAATTTTGGGTTGTAATTTAAGAAAAAAGAAAAATAGGCACTGCGTTATTGACTAGTGGCTAAATTTTAAAAAGAATTGTTGAGTATAGTTCAAATTTTTGAAATAAACCAACCCAACAACCAAAAAGATGTCGAAAGATTGTTGTGTAATCATGTAAACCTTTTAAGAGCACTGAAGAAAAATATTTTTTTTTGGAATAATTACATCAGTAACGAATGCAAATATTATATATATTTTCTAAGAAAAAGAGAAATAAATATGCGAAGGAAAGAAAAAGTTTTAATAAATTCCTTTTTTTAAGACTTTAGTCTTTATTGCCTTAAAAGTAAATACGAATTTGTTCCGGAATTCGCCCTATTTCTCTAGTCGGTGAAGCTGATCGAAGCTCTTAAAAATCTTGTTTTTAAATTCGGCAACCTTGCTGTTGTATTAATGTGCTGCTGTATCCATTTGAAGCTTTTATTAGGTAAATTAACCAGACAGTTTCTCTATAATTCGCAAAATGAAAATTTTCGTTTCTCAACTAGTTCAGAACAATTAACAGGAAATTCCGTATATTACGCTGTGGAGTACAGTATCTAAATCGGAAACAGGCCTGGGTTAGCTTGGCTTTAATTCTACTTGAGTTTCAGCGTTTTCGTAATGTTTAATTTAATAACCTGTGACGTAATTGAGGAGAAGAGTCGAGTTGTTTAATTTATTCGCAGCTTATGAGTCCTAGTTAAAGGTAATTAGTCATGGTTTCAATCGAAAAAAATCCTAAGCACACGGCTTGATTTCATAACAAAACAGGTGTTAAAAAATTAAAAATAAACGCTAATCCATTAAAAAAAATCAGTAAGTCAGTGGCTTGTTCGTTACTTTTTCTTACGATATATTAATAAGGATCAATTGACAATTTGAGAGGAAACAATGGTGTAATGCCATTATAGGCAATATATAGCTCCTAAACCGCGATGGCTCAGGGGTAGAGCGCTCGCCGTCCAATTAGGTGAACCGGGGTTCGATCCCGGCGATGGCTGGTCGCTACGAATTCTGCCTCCGGCTTGCGCAGACCACAGTGCTGACGTGAAATATCCTCAGTGGTAGACGGATCATGGGTTAGAGTCCCTTTGCCGTCGGGCTAAACGTGGGAAGTTTTCATGGTTTTCCTCTCCATGTAACGCAAATGCTGGTTAGTTCCATCAAACAGTCCTCCATAAATGCACATTTCTCCCAGTACTTGATCGAGTAGTTCCCTTGTCTTCTGGATTGGGTTCAAAAATACAAGGCTACGGAGTTCAGCATTAGTAGTCGTAAACCCAGAAATTGGGCCGGCTGTTCAACGACGGTTATTAAAGATTAAAACTTATCTTCACAAAATGTATTCCAATTTATACATCATTGAATATATTCAAATTACAAATAAATTTGAAGTTCTTATAACATTTTTATATTTATAGATATCTAAATAGGAGATAAAAATATGAGATATAAATGGGAGGATTACATAGATATGGGAAGTAATTTTATTTCAGGCTTTTATAGCTTGTTTCAGAGCAAAATTATGAGCAATTCATTAGTCTTTATAGATGCAAAAAATGCTGCAATGAGATTCCTTAAATTATCAGCACTGATGCAATTGAATGTGGCAGCGAAGAAAACTTTCAGGTTGCAAATAGGACTAAGGCATTTTTCTCGTATTGATACAAAAATTTTGCAACAAAATTTCTTTAATAATCAGCTTTGATGCAACAGTGAAGAAAATTTTCAGATTGCAAATAGGGTTAAGTCATTTTTCTTGTATTGATACAAAAATTTTGCAACAAAATTTTTTTAATAATCAGCTATGATGCAATTGAATGTGGCAGTGAAGAAAACTTTCAGGTTGCAAATAGGGTTAAGTTATTTTTCTCGTATTAACACAAAAATGCTGCAACGAGATTCCTTAAATTATCAGCACTGATGCAATTGAATGTGGCAGCGAAGAAAATTTTCAGGTTGCAAATAGGACTAAGGCATTTTTCTCATATTGATACAAAAATTTTGCAACAAATTTTTTTTAATAATCAGCTCTGATGCAATTGAATGTGGCAGCAAAGAAAACTTTCAGGTTGCAAATAGTGTTAAGTCATTTTTCTTGTATTGATGCAAAACTTTTGCAACAAAATGTTTTAAATAATCGGCTGAAAAAAAGACGTCTCAGAGTGCAAATCAGCTTGTATTGATATAAAAATTCTGCAGGGAAATTTCTTTAACTATTAGCATATGTTATCGAACTTCTTTACTGCAAAGTTGCCTTCCTCGATAATAATTTGTCACCATTTGATAGCGTTTTTGCTTTTCTTCGGATAATTATCAATTTGCGACTTTCAATATGTACATTTTTAAGTACAATATATATTCAGGGTGGTGATTACGGAACTCCCTTTACAATTTTTGCTCAATGGCAGTGATCAAAAATCATTGAGACACATCAAAAACTTTTTCTCAGCTAGCAGCGCCATATGTAGGCGAAATTTATAACTAATTTATAAGTTTTTGAATATATGCTGACTTTCTTAGTAATTTTTTAAACAACTAGTATTTTTGTGTAAAAACATTTTGCTGATTTCAGTGCCTTATCTCATATAAAAAGTAACAGTAAATTTTCAAAGTCAGTGAATGGGCTTCTTACTTAATATGTGAATCAGTATGTAATTAAAGAAAAATGTTTATAAGCATATAACGTCAAGTGCAACTATCCAGAAGCGTAGTTTTCTTTTAATACAGTCTCCCATCTGACTTTCAACTCACTCCAACCAATTTTTTCCCCATCCAGCACCTTGAAGCGATTTTCCAAGGAAAACAAACGCAATTTCTTTTCTTTCGGAAGTGATGTAAGAAAGGTAAAATAAAATAGTGCTCCTTTTTAGTCGTCTCTAGGGAACAATTTAATATCAAGATGTGATTGTTTTGGGGAGAGTTTTCTTTTAACAATTATTTCTTCATGCTTTCTGTAACTTTTCAACTTCTTTTATAATTGGTTGGGTACGAATACCGGACAAGTAACAAAAGAAAAGTAGTACATAAAGCATAAAAAACTGTTTACATTTAAGTTCGGGTTAAATTGTTTAAAATATAATTCGTATTTTACGGTAGAGCAAGTATCTCCCCAACCCACCCTAAAAAACTTATTACCCTATATTAAAAGTTTTAAGATAAAATTATATAGTTCAGGAAAAAAATCTGCACACAGAAAAAATGTTTTCAATTGTACTAATTATTCCCCACTATAAAACGGATACTTTTTACTGGATATTCTCCACTATGAAAGGATTATTTTCCATTATAGAATGCATGCATTTTTAGGACAATCCTCTGTTACAACTTTACTCTAAGAGGCTATATAAATAATAGCTGATCTCTACATAATAAAGAAATTTTTTTTCGATGAAATGGCTACTCTTTGCTACAAAACGCATATTTTTTTTACTGAAAATTCGCGTACTTTTTACTATAAAAGTGTTATTATCCACTTCAAAATGCATACCTTTTTATATGAAACAGCATATTATTGTTTATATTATAGCTAGGAGGCTCAGCCCCCTGTTCGCTGTCCCACACCAACCCCGATGATTGCTGAGCAATAATTGTTGTTTCTTAGCATAAAACAGCTTTCCGACAAAAGTAAAAATTATTCACAAACATATATTTACTAAAAGGAATTATGTTTGCTTACGCTTGTGCCTCCACTTCCCACGTTCAAATATTATTATCTATTGTGTTATAAATATTTATAACAGTATATAACAATATATTGTTCACACAAATTTGATGAGTTTACAACCGTAGTTTAATATTTTCGCTTACCAAACGGATAAATATATTAAATACTATTTTTGTTTGCATCTCATTGTTCATGAATCTGATAGTTAGATTCTAAATCATTTAACAGATCTCTTTTACTGTAATTTATAATAATATATTATTGTTATTTGCTCAAAAATAGTAATTGTAAAACTGGGGTAGACTATATTTGAGGGTGCCCCTTGATTCTCGTCAAGTTGTGATCGCGGTTGATCGCTAGGCTGGGCGATGTTGAAACCCAATCATGATTCTGACTGGTTTAGATTTTAGCGTTATTTTTTAAATGTTCAACGGTATGTGTAATTTCAGAGGTCCGTTAGTTCTAGGTTGGATACCGGCTGGTAAGGTACTTTTGCTTCTGGTCAATAAGATCGGAGGTTTGGCAGTCATAAACAGGGACTTTAGAAAAAAATGCCACCGCCAGTCCGGTACCACTGACGACATTTTCGATTCGTATTTCGCCGAATTTATGTGGCGATGGAGGTACACAGATTCTATTCATGATAAGTTTAGACAGTATCTAACTGCTATTAGAGAATTCTGTGCACCTAAATCTGAGGATATTCAAGCTTAATGAAGAAGTGAGCATTTTTTTTCCTTTTCTTTCTGTGCTTACTCCATTAATTTTTGTTTTGATTCAAAATGCATTGTATTGGGTTTATTAATTTTGCTTACATTGGGATCATTGCAGTTTTATAAAGTTTTGGCTGGTGTTTTGTTGAAATTTTCCAATGTTTTATTGAAATATCATTATGTTTTGTCAGCGATTCCTGTTACCACGGTGTTCCGAGCAAACAGGAATGGCCCCAAATATAGGTCGCCAATTTTGCCAAGGGGTACCCTCATGTGTATTTTTACCGAAAGATGGTTAATAAGATTAGACCACCTTTCTAAATAACTTTATCTTAAAATGTAGTGAGAATTACATAATAATAACGATAAAAACAATTCTCTTAGTTTTAAACTCTTGAATTCAAAGCGTAATTAAAGCAGTACAGGAAAATAACTTTAAATTAGGGATACAGAAATATTTATCGAAAAACAGTGCCTTTATGACTCCTATTAATTCTATGCTAATAACATCAAAAACAATATGGAAATGAATGAGGCAAAACTGGATCTTACCACGTGATTTTCCTGTCAATAAAAATGTACGGACAACAATGGAAAATTGCGACACTATCACTAGAGTTTTATAGATAGTTTGAAATGCATATTGCTTATAAGTCGACTATTCTCTACCGTAGAACAAGTGCCTTTATATATTAAAATGGATATTTTGCTCTAAGAAAACAGAATTCTTTTTCTTTGATAATATTAATTCCATTGGGATACAGTATTTCTATTAACTGATGTCGGTGGTTGTTATCACCAATGATTAAGTAGCATTAATGAAAATAGAGTTAAAAAATAAAGGTAAAAATAAATTTTGTTCATTCCCTTCAAAATCCCTAACAATCATTATTCAATTATTAAACTACAATTTGACGATCTGTCAAAAGCATAGATATACAATTTTGTTAGATATTTTGCTGCATACAGTTTTTCAGAAGTAGTTGCACCTAAAAATAAAAACTAATTGTGTAGGAATATTATAGCAAAATACAGATTATTTTGTCCTTTACCTGTTGCTGAAATTTTTCTTATTTAAAATTTTTTCACGTGGGCTGTTCTGTTGGAGCATTCAGTGCAGAATTTAAAAAAATATTTAGTATACAGCGTTGATCTGTATGGTGTAAATGCTGAAAGGAATGCGTAGCGTAATTTATCTTTGGAGCTTGATATTACTTAATGCGAAAGAATATCGTGAACATTTTCAAATGCTTTTACAATGTATAATCTATTAAAACGATCTAAGCTCTTTTATATCAAATATACCAAAAAATAATTTTCAACATTTTAAATTCTTTTAAATGTATTTAAGATAAAACGAAATATTTCTACAATAAAAGAAATTGGGAAGAGGGGGACACATGTGAACAGGGGGCACATGTGAACACGGCATGTTTTACCAATATGATTTGAAATAAAAAATCTTGAAAAATTTTCAATTGATGGCAGTACTAGTCCTACTTCTCTGCTAAACTTTCAGAACAATGAGCCATTTTGTTGTTCCATCCTGACAAATTCTTTGTATCAGTTGTTGCAACACTCGCTTCTTCAAGTGAAAACATAGTATAAATCAACTAATAAGTTTAAATTAACTATTGTAGACCATATATGAACATCCAAGTAAGTTTATGAAAAAAAATTTTTTTTATTAATTAAAAATTCTTTATTTTTCAAGCTAGGTTTAAGAAAGATGATGGGGCACTTGTGAACAAAACACCTGGGGCAGATGTGAACAGTTCACATGTGCCCCTGCATTGTATTAAGATTATTATCCTCATGATATTATAAGTTTAAAAAATATGTATGCATTTAAAATTATTATTATTTCATTTTCCACAATTAATTAATTAATTTTTAATTTAAAAATGTTTTTTTATCAAATGGTTGGTCAACAATTTTGGGTTATATAATGATTACAAGAAGTAAAGTGAAATGAAAAGAAATGAATGAGAGTAAAATGAAAAAAAGCATGAAAGAGTATCAGAGAAGAAAGAAAAAGGCCCATTACAACTCCTGAGGAACATGAAGTTGCGAAAAACCCAACAGCGGAAAAATTATTTTCTTATTGACAGTACTGTTGTAAAATTTAAATGCACATAGTAAGCTGCAACCCGTTTTGTATAATGTGTATCTATATCTGCTATATTAAAGATTTTTTTCGTTTAAATATGGTGATTGCTTTATGTTTTTAATCTTGTTCATATGTGCCCCAGGCATGTTCACATGTGCCCCTCATAGGAACACATGTGAACAATTGGAGTCATTTTTCTAAAATATCATAAAGTAAAGAAATATTTCCTTTAAAAATCTCAAAAAATTCCATAAGACAAAGAAAAGACTATTTAAACATATGGACTTCTTTACTGTGAGAAATTAATGATATTTTTTGAAAAATGAAGGAAAAAAAATTTGTTCACATGTCCCCCCTCTCCCCTATGTTGTAAGCAAGAATTAAGTATTTCACATTTGCCTGATTAAGAAATTTCATTCACTTCAAAAAATTTTCTTTTTCAATTATTTATTTATTTATTTAGTATTTTCGAAGTGAATGAAGTTTCAAATCAGATAATATCTTAGCGTTTCGTTTCTTGGGATTATTTATTTAATATTTCACCATTATTAATAACAAACAATTTTTATTAGTTACCGAGTCTAGAACTTGAAGATCCGATCATTAAATCAAAAGTTATTCAGGGTGGGCCGTTTTTTATTTTGCGCACTGAACAACTATGAAGCTTAGAGCATCCTGTTAGGAACCCGGAGATCCTTGGTTCGAATCCTGAATGCTCCTGAATGCTACAACGAACATCTCACTCAAACATTTCTCCCACCGCATTACTTTTGAGACTACGCCTTATTCTCAAAAATGAGTAGGGGAGAGGCATAGAACTGTTTTACAAAATTGTCAAGAAAAACTCTTTTAAATATAATTTTTAACTCGTAAAATATTTTTTAAGCAATAATTGTGACATTTTATTATTGCATTCTGTCTTATACATGGATTTAAAAAGTTGTTTAAGTTTTTCATAATATTTTTTTTAAAAAAAGGTTGTTTTCGCACACACTACAAGGGGCTCAAATACACTTGGATTTTGTTGAATATCCGCACCAGCACAGACGATTCCTGCAACCATTTCGGAATCCACAGGTTCACATCACTTTTCAGTGCACCCCAATGATCCATTCTAATTAAATCCGGAGATCATGGTGGCCAATAGCGGGGGTCTGTTTCCTCCAATGCTCTTGTGAACAATACTACCTAGAGGCGAACGAAGGCGTTTCCGACCATGGGTTGCTATGCAAATCTGAATCCTTGTGGTGTCCCCTTCCTCCCCTTAAAGTAGGTCCCGATAATTCTGTGCCGGGATAGCCTGGTTGGTAGGGTAACGGGTCCATGTAAAGGAGATCATGCGTTCGATCCCCACCCCTCCGGCCGAAGATTCTCCGTGTAGTAAATGGTGACTGATGCACGTTAAATCTGTCAAGTCGCAAAGTTCTCCATGTTCCCATAACAAATCATGGCTATTGATCCAGGAGTTTCCTTGTCTTCTGGATTGGTTCAAAATTACAAGGCTAGGGAGTTGAACATTAGTAGTCGTAAACCCAAAATTGGGTTAGCTGTTCAACTACGGTTATAATATGAAATAAAATTCTTGGATACTTAGATACGAATAAAATATTGTTCATACTATGATTTATCTAGTTTAAATGATTGAAAAAGAGTTCGACGATCACTTTTACAATACAATTTGGTTTCCTATGTTTTTAAAGTCAGCGGAAAGAAAAATAGCTCACATAGAGATATTATAACAGAATTTAAATTAAATAAATAAATAAACGAGGGTTAGTTTTTCATTTAAGGAATTCCTACATGAATATTTTTGTTACGCTGTACTGATGTCTGTTCTAAACGTTTTACAGAAGATAACGCATGGCTAATATCTTAAACGTGATATCATTTAGTCCGGAAAAACGTCCCCAACATTTTTAACCATTACTAAGCTATGTAAAAACCTATTTAAAAAACAAATATTCGAACTAAAGTATATCACTTCTTTAGCACAATAAGGACAATATTTTGAAACATTCTAAAATCTTTTAAGCTACGAATTCTTGAAGTAAAGATTACGTTTTAGTCCAGAGGATAGCACACTTATCTGCCTGGTTAAAAAAAAAGAATAAAATATAAAAATGTGAAAGACAGCTTTGAAGAGTGTCTACGTGAAAAGAACAAGAAAGTTCTTTTTTGACTAGAAAGGAGCAAAAGGGGGGTTTGAAATCGAATCCTTTACTAGGGACCTACTGTTCTTTTTGAGATCATCGATTATCGGACAGGACAGGGAACAGCGATGGCGCCACAGTCTTTTTTTACTCCTCTTTTTCTTTTTCTTAGTTGTCTCTCGCTTTTTCTTCATATCTCTCAATGTCCTTTTCTTTGGGGAGGAAAAAAATCGAAATTGGGGATAAAGTCGAAAAAATTCCGAATTTGGATTTGGTTGCCCAGCTCGGACGTGAAAAGGGGAGAAAAATGATTTTTGCCACAAAGACAAAAGTGATAGATAACTTTTCAAGAGCACATCATCACTGAAAGAGTGGTCATTTTTATCTCCCAGTAATTTTTGTTCCTTTTTCTTTTTTTTTAAAAAGGAAATATAAATGGTGTCACTATTAGCTTTAAAATAACTTACGATACGTAAGTTATTTGATTTCTTTCTTTAATAATTTTTTTTTTAAATATACAAATATTTTTTAACTTGAAATAATCCAAAATGTCCAATGCATTTTATCCCAAATATAAAGAGTCGGAAATAAAATGTCAATTTATTTATTTAATTACAAACTGAAGGTACTATACATAAGGTACTATACATAAGGGGTAAAAAAAGTATTCAATCACTAGATCGTTATTTGTCAATGCCACAGCATCATGCATAAAACTGATAGACATGTATCCACAAAAGAGATAAAGCTAAAATAATTTAAATTTTTATTTATTTATCATTATTAATTGCCGATCCCGGAGACTTTATGTTATTAGTATAACACGTTTTTAGCAGTTTATCCATGAAAATAATGATTAACTATATTTAGTAGCAGTTGGATTCATGCTATTGCTTAAAGTCAATTCATGATTGTCAAGATTTACAACAAAGAAACTTTTTACGGTACTTACGCCTTTCGGGAGCCTTAAGACACATATTATCACAGAATCTATATTAGGTAGCTTGGTGCTAAACTTAAATACGTTTACAAGTACATTTGACACCTATTAAAACACCACTTTTTTCACGATACCAGCTGTGATGATGAATAAAATTAATTAAAAGCATCATTTCAGCCAATGATAACATGGCGATTTTTATGGTTCCTCTAAAGACGAATAACTACCTTTTCTCCATTAACTTTCCTACTTAATTCGCAACTTATTGTTGAATTTAATTCAAGTACAGTTAATTTTTATCCCTTCCTTCTCGTTGCCAGGAAAGAGACGGAGTGAAGTTTCGCCCTCTATTTCTCATGCACATGATATTTCCGGGATGGAGTGTTCAAAAGAAACGTGAAAATTACTATTTTTTTTATGAAATTAACAATTGTCTCATAGCATAAACAATTGTCTAATTGCATAAATATTATATTTCTGAAATATTGCATGTTGCAAAGGCATGACGGTATTATAAGTCCATAAAATGTTAATGAAACTTGATGTTGCGTGTTACGAAGTTCAAGCTTGATTTTTATATGTGCTGCTTGTTAAATCTACATCTTTTTTTGGATCTATAATCAACTCCCTTCTTTTAAGTTTAAGAAAAGGAAAAATTAGATCGATTTAAGACTTCAATATAGAAGGTATGGGGAAAAATTGATCGATTAAATAATGAATAATTACTAGATCATTAACTCACTCAAATGTTCGTGATTTTTTAACTAAACTATGAAAATGAATCTCATTGAATTTACTGACACAGTTTCGTTTCTTTCCTATTCGCGATCGCAACGCTCGAGTACGCCGTCTAGCGGGAGCCTGTAAATATCAGACATTAATTTATCACGTTTTCATTTAGTTCCATCAAAATAATTGACAGAATCAGACGCCATTTTTTAGCAGCAAATAAGAAACAAAATTTCCCTAAGGAAAAGGCCGAAGAACTTGAAAAAAATCTCCAGAATATTAGTAAATCTTTCAGGAACAGAACACGCCAAACATTTGAAGAAAAATTCCTCAATAATTTTTAATTTCTATTATCAACAAACTTGCAACTGATGACTTCCGATTTCGGATACTGTTACAGATGTGTGTATTAAGGTAAAATGCATTTCTTCTGTCTTCAATTCATTACGAATTAAAGTGAAGTCAACATTGCTTTCGTCATTCCAGTGAATAAATATGAATTCAGAACATACAGAATTGTAATAGTTATAGCATATTCTTCTTCGTTATAGAATAGTATATATTTCTGTATCCATATAATTCGGAAAACAACAATAAAAAATTATCCAAGTTACTTGAAATAGTGCCATTTGTGCTGATTCTTAATTAATTTTAATCGTTTTCTTGATAAGTATTTTTTAGTTTTGAAAGAATAAGTTCAACTAGAATTCAGCTATTCTGTTTTTAGCTACATATTCAAATTCATATCAATTAAAAAAATTTGCTGTGTAGTATGTTATCTAAAAGTAATGAAGGTATGAACTATGTATCTATTATTTGAGAATAAAGTTTTCAAACAAGGAACTTATCATTTTGGAATTCTCCGGGAATTATAAATCAGGTAAGTGCAATGATTTTTACAATAAAAAATTTGCTTGTAAATATTTTTTTTCATTTGATGATGGTTCTCTACAGAATGGTTTTTACATCTGATTAAGAACTATAAGAATAATAAAAAAAGAGACAATATGAAAGTTTTTATTTCAATGTAAAGAATTCTTAAAATCGTTTTTTTATCCTAAGAATTCTTTATTTTCCGTTTTTTAGTTTAAAATTTTTTGATAAAAATTGTTCTCAAAATACTTTTTTTGAAAAATTAAATGGTATAGCATTATGTGTTTATGTATACTTCTTGTATATTCCAATGTTTGAAGTAATATGATTCAGTAAAGTATGGAATAAAAATTCGGTACTTACGTATTAACGCCACCGCCGCTACAGATTTGGCGGTTTTTAAGTGCCGCCAATCTACACTTAAAATATTTGCGACAATTCATAAAATTAAACACTTTATTTAAAATCAAAATAGTCAATCGGATTTCGGTGGAAAATGAGCCGATATAGAGTTTAGCATAGATTCAAAACAATCATATCGCCATATGAACTCTGATAAATAAGATTCCAAATGAAATAACATTTCCAAAACGTTTGTTTACCAAGATAAAGTTTCATGTTGTGGGAATTGGTACATTCTCGTTTTTTCGGTAAAATATTTCCCTCCTGAAAAAATAAAATTGCATCGTGTTTTGTTTTTGGCAAATCCCAAAGACGAATTTTCGTAGCACTAAAAATGGCGACAAAAAAGAATTGTTTTTTTGTTTTCGTTTCGTCAGCATTCTTTATTTTACGTTTCTTAGTTTCTAAATAATGATTTTTATTGAAACTTGAAATTTTTTGATAAAAATTGTTGTCAAAAAACTTTGCTTATAAAATTAAATTTCATAAAATTATGAGGCTTATGTATACTTTTTGTTCATTTTAATTTTTGAAGTAATATGATTCTTAAAACTATAGAATGTAAAGTTTAAATGGGCCTTTCATGTTATATCATTAAATTTAGTAATATTTCTCGGGCATTAGGTTTTAACTCTTATAAGAATATACATATTTTTTTCTGTTAATGTACAAATATTTTTCCGATGTGTTTTGGATATTCCTTCTCTTATAAAAAGAGATACTATTTTGTTTCCGTTTGCATAGGAAAGAATATCAAGCATTTTTCTTTTTTAAATTTAATTAGCCACAATAAAGAAGGAACGTTGCAATGCTACGTGCTACATTAACGACGTCTCTAGAGTAACTGAATGACTGTTCATATAGAAATCGCAGGTATTAGTCTCATACAACAACGCCCCCTATAGTTCGTTGCGATCGCGAATTGATCCACGTATACATTGTGGTTCTCTGCTGCCCAAAAAAAAGTTTAATTAAGGATAGATGCAACAGAATATAATCTTTTAAAGCAGAGCTCTCAATTATTGCGGTCTTATTAAATGCCTCACTCACGAGATTGAACATTTGGTAGGTAATCGAGAAATCGCTCTCAGCTAGTTTTTGACTCTTTGGGTGTAGTACAGTTAAATGCAGTTTCTGTTCAGTAGTATTTCTACTGAACAGGAATATTATATGCCTCACTCACGAGATTGAAAATCTGGTACAGAGTGGTAGTCCAGAAATCGCTCTCAGCTAGTTTTTGACTGTTTGGGTGTAGTACAGTTAAATACGGTTTCTGTTCAGTAGTATTTCTACTGAACAGGAATATTATATGCCTCACTCACGAGATTGAAAATCTGGTACAGAGTGGTAGTCCAGAAATCGCTCTCAGCTAGTTTTTGACTGTTTGGGTGTAGTGCACTTAAATACAGTTTCTATTCAGTAGTAGTTCTACTGAACAGGAATACTAACATATGTTGCTGTTAAATACGAACATCTATAAAACAATCTTTTCAAAATGGCCACAAATTGCAGCAGTAACATGGCGTACTCTGGCAGCAAAATTAACAGATACCCTATCAAATATTTCCGTTAGAAAGGTTTCAAATGGGGCAGAAAACATTGCTTTGTACCTGTTTCAGACAACAACGACATCTGCTGATGAGCATTGTAACTAGTTTTAAATTTCGGTGAGAATAAGCACCTAAAGCAGGAAACAAAAAACCATACATTTCCATCTCCTTTCTATTTAATTGTTTTTTATTTTTTATTTTTAAGCATTAATCATTTGGAGGTCACTAGATATATTATTGGTACGGTATTAGATACGGTTTTGCGTAATGTAGATCAGTGTTCCCCAACCCCCGGTCAGCGAACCGTTATCGGTCCGTGAATCAAATGGTACTGGGCGGCTGAGCCTGAACATTCATTCTCCCAGTTGGCTACTTCCCAACCACAAAAGACCCACGAACTGGTAAGGAATAAATTCGCGACCCATTTGTCAACAAATAGGGTGAATCTAGCATGTCTGTGCAAGAAGAAGATCAACTGCTGGAGATTGCAAATGACTGCGGCCTTAAAACTACGTTCGAGACAACAACTCTGCTGGTGGTCTGGATTAAAGTCATGGCAGAATATCCCAAGATTGCCGCCACAGAACTTAAATCCCTTTTGCCATTTCCGACAACCTATCTGTGTGAAGCGGGGTTTTCTGCAGTAACAGCAACCAAAACAAAACAACGAAATAAACTGGATTTAAGCAACACACTTCGGGTGTCATTGTCTCCGATTACCCTCAGATGGAACCGTCTCACTGCAAAAAAACAAGCTCGGGGTTCTCATTGATCTAACGTTAAATTAATAAATCAAAATAATCTAAAATATAAACAATCAACGCCCCCCCCCCAGCGGGCCGCTGTAAAATTATCAAATGTTGACAGGTTCGTGGTGATAAAAAGGTTGGGGAACACTGATATAGATAATTGAAAATAACATATTGGTGTTAATAAATTTATACTTTTTCTTGGCCATTTAATTGCCATTGTATATACATTCTTTGCTTATTCAAATTAATTATTGCTGGTTATAAATAACATTTATTTATAAAAAATACGAATACGTTGAACTTAGCTCCTTTCTCTAAAGATATGTAATTTCTTGCTCCAGTAGCTTAGAATGGGATCTTCGATTTGACTCAACTCAGAAAAGGGACTGGAAGATGCATGCATCCCTTGTCGCTCATTGGTGACCCCTAAGCATACCAACATGATTTATGATGCCACGTGATGACAAAGGCTGATTTATGATTCGCCGCCTTTTTCTCCCACCCATAGCTAGACGACAGTGTTGATGACGTCATTTCACGGACAGTGACGCAAATAGAGCGTCTCGCGGATATAGACATATCCGATTGAGGACATTCTATTGCAAAACTAAAAAATAAGGAGACCCAGAATCTTTTATTTACTTAACCGATTTCTTTTTCCATTTATTTCTATTTGTTTGGAAATGTCTTTCAGCAAATTACCGCAAGGTATTTATTGACATATGTAAAATGCATTAAAAACATATAGGATTTCGCTCAGAGATAGGAATTGATAGTTTTCTGCATTTTATTTCAAAACGTATTCATTTACAGTTTAAAAATAAATTAAAAAGAGCTCTTAAAAAATTAAAAAGGCGAGCAGTGGTTTCGATTGCATCATTATCTGTACCTCGAAGAAGTCCATCAATGATGCTGGTTTTGATTTACAGTTCCGAAACGGCTGACTGCCTTTTTTAAATTTGTTTTAACACGTTGGTCCAACTTTAGCTTTTTTATGATATGTGTTTGCTTATAATATTTCACACACAAAAGAATTTTTCTAATTAAGTTTAAAAAATGTAGTGTGCAAATAAGAACAATATATATTTCTTAGATTAATTTTTTCACACTATAAAGCATATATTTTTCACTAATAAATATTTTCCGCTATAAATAGAAATTCCGTTCATTTCAAAAATAATAGTAAAACCAAAGCTAACTGTAATTTTTATATACAAAATTATCATAAATAAAGTAACAAATGAGGATAGTATTATATTTATGTATTTATATACGTTATTAATGTAACAAAAATGTCAAAGGTAAAGGCGCGTTTGGTATTTATGTTAAATTAATTGTTCAAAGCAGTTACAATTCATTGAATTCAAAAGACAAAGTATTCAAAAAACATTTGCGTTGCAACAAATATAACATATTAAATTTAAAGCACCAGAAGTTTACATTACATTAGGTATAAGCCAAAAATACATCAGATTTTTGTACCATATTAATAGCTTTAAGTATTCGAACTACAGTTCTATGAAGTGTGAATTAATTTAAAATGCAATATTTAATTCATGTTTAGACAAATGTGCAAACTTTTAAGTGTATGCAATTTTTTGTTTAAGAGACTCGTTTGAATATTTTTTACCAAATGTTTTCTTTTTTTTAATCATTTCCTCCAATTGAAAAACTTTAAATTTAGATGGAATAAGCTTAGCAAGATTTTGTACTTATACTATCTGACGAAAGAAAAATAAATTCAATATTAAAAATCAAAAAGGAAGTTTTAGTTTAAATAATTTGTTTCTTTCTTTCTCATATGTTTTATGTATTATTTAAATATTATTTAAACGTAATTCTAAATTAATAGCTTAGCCGTGTTCTCGAAAAACTGTTTCGGCAAAAACAGCCAATTAAATTGCCTGTGTTGTAGAAATCTTATAAGCATTGTTTATCTGCAGGAAGAAAGTATTAAAGTCTGGAAAAAAAGTGATAGAAATATCCTTCTCGCAGAAAAGGAAATTGATCAGTTGATCTTAAATAATTAAAGCTTAAATGAAATCTAGATAGTTTCATATTTATAAATAATCTCTATTGTATAAACAGACAATCTCTACACATGTTACTACTATGGTGGAAAAATAAGTTATTCTGCAGATTTTCATGCTAATGTGCATATTAACCATGGTGATCCGTTAAAGTGCCAAAAAAACTTGTTTCATTTCACAAATTACTTAGATAATCTACTAACTCTCTACCAAATTTGCACATTACTAAGCACTCGTTAAGATGGAAATAAGATTATTAAGCAAATGCCAGCCATTGACTATTAGGTCATTAGGCTTCTAGCTCTCCAGTACTTCTTAACAATACAGTCAAAGTCTTTTAGTGCAGAGCACGTGTCCAAATGCGCAGCAGTCATGGCTTGTCCGGAGTTAGATAAAACACAATCTGATGAAGTTGTCAGCTTGAAGGGAAATAAATGAGTTCGTAGACAACCATGTCCGGTCAAAAGTCTAAACATGGCTACCGCAGTAGCACGGGGTGCATCCGGAACACTTTGAGTTCCAGAGAGCACATTCCAGGACTTATCTGTAGCAGCGTGAGATGCCAAACAATGGAATGATTGTTTGAAGATTCTTTTTATTTCAAGTTTAGCAGAATGGAAGGACAGATCTCTACACGATCTCTGAAGAATATAAGTTCCTTTTTAGGCTTAAAGGTCAGCCATTTCGTTTCCTCGAAGACCACAATGGGATGGGACCCATTGAAATGCAACACTTCCCTCAATTCTCTTCAGGAGTTCTCTACAGCTCAAAAGGTGGAAATAAGATCGTTGTTGGAAACGTTGCTGGAACAATAGCAACATTTCTGTACGCTTAATTTAACACAATGTTGATTATTTAGTTTTTACTGTAACTAAAAATAGAGTTGTTACGAGTAAACAATCAAGTAATTAGTTGATGGAATCAATCATCAGTCACTTTAAAAATCATGCCAAGAATTTAACTTTTCAAGGGAAGTCAGTAGGACATAATATGTTAAAACTGACCTTTTTTGATATACCTTTTTCTCAGCATTTAAGCAGGATATTGCTTCAGTTTTTTTTCTCACATAATACTTACATATACAAATTTACACTGTGATAACTGTTAATACATATCTTTGGCAAAAAATTTTTAAAAAAAATTATGAACTAAAGAACTTTGAATTTTTAAAAATATTTCGTCATTTTTGAGCAAAAATCCTCAATAACTCAAAAGTATTCTATTAAAGCTAAAACATTATCACAGTATACAACTGATGTAATCTCAAATATCCCACAAAAATTTCAAAGTGATATTAGCTCAATAGAAAAGGTACATCAAAAAATGTCAGTTTTAGCATTATTGATTTATGCTTTCCGACTACCCTTGTAATATTTCTAAAATTAAGGAATTAATCATAATGTAATTTACTTATTTTTCGGTATCGAACGAAATAAGTAAAAACATCAACAAATTAGTTAATAGACAGAGTGAGTGTAACAACCTTTTGAACTTACCGTTACGGAAGCCGTTAATGTACAGATTATCTAAGTAAAATGCGGAAAACACTTGATTTCTCTCTTTAACGGCGTAAATCAGATTGACTAGGTATAATTTGCATGTTAACGGTTTTAAGGCTTAAGCGGTAATATTTACATAAAAAAAGATTACTTGTTATTTATTTTATTTCTTATGTTATTTTCTTATACCGAAAAGGGATACTTATTGTTTTAGATCTATGTAAAGAACCAATTCTTAGACCAGAAAAAAATGTTAAGACTTCTGAAGGCTTTAAGCCAATTGAATTCATAATGAGTTACAGAACAAAAAAACTTTTTTTTTTCTCTCTTCATTCTAAAATGAGCACACACTATTTCAGATTCAATTGTAGCTTAATCGCCTACTATAGAAAAAGCAATTTAAGTTATAAGTAATCACGTATTTAAATAAAATCATTAACGTTGTTCCAAATGTATCTTTTTCACGTGCCAACAAAACTTTAAGCAGCAATATATTAAATTCTATTGTTTTTTTTCCATTGTAAGATTGGTAATTATTTTGGAAATAAATCTACTAACTAAAAAGGTATACTAACAAAGAACTGAAACTGCTGCGAAAAATAATGATTTAAAATTGAAAAGCAGGACTGCAACCACAAAACCGTCTGCTGAATAAGGGATTTATTTGAAGAAATAATCGATCGGCTAAGATTAGGGAAAACCTACATTTTTGCTTTTTAGTTAGAATAAGCTAACTTTCTATCCCTGTTCAGTTTTTCTTTAGATTATCATTTGTCAGCTGAAATTGCAAACGATTTTTTTTTGTATTGCTTGAATAAAATATTAACGCGTTTAAGAGATATAAATGTGCTTTTTTGTCTACCTAAAATTATTTTTGAATCTAAAAATCGGTTTTTAGTATGGAAATTATTTTTGAATCTGAAAATCGGTTTTTAGTATGGAAAATTTTGAAAAAGAATTTTTATATTTTAAATTTTTTAAGAAAAGTTTTTTTTGTTGTTTTTGCTTAATGAGAAGGTGCGAAACTTTGTATTCAATAGCAATTGATCTGAAAAATTTAAAAATGGAAAAAAAAGTAAATGCTGGAAAACAATACGCTTCAACAACATTTACTTTTCTTTATACCATAATGATTGCAGTTCATGACAAAAAATTGGACATAATTTCTCTTATAAATAACTATAAACAAAAATTAGCTGAACGAATCTTGTTCATTGAGCAATATTTATGTAGAAAAAAATGATTTTTAGGTTAGGTACTAAAATATAGAATTCCTTTTTCGCCTAATTCTTATTGGTTATGAAAATATATTTGCTTTCAAAAATATAAGTTTTGACAAAACAATTCTTTTTTCAAACAAATTTTCTAGTTTTTGTTTATAAATATAATATTTCTAGAATTATTTTTAAATCTCATACTCGTATATTTGATAAAAAAAATCTTTGGCTTCAAAAAATATGAAAATGGAGGGTCTTAAGACTAACCAGACGTGAAAGAGGAAAAACAAAAGTGATTGAAATATAAAATGTAAAGTCGCCAACGAAGTGTTTTTAAATCAGAAACTGTGTAATTTTTAAAAAATTCAACATTTTAAATTTTAAATCCCTTTTGTCCTTCATTCACGTCTTGGAAAGTCTTGAGAATGAGCGTCCATTTTTTGAGCGCTTGAAATATGCTAGCTTTTTGAAGTTTTTTAATCAAATATTTCTTATCCCTCTTTATTTATTAGTTATACTCGTAATTAACGCAGAATGCTTGTTTATTTTAGCAGTTCTTGATGAGCTTAAGTTTTTAAGTTAAAACATTTAACTAAATAAAACATGGAATACACAAACTTTGCTCATATTTTTTTCAAAATAAATTATTCCTTTCAAAGTTAGGAAACGATGAAAAAAGGGGTTTAATTGTTAGTTGAAGAAAATTGTTTACTTTAGGAAACAATAGAAAAAAAAGGTGTTTAATTGTTAGTTGAGGAAAATTGTTTACCTTTTTCCTTACTTAGTTACGTTATATAAGTGTTTTTTTTTTAACATTAACTATTGTATATAAATGAACTTTTTGTGATAAAAAGTATTTTATTGCAATATATTTTTATTTAAAATTAAGCAAAGCATGGTGGTATATTTTAACGTAGATGCTTCAGATTAAGAAAATGTATATAATATACCTAACTACAAAGCAAACTTTTACACCAAAAAGCGCTTGTCGCTTGGTAATTGGAAAAGTCTTCAGTGCTTTCAAATCTGCCATGTATTTATGAATTAAAATCAGTCCATATGATTTTAAGCTAATTAGAAAAAGTACAAAGAATTATTCCATCAAATTGAATTTGCTTAGGCGTTTTGCAATAAACCTATTTAATAAAGCTGTTTGAAATTTATCTGGTTCTTTCTATGACTCTTCTTTCCGTTTTGTCTCAAATAAATCAAGCTAATTCAGTGGTAAATAATATATTTTCTAATTTGCCTGAATAATTTTTTTTTAAATTTTCTAATAGGCCTAAGTTTTTAGCATTTTCTGATTATATGATTTTAAACTAATTGGGTAAAGAACAAAGAATGCTCAATCAGACTGAGTTTGCTTATTTACATCAAACCATTAATAAGGTCATTTAAAGCTTTGTGACTCTCTTTATGTTGCTTCCTATGACTATTATAAGCTAACAGAAGTAAATTAAGCTAATCAGGCAATATATATTTCCTAATTTGCCTAAAGGTAACAGAGTTAATTGAAATAAGTCTAAAAGTTTCAAACCAATTGACTGAGGACTCTTCTAATTAGCCTAGCAAGTAATAGAATGACTGCATTATTCATTTAGCCTGCCTATGGCAACGTATTAGCTTTTAGCTTTAATAGTGAATTATAGTTCGTGTCCCTTAGTATAAGTGATAAAATTAGCTTAAACTTCAATCCTAAAAAATCAATGCAATTAAGTATATTTATTAAATATCTGTTCGAATGAAATCAACTGCTAAAAAATAGTTTAAATTAAATAATATTTATAAATCAGAATGAAGTATTCATTGTTATCTAATTATTTCCACCTGAAATAATACAAAAGTGTAAATAAAATTATTGAATATAATATTAACGCATTTTCTTTTAGCACAAATCAAAAATAATTCCTAAGCATTGTTTTCTGAGGATAAAAAAAATAATTATCGTCTGAAGATACTCAATCTGACGTAAATAATGACGCTAATAATTCCATGAGTTATTTTTTTTCGCTATATGAAAACGATTGCTTTTTTCCCCCCGCCCGTCAAAGCTTTTATTTGCCACAAGATTTCGAGGTTTATTTGCCCGATTTGATCCTCATTGTTTTATTTTGATTTTGTTAAGGAGAGCAAATACTTTTTTTTTCTTTTGATGAGTTTGAAGAAGTGTGAGAAAAAGAAAACGATAATAATTCTTTATGAGCACGATAAAGATCGGTATTTTGTGCGTAAACTTTTTCTTGTTTAGTTATAGAAAAAAATGTGGTTTTTAATTGCTATTTTTGCAAGGAAAATGGGATTAATAGTACCATAAATTTTAAAAACTATTTTAGATTTTCAGTTGAATAGTTTTCTAAACCAATTTCACTTAGTTGATTCTAATTAACCTTTCAAGCTGTGGGCCTCATTATATTGTTTACGGCGAAACCAGACTCATAGAGTTCGGATGTAATAGGATTAAACGCTACTTTTCATTAGTCATTTTATTCATTAGCCTTTATTCATTTGCCAATGCTCTATTATTAAGGGGGTTCAGTACCTAAAAACCTTCAAAAAATCGAATTTGAGATTTTGATCAATAATTAAACTAGAAACTATTAGCTTTCTAACGATATATTGCTTTTGTTTGAAATCCACGTAGAAGTGCACTTAAACTTAATTTAAAAAATGTAAACAAACCGAAAACACCCATGCCACGCCCACTTCTTTATTTCCATGCGAATTTTGAATATAAAACTGAGATTTACATTAGTTTGATTTGTTAAGTCTATTTTTGTTTTGTTCTTTTATTATACTGTTATTAGGTCATTATTTTTACGTTTTTTTTATTCTTCATTACGTTTTTGTTTACTTACGTAAAAGAGAAGAAAATAAAGTACTGAAATGCAAAAAAAACATTGCTTATGGACCAGGATTGTTTTGAAGCTGTCATTACCGGCATAGATTAGGAATTTCGTTTACATTATTCGAATTTACCTTGAACCGGATTTTTTTCCTCCCTAATTTCTAGTTACATCATTTTGATTTTTTGTTTAAATGTTCTTTACATAATATTTCTAATTTTGAAGTAAATTCTTATTTACAGTTCTTTGTTAATTATTTCTGTGTTTAGAATGTTTATCTTGAAATATGCATTTTCTTAGATTTTTTTTGTAATATAGTTATTTTTTTTAACAAAAATACTTTTAACTCATTTAAATTTAAACAAAACATCTTGGTAAAGACTTGAATATTCAATTTTCATGAATAAAATTTATGGGTGATTTATGAATTATACAATTTAAGGGCATTTTAAGGGCTTTTTATTCGCTCGAAAAGTGAGGAGAGTATAGTATAAAAACCTATTTTTCAATCAAATAAAAGAAGCATTTAAGAGTAATTTGTTTGAAATGTAAGCAGTACGAGATTTATAACTTAGAAACAATTTTATTTTTGAATTTAAATTTTAAATATTGTTGGTAGTCTAATATTTACGCTTTAAATGCAAATAACTCAAAACTATGTTTTTTTTGCTTCGATGTACCTTTTCTTGAAAACTATTGATCACAACACTTTGATATTTGATTTAAAAAGTTCCTTTAGTACTGTAGTTTGTGCTGAAGTGAGCAGTTTTTTAAGAGAAACTTAATATTTTTTTTTAATTCAAAATTTTCGGATGAAATGTGAAGCTTTTAAAATTTTCTGACATGCTGTGTAATTTTTTTTTAATTTCTTTTAATTCACTAAATTAAAAAAATTGACTTCAGTATAATCTAGAATATCTATTACATACACAAAAAAAATTTCAAAGCTCTAACTACGATACTTTTTTTAAAAAGGTACATCGAAATATGCCATTTTAACATTGTCAACATAGGAGGTACCGAACCCCCTTAAATGGATTGCATTAACTAAATTCGTCTAAGGTTTTGACACTTAACTGATATTCAGACGACTGAATCAAGTTTTTAACGAGCTTTCGTGCAAGCAAAATATAGCATACTATTGGAATATTGAGTATAATGTGGTCTGTAATGACATGATGCGTATGTTACAAAGGCGTGAACGAAACCTTTAGATTTTCCATCCATAGAGAGTTTTAGTTTTCTCGCCTTAAGTGATCACCCAGCCTCAAAAGGTTATTTTGCTTTAAGAAGCGTCTCCACAAATATATGTATAGAATGTAATAACGAAGGCCCGGATTTCGATGACATTTGCATTTTCTTGCATTTTTGGACATTTTTTGTCCTTTAGAGCATTTTTTTAGATTTATAGAGCATTTTTTATTAAATTTTGGGGTGTATTTTGCATTTTAAAGCATTTTCTAAGTTTTCTGTTAATTTTTTTCAATTTTTATTGTTTTTTGGGGCATTTTTATTTCATGAAACGCAAGATTTGTCTTATAATTTGTCTTGATTCAGAAGATGCTGCATCAATTAAGATAGCACAAACCGTGTTGGCCTCTGATAAAATTGAAGGAAACTTATCATTTATCAAGTTTAACTTTGCTATTGTGTCCTCGACAATTACAAGCTTGGAGAAACAAGAATTGGAACTTGCGATGCAATAAATTATATTGACGTAGTGAGTCAAGTGTTGCAAAAAGCGAAGGGAAGGATAGTACAAAGTGTAGCAGCTAAATTGAACAAAGTTTTGGAGAAGAACACTGGCTTCCAAGGAATGAAGAAAATCTCCAGGATATTAACAGGTGAAGCAACATCTTTTAATTATTGATATGAAGCACATATTTTAATAATTGTCAGTAAATCAGACCGTCTTTTTCAAGCACCACCAATAACATCAGTAGACGTTGAAAGAAGCTTCTCCATTTATAAAAATATACTTTCAGGCAAGAGACGCTCGTTTACATTTCAAAATACCAAAAATCATTTAATAATCCAATGTAATTCTGATATTTAGTAATATTATGAGATGGAAGTTGTTATATTCATTAAAGTTTCTATACAAAATGAAAATGTTTTGGAGTGTTTGGAAAATGTTTTACATTTTCCTTTTTTTTTGTTATTTTAGGATATAAAACATATTTTTTAAACTTTAATGAACGTAGAACAAGTATTGCATTGCTTTATATTTATATAATGACTCATAATAATTTTAAAGAGTAAAACATTGTTTTAGTTCAATATTTTTACTTTATTGAAGTCATGTCATAAGGCATTTTGAGCGTAATTTTCGCATTTTTAAAACATTTTTAAGGGCATATTTGCACTTTTTAAGGGTATTTTTTGGCATTTTTTAAGGGCATTAGTTGAGATTTTTTAGGTCATCAAAATTCGGTCTCTAGAAATAACAAAGTAACATTTTAGCTGACAAAGGTTTGTCTGCAGAAATTGTTGTTTTAAATTGTTGACAGAAATAGTATCAGTGTATAATTTTAAGGTAGCAACGAACTCTATTCTTCCTATAATTTTCATTCTATTCTCGAAACAGTAAAGAGCATAGATATAATTTTCACTACTTAAGATATTAAAGCTTATAATATAAAATAATTAAATTTATCTTTTACTTTACACTGTTCAATACCTTAATAAAAAAAGATAATTTTACTTCGCTTACATGCACACTTCGTTTACATTTGGAGAGAAAAAATTGTACTAGCCCTTCTTGCATACTAATCATATAGCTTATTATCATATTGCATGATTTTTTGAGGCTCTACAATAATTTTAGTATGTGCTAACAACATTTTTTTTCATAGTTCAGTGAAAATAACAACCATAGTTAACCTTGCAAATAATAAGTTTTAGCCAATTCGAAATGCTTTGGGGTAGACTTCATGTCTTATCAATTTGTGTCTGGTTGGGATATTTAAAAACAAAAGTTTTATTTTTACAGTTATCATTATACATCAAAATTGGGACAATAGTTCTTATTTCAAAAATAAAGTTTACATTTATGTTTTTATAGACAGTGCTATAATAGTTTATATTTACTATTTGAATCGTTCGCATTTACTATTATAAAAGAACAAGAGCTAAGAATTAAACATATTTTGTGTCTTAAAAAAATATTTTTATCTAAATTTTTTTCAACTAGATTCAAATTTTTTGAGTACATATGCAGTATTTGAGGTCAAAGAAAAGTTTGAATCAATATTCATAAAACGTGCATATTGGTTTAATGTTACGTGCACAATAAGTTACATAAATACACGCAAATTCACCATTAGCAACCGATTTCAAGAAAACAGTTTATTGAAGTTATGTATCTCAATCTCTCATTATTTCAGAAAAATGGTAAAAATTCGGTTATCTTTAATATTTAAATTTTGATCCTTCGTGTACTAGCTGCGTTATATTTTATTTATTTTGTGAAATTATTTGTTCGCTATAAGTGAGTCTTTTTTTTTATTATTATTTCAAAGATTAATGAAGGTTTGTTTTCAATCTTACATATTTAACCTTTGTTTTTGTAAATTCGAAGTAGTTTGAATAAAGAATGCATATAAAAGTGAGTCCTTCTGTTTATGATCCAGCAAAAACTATTTTCCCTGAAAGCTATCGTTTTTTAAAGTTTCATGTTTGTTTTACTACTTATTATATGAAAAAGGAAGTATCATACCTTTTTTTCTTTTTTTAATCAAAATCAAATAATATTTTAATAAGAAGAAAAAAATAAGACTCAGTAGAACGTGGATGACAAGAATAATACGAAAACACTCGGTTTGAAATTCTTTTGTTTTAGTATACGTACTGAAACGTTTTTTATTATAGAATTAACTCCAACACATCTCTTCAATCCAAACCCATACCCCATTTTTAAATCAAACCCCATACCCCATCTCAATATCCATCCCCATATACACTATTTCTTTGTATTCGATTTTTTTAAACACATAGTAACTGCTCCATATGTTTTTATTAGTTGACCCATACTAACTGTTCAATATGTTTCTATCTGTTGAGCCATACTAACTTCTCGACGTGGTCTTATTTGTCGAGGTATACGTGTAGTTTTATTGGTTGACCCATACTAACTGTTCAATATTCTCTTATCAACTGCGCTATACTAACTGTTCCGTGAGCTTTTTTTCTGTGTAAAAATATAAACAGTTCAAGGCGATTTTATCTGTTGACCTATACGAGCTGCTTGTTGTGGTTATATTTGTTAACCCATACTAATTGCTCAATGCGTTTTTATTTGACTACATGAAAGTATTTTATTACAATGATATAGTTTTGCTCGAAACTTTACTTAAATAACTTTCTTTGTATTATTTCTGATAGGTAAAGCGATAACTAGCCAATGTCATTTCTCATTTGTACTATCGTGAGACTAACAGTTTGAGGAAGAAGTTTGATTCAAAGTAATGATTAGTTTAACAGCACGCAACTTATCTGAGACACGAGCTTTAGATAATGGCAAAAAATATTATATACGTTACAAAATATGCAGCTCAGAAGAAAATAGTGTCCATAAGGTTAATTGAATTGAATTTCATACATTTATAATTTTTCATTGTAATTAAAAACTTCAACCAATGAGAGTAAATCCAATCATATTTTTACTCTTTTTCTGACAACCTTTTCATAAAGGCATACAGACAGTAAAAGTCTTAATATATTAATTTTTAAGTGATAAAATTGTAACAAATGTTGGCCAAAATACTGGATGCTGGTTCTCAGGAGGATATTACAAGTCTATTAGAATTATTGCAAAGTCTATTAGCCTCATTCTAAAGTCTAATTAGTAGCATCATTGCAAATTGTACCAAATGTATCCCAAAATACAGGATACTGAGTTTATAAAGGTAATACAGGATGATGAGGCTATAAAGCTAATACAGGATGCTGAGTCTATAAAGCTAATGCAGGATGCTGAGTCTTTATATAAGTCTATAAGCACCGTTCTTGGAAAGGGATAAAAAAGTCACTTTTAATTAATACGACGAAATCAGGCACAAAATTAAAAGGAAATACAAGACAAAAAAAGTTTTTAAATATAAAAATTGAGAATTTAAATTTTGCAGCAAGATTTAAAACATAAAGATTAATATTTGTGACTCTTACCGGTAATTTTAAATTATTAGGTTAAGAAAAACACTTTTTTAGAAATTGTACGTACTAAATGATTAACTAGATTCAGAATCTTTTAATGAAAAAAAAATGTTTCTGCTTACTAATTGCGATCAATATTCCCCGCAATCAAGCAATTTTCCCGATAAATGGGTACTTTAATCGAGAATTTAGTTTTTTAAAATTTTTTTTAATTACTTTCGGCTATTATTAGTTAGAAAATTTTAGTTAGAAAATAAATAAATATGTTAAAAGAAAATAAAATGTGGTTTTAGATAGTATCAATTTTGCGATGTCATTTTCACGTGCCTTTCACCTAATTTTACTCGTGCTTACATGACATAACGAATTAAAGATAATAAATTATTAAAGAGAGCGCAATAAACTTCCAGTAAAACTGGCTTTTGAATAGAAAGAGTAGTAAATTATCAAATGTCACTGATGCAATCTTCTAAACCTTTCATTTTATTATATTTATAGATGAGATAGCACTTTTTGGGAAGCCTAACACTAACATATTCTTAAGTAAAGGAGTTGAGAGTTTCATCCCTCGAAAATCATTTTATAGTTTTGCTTGTTGCCAATATCTTAGAAAATATTTGCACAAATATATTTTTTCGTTAAAATTACAATTGTTTTACATACGCATAAAAAAGACTAAAGTAGTTATTTTTTTATAATATCAATCGTCATAAAATTTTGAATTAAAACTTACAGCATAATTTAGAAATGATCAAGTTATATAAAAATTTAATCTAAATAAACTTTTTCTAAATTTAGAAATTCGGAAAAAAGGAAATTTGGAAACTATTTAACTGATTTTCATCAGATTATGATTTTTTCATTCTTTTTTATTTGTTTTCAATACTTTTCATTTGTTATGCAAACTGATTTGTTGGAACAATGCAATTGTTCCATCTAACTCTAAGCTTAAAGCGTAAAATATTTGAAAAATGGACCATTTTCTTTTTCATTCCGAATTACTATCCTTTTTTTGAAGTTTTTATATATAAGGTAGTAGAACTATAATACAAAAGTGTCTTGTAACTCTCAGCGCAAGCAATAAGATATTTACATAATCGACTATTCTCTCTATCATTTCAAATAACTATCATTTTCTAAAATGTTAGTTTGTAAATTATTAAAGCTACAATTCAATAGTTTCATGTATACATCTAAAAGCAGAAAATTAGATATTTAAGCAATTGGCCATTTTTTCTTTTACCTAAATTACTATTGTTTTATGAAGTGTTAACTTATAAAATATTAAAGCTATAATGCAATAGTTTCATGTATATCTAAACGCAAACAATAAGATATTTAAACAACTGATCATTTTCTCTTTCATTTCAAATTATTGTCTTATGAAGTGACAATTTATAAATTATTAAAGCTATAATGCAATAGTTTCATGTATATCTAAGCGTAAACAATAAGATATTTAAACAATTGATCATTTTCTCTTTCATTTCAAATTATTGTTTTATGAAGTGATAATTTATAAATAATTAAAGCTATAATGCAATAGTTTCATGTATATCTAAGCGTAAACAGTAAGATATTTAAACAACTGACCATTTTCTCTTTCATTTCAAATTACTATTGTTTTATGAAGTGTTAATTTATAAATTATTAAAGCTATAATGCAATAGTTTCATGTATATCTAAACGCAAACAATAAGATATTTAAACAACTGATCATTTTCTCTTTCATTTCAAATTATTGCCTTATGAAGTGACAATTTATAAATTATTAAAGCTATAATGCAATAGTTTCATGTATATCTAAGCGTAAACAATAAGATATTTAAACAATTGATCATTTTCTCTTTCATTTCAAATTATTGTTTTATGAAGTGATAATTTATAAATCATTAAAGCTATAATGCAATAGTTTCATGTATATCTAAGCGTAAACAGTAAGATATTTAAACAACTGACCATTTTCTCTTTCATTTCAAATTACTATTGTTTTATGAAGTGTTAATTTATAAATTATTAAAGCTATAATGCAATAGTTTCATGTAATAGTTTCATGTAGCGTAAACAATAAGATATTTAAACAATCGACCATTTTTTTCTTTCATTTCAAATTACCATCGTTTTATGAAGAGTTTATGTTAAATTCATGAGGTGGAAATAAATGTAAATATATTCACAAGCCTTAAGCACTCAAAGCCACGAAAAAAAAGCTTTTCATTCCAGATGTTTTGAATAAATTTACTTTCTCAAATGGAAAGGAAAATATCTCTCACTGCATGATATACCTTATTCGATAGGGTTAGTTGTAGAACTTTAAAAAATGAATATTTTCCTTTCCGTGAAATTAGCAGAATCGAAATAAAGATTTTAAAAAATTGTATCATACGAAAAATATACTTTTCGGGAATCTTGATAGCTATTTTTATCTATCAGTTTTCTAAACTTTGAATAATAATATTTTACGTAAGCATAAAAGGTAAACTTCAAAACACAATAAAATATATGTGGATGCTTAAATGCATATATATGCTTAAATATATATGTGGATGCTTAAATGCACATATATGCTTAAATATATATGTGGATGCTTAAATAAATAACTTCACCGCTAAAGTCTAGAAACGTTTATTTTTATCAACTAGTAAATTTTTAAATGTAAAAGAAAATTCTAAACCTTAATTCATTTCATATCGACTGCGAAAGTAATTTCATTAAAACTGAGGAAAAAATGTTGAATTTGTATTTAATGAGTTTAACGTCAGGAAAATCGTAAGTTTAAAAATACTAACTAAAGTCATTGAAAAATTTTCTCAAGGAAAAAAAAAGTTAATTTTGTCAAAATAAATTATCAAGCGATTAGAGGAAGAGGTGGTCATTAGCTAAAAGAAAGATAATCAGCTGTTCTTTCAATTAAATGTCCTTTTTTTCTTTTTCTTTTTTTTCTCAAAAAGACAGCGTGAGTCTTTTTCTCGGAACTAAATTTTCCAAAAAAATCTTTTTTTTATGAAAAGCTAGAGAAAAAAAGTTGCTTCGTAATAACTAAGCTGAATAAAAACTTTGAAATGGTTTGGTTAAAAAAATACCATGTAATAAAGAAATTGCTATAAATAAAAAAAAACAATTGAGAAATATTATTATGTCGAGAAAGTTTTAGGCATTATTGAAAATTTTTGTATAAAATGTTTTTTTTTCTCCATAAAAATTTAACATTCTAGCAGATAAAAAATGATCCTTATATATCTAAATTTAAAATATAAAAACATATTGATCGAAATTCCTATACTGTTTTACTATTAATGGCGGATGAAAAAAAAATCCATGAAATAAACGTACTACGTTTGTACAATCCCAATGTGTTTTCTAGTCATACTTTTTGAAGTGATTATATATATATATATATATATATATATATATATATATATATATATATATATATATATATATATATATATATATATATATATATATATATATATATATATATATATATATATATATTCAAAATGAAGATAAAACAAAGGAAAATTACAGACATATGAAAAAAAAGGGGGGGGGAGAAAAAAAATAATAAAAAAAAATAACAAACAACTGGAAAAATAAAAAAAGGATACAATTTTTTTAAAAAATCCGGAAAATAAAAGATATAATCATTTCATCAGCCCACACGATTATATCCGCAAAAAAGAGTGCGGTATGCATATAATCGTGTGGGCTGATGAAAATATTATATCTTTTATTTTCCGGATTTCTTAAACAAAATTGCGTCTGAGTTTGATCGAGATCGAATTGTGGTCTACCGGAATTGCGGTTTATCATACTGAAGTATTGCTGCTCGAGTTAGGGTCAGTAGCTCTGCCTTAATTTCGAGGCCTCCATAACGCTACGTTTCAAAAACTTCCAAAACGTTGAAAAAAGTGTGTAGAAGTTCAGAGAAAGTATATAGAAAAATAAAATGTTAATATTTTTGTGAGTAACAATTTAATATTTAGTTATTAAAGAAGTCTAATTTATATTTGATCTACCCTGGTATATATGAATATATGCAGGGTGTCTCAGTTAAGCTTTTCATAACTTCTAAGAGGGGTAGGTGGCATCCTGACGACTCGAAATCATATAGCAATGTGGGGTCGGAAATGCTTTCCTGAAGCGGTGACGTACACAGAAGCACCATAAAAAAAAGAGACAGTAGGTGAAAAATCTCTATAATAATCGCTATAATTATTAATTACACTTATTACTAAAAAAATTGGATCACACTGATTTTTTCTCTTCGTCTAATGAAACACTTTAAATTGCATAATTTGATCTTAAGAATCGTTATTTCTCTTGCTGTTGTATTATTCTATGACTAGAAAATGAATAAAAAATATATATGTTAGACAAAATTTAAAAGAAAAGGGGAAAAACAAGAGCAAAGAATTTTTTTAAAATTTTAATCAAGAAAAAATCAATTTAAATTTTAATGTTTTTATGAAATTCTGCGCACCATCACGCGCAACCATTAAGCAGAAACTGGAACAAGCTTAAAAACTTTTAAACTAACGAAAGTATTTTAATTCAAAATCTGGAGCTGAAATTTGATATTATAATGATATAGGATAATGGAGCTAAATACTGTCATTATCGTCTACTACTGGAAACAAGCATGGCTTGGCTACTTTGACAGAATACGTGTAGATAAAATGGCGTCTTCTATCACTGGTAATATTCTTAACGACTTTCTTTCCTTGACTCGATGGACTTAAATTTTCTTCAGTTGCCCTTAATTTAATAAACCTTAGAGCTTGGCGACGACATTATGAAACTAATTTAGGTAGTAACCCGAGGATTAAAAGGACCAAGGCAACCGTAGCTGCAAGAGGCATACATTTAATGTTCATTTATTAAAGATTAAGTGAACTTACAATGATTATTTTTAGATGCGATAAAAGCAGCATAAATCGTTACAGTTTAATTTTTGTCACACCATTAAGGAAAGTTAATTGAGTTTTAAATCCTGCATTATAATATGTCGGGCCCTTTATGAATTTCAATGAAAGTGAAACGATTGTTCGTTTTTTTAAATAGTATTATTATTATTTTTATGTTTGACTAAAAATGTACACTACGCCTTAACAACGAAAAATATTAGTAAAAAAGTTTTTATTTTATTTAGGATACTTATTGTTTTATTAAGATTATTATTATATTATTTCAATTCTTATTCATTACTAAGGGGAAATTTAAAAATAGTGTGACGAAAATACATTAAAAAGGCTAATTAATTTTTGCTTCGTAGTAATTAAGATGCAAAATCAGACTTAAGTTACTTCTTTTAGTTAAATATACACTTAATTATAGATTTGAGTATCAGACACTAAAATTAGGAGGGGGGGGGGTCGATATTGCCGGGAAAATGTGGTCTGTGGTCTTGCTACAGTTTAGTCAGTCAAAAGAGTTGTCCAAATTTTTGTCCCTTTAGTGTTATTTTCATATTTTGTGCTTCTTTTCAGAACTAAATTTTTTTACAGTAATTTTTGAAGTTAGCTTCTTTTTAACCATATCATCATTTTCCTATTACTTTTCAGGAAAATAAGTATTCCCATAAAAATTATATTAAAATTTATTTAATAAAATTAACCGTAAAATATCTGCACATTATTTGATCGGACTACTCCGAACAACATGTTAAAAAACATTTTAATGAATTTTAAAGTTAAAATTTGCTTTCAAATGGCAACAACATAACTTTAATAATTTCATAACATTCAGCATTATTCCATTAAAATACAACTGACAATTTAATAAAAATTTTCAGAAATGAATTAGTGAAATCCGAAAATTTATGTTCGTATTATAAAATTCTTCCTCTGTGAAATACATTTGTGGAAAAAGATATTTATCGAGAAACGTGATTTCTTCCTCATTTAGAGTTGCATTTACTTATAAAATTGCAATGATTGGAAAAAATATGAGCCCTAACTATACCAACATATTTTCTTAATGCAAAAAATAAGCAATTCTAGTCAAAATTATATCAACAATCTTTAAAAATATCCTTAGAATGAATGTGCATTATCAAAATATTCTATTGGTTGAAGTCGACTTCAAGTTTTTTCTACTCTTGGAAGAATAAAAGAAATTAAAGCTTCTAAAAATAGAGTTCGCATGGGAGAATTTCAATTTCATATTAATACAATCTGATTTTTTCTTCGAGGTCTGCTACTTTCCTTTAAATACAAGAAACCGAGACTTTTACCATAAAAAAGGTAATTTTACGTAATTTTTTCTCTTTACTTTAACGGAAGAACTGAAAATTACGGAAATATCTGACCATTTTAGAATGGCAAAGAATAAAGCTTCTTTTTCTATGTGTGGCCTTTCAGTTTTTAGAATACTAAAGAGGATAATTTATTTGCAAATAGGTTGAAGTTAACTATTTGTTTTTTGCAGTCTTTTGCTCTGCGGAAATTAATTTTATGTTTGTTTTCCGAAAACAGAAATTAATTTTCGATTTTGTAGAAAATGCTTGAATGAATTCCATGTCTCTGAAACACAGGAGAAAAGCTTAAATGGACAATCTTACATTCCTTTGTAAAATTAAAAATTAAGAATAATGAAAGTGGAGATTGAAGTAAATAATCATTAATGAAGTGCATAGCATTTTTACATTTATTCTTGATATTAAGAGACTTTTACTTCAAAAGCTTTAATCCTTTCACTAAGCCTATTCTTGGGTCTGTCATGAGCAAATATTGCAATCAAATATTAAACTACTATTTTTATTGGGAGTTCTGAAATTTCATGCTAGTTTGTACTAGATGATAATATAAGTTTTAAACAATTCCTGGCAGAACAACTTCAAGCTTTGAAGATATACGAATATTTTAGCTTTTAGTTCGTATTCATTTCAAAAAGTTCCCCATACTTAGCAAATGCGTTATTTAGGAAGGAAGTGGGTTATCTACCCTCCTCCCCAATTTGTATGAATTCCCTAAATAATGGTAAATTTTTTTTTACTGTTTTGGGACTTCTTCAAGCATTTTCATGGCATTTTGATTAATATATCTACTCTATCATAAGGCATTTCAAGTATTTTAATTCGTTTTCCCACTAGTATGTTTTGTAACCGTCGTTTAACAACTGACCCAATTTTTGGGTTGACGACTAATAATGATCAACTCCGTGGCTTAGTAATTTTGAGCCCAATCCAGAAGACAAGGGACCAAGTATTGGGAGATTCTCGGAGGACTTTTTGATGGAGCTAACCCACATTTGCGTTACAGGGGGAGAAAATCAACGAAGAACCCCCACGGTTAGCCTGAAGGAAAGGGGGGCTCTTACCCATGATCCTTCTATCACTGAGGATATTGTACTTCAGCACTGTGGTCGGTGCAAGCCGGATGTGGAATTCGTATCGACCAGTCGATACTGGGAATGGATATAAACAGTAATTCTGACCATAAGTACATATTAATCCAAGTAAATAACACATTCTCTTTTTCCTCATTCACGCGATTCAAAACGAAATACGGAAATCACAATAAGTTCAGAAAAGTTTTTTCAGCTTTTAACCTAGACCTAATAGATGATTTAAATACAATACAAAATCATTCAGACCTAAACAGTTTTACGAATAACTTAATTAATAAAATTTTTATAAGTTGTCAACAAACTTACGAAACTAAACTTTTTCATCGTCCAACAAATGCCACTTGGTGGACAACACAGTTAACAATTTACAAAAAAGAACTTCAAGCAATTAAAAGACGCTTTCAACGATCAAATGATACAGAGATTATTAATAAATATAAAACAATTTATAAGAAAAAAAGAGCAGAGTATAAAAAACATATTATACAAGCTAAATATAAAAGTTGGCAGATTCTTTGCGAAAACACTAAGAATATTTACGGTGCCCATTATAAATCTACATTTAGAACAAATTCATATCCAACAATACTCACAAATATATACAACAACAATTCTCAACTTGACGAAGCAAACAGCATTCTCAAAAATCTTTATCCTGACGATAATATTATTCCTACACGTCCATTAATTTACAGTAATAACACACCGGATCCCCCATTCACACACAATGAGTTACAACGCCTAATTAAGTCTCTTAACAACAAAAAAGCACCCGGCATCGATGGAATAGTTTACATTGTAGTTAAAATTTTATTCTCATTTTTCAGTACTTTAATACTTAAATTTTTCAACAAATGTCTTGCTCTAAATTATTTTCCAGATCATTTTAAGAAAGGTCAGGTTTTACTTTTTCTAAAAAAGGGCAAAGATCCAAAGCATTTAACATCTTATCGCCCAATCACCCTTCTACCTTGCTTGGGTAAATTTCTGGAAAAACTTATTATTAAAAGACTAAATTTTCATTTGGAAAATGTAAACGCCCTTTCAGATTTTCAATACGGTTTCAGATTCGGCAAGTCAGTCCATTTAGCTTTGGATAATTTTAAAGATAATTTAACACACCTAAAAAATAATTACAAACACGTTGCAGCTATATCTTTAGATATTAAAAGTGCTTTTGACAACATTCAATATAGTATAATTAATCATGAGTTGTCAAAACATCATATTCCCTCTAATCTTTGCCTTTTCATAGAAAGTATAAACACAAATAGACAAGCAATTGTTTCAACAGATCAAGGTTACGTAACTAAAAACATTTCAAAAGGTTGTCCCCAGGGGTCATGTATTGGTCCTACAGCATGGAATCTTACTATCAATAGTTTGCTTAACATACATTCTGAAAATTATATGATCCAAGCTTTTGCAGACGATCTGATTATACTGACTTTTGCCAACTCAAGGAGAAATTTGGAAGAGATTACAAATAATTCCCTTAATGAAATTCACACATGGCTAATTCAAAATGCTCTAAATCTTTCTATAGAAAAAACAGTTTACATCCACTTTTATAACACAGATCGCAGTGCAATATTTAAAATCAACAATATTAAAATTAAACATTCTAATCATTTTAAATATCTAGGAGTAGTCATTGACAAAAAATTAAACTGGGGTTCTCACATTAATCTTTTAAAACAAAAATCTAAAACATTATTAAATTCGCTTCAAAAAATCAACCAAAAATCATGGGGTATCAACCAAAAAGCGGGAAAATTAATATACAATACAGTAATAATTCCCGCATTAGCTCATGGTTGCAGCCTATGGGCTACGAATATCTCTCCACGTATTTATCGCTCTTTACAATCTATTCAAAGAAAATTTCTTTTAAACATGAGTAGAGCATATTATTCTACCCCAACGGCAGCACTTCAAGTACTAACAAATATTCCTCCTCTCGCAGAACAGATTATGTCAATATCTTGTTCAACAACCGTAACTCACCTCCAAAAAGATGCCAATTTTAATAATATAACGTATAACACACTAGACTATGAGAAAAAGCTAAAAATACCACATCGCCATCCTTCTTTTCACATAATTAACAAAATAACTTTAGTAGAACAGAATAATTTTGATTTTAACAGAAAAACAAACTATTTTACAGATGGCTCGAAGACATACACAGGCACAGCTTTCGCTTTCCTCAATATTACTCATTCACAAAGCTACACATTAGACAGGGAAAATTCGGTCTTTCAAGCAGAACAGTTGGCAATCTTTGAATGTATTAAATACATTAAGAGCACTAAAAACTTCAATAATAACGATATTTATGTAATCTGGTCAGACTCAAAATCATCAATATCATCAATACTTGATTTTGACACAAATAATAGAATTTCTTTTGATATTCAACAAGAACTACAACACACATCAATTCAAATTTCCTGGATTAAAGCACACAGCGATAGAGTAGGTAACGAAAAAGCAGATGATTTAGCTAAACAATCTACGAGACAACCAAAAAATTATGTATACCCACTTCCAGTTTCATATCTTAAACGACGTATTAAAGATTCTCTTCTAACAAAAGGGCAATTTCAATGGAATAATTCAGACAGAGGCAGACGTCTATTCAAAATTATTAACAATGTTACTTTTTTTAAAACAATTCCTCCAAAACAAGTCATCTGGTTCTTGACGGGTCATGGACCATTCCCAACATTCTTTAATTACCTGCATATAACAGATACTGATCTTTGCACCTGCGGCCAACAAGGTTCGCCTGAACATTATCTCACTAGTTGTTCCTACACTGTCTCCTGGCACAGTCGTCAACCTAGCCCAACAAATTTAGAAATTTGGCAGAAAACTTTTATTACAAACAATACCTTAAACAAAAGATTATTAACAGTTATGAACTTCTTAGCGGATAATGACTATCTATTAAAATTTTAATAACTTCCCATTTTACATGTATAAATTTTTTTTTGGTCTTATTTCTTCCTAAATTCCACACTTTCAGTAAAATCTATTTTTTTTTTAATTTCTAAATTTTTTAAATTGTATGTTATTTAGGCTGGAGTGGAGCTGGACCAGCGGCCAAGTCCTGGGCTATATGGTTAAGGGTTTTCATAACCTAGGTACATGCTCAGGGCTTGGAGGAAAGAAAAAAAAAGTCGATACTGGGATTCAAAACCATTGTACCTAAGTGGAAGGCGAACGCTCTATAACGAGAAAATTTAGATCTAATAGCAGATAGAATTTTAAAAAAAACGCCACTTAACAAATGACTGACAGTTAGAAAATATTAATGCTGTTTTAAATAAACGTAATTTATAATGGTTAGTAATGTTATAATATATTACATTGGCAAATAAGTTTGATTTAGTGGGCGATATGAAATTTTTGATTTATAATGCTATTCATTTAAACAAATATATTCCTCTTTGCTTGATATGTAAACCCCCTAACTATCCTAACTCACTCAGCTTAACCACTTATTCCTGATCAAGAATTCCTCCATTTCACGTAAACGAGAAAGTTATTAAAAGTTAGTTAAAGCATTCTTTTTTTTATTTCTGTATAAAGATAAAAATAAGCAAAATATTAATATTATAAGCTATTTTTAGAAAAACGTTTGCTTGGCAATAAAGCTAAATTATAATATACCTGAATTATTACGTTAAACAAAACGTCATGGGCAATTCACTTCAGTTTATTTAATACGCAAAATACTAATTCACTTTAACTCGAAATACAGTAATTCGGTTCTAACTATAATTTGTATTTCTATGACATTTCAGCCCTTTTATATTTACTTCATGATGTTAATTATTCTCAAATATCTAACTTTAATACTCTCTAAATGGAGGCTATTATTTTTTTTATTACAAAAATAAGGATTTGATCTTACAACGAAATAAAATAATTAACCAGAGTTAAGAAATAAATCTAAAAATATTTCTTTTTCGAGTAATTTTAAACTTAATTGCTTTTACAAAGTTTTAACACACATTCGCACGTAAGCATCAAACAAAACTAGGTCGATCGAAATAACCTTTGATCTAATAAAGCAGTTTAAAATGCACCACTGATTTCTTTAAAATAAGAAGCTTAAATAAGTTTAGATCACTAATAAATAAAGTTATCATCGTCTACATTGTTTACAAGAAAGACTTGGCTACCTTGAAAATAAGTAGATAAAATGGAGTTTTCTGTGCATAGTATTATAATACTTAATGGCGAAAGATTTTCCTTCCTTTACTCGAAAGAAAACAGTAATCTTTTCTCCAGTTGCCCTTACATTAATAAACCTTGGAGATTGGCGATGATATTATGAAACTAATTTGGATGGTAACTCAAAACCCGAGGATTAACATGACCGAGGCACCTATACTAGCTAGAGGCAAGCTTTAAATATTCATCTATTAAACATAGAGTGAACTTGTAATGATTTAGTTTAAGTTGCAATAAACACAGCGTATACAGTTAATCATAGTTTAATTTTTGTCACACCATTAAGGAAAGGTAATTGAGTTTCAAAACCTGCATTAAAATGTGTCGGGTTCTTTATGAATTTCAATGAAAGTGAAACGATTGTTCGCTTTTTAAATTGTAAAAAAATTCACCTAATTTTTTAATTGCTGTTATTTTTAGGTTTGATTAAAAATGTGCACCATGCCTTAACAATGAAAACAAATAATAATTTAGAAAAAAAGAATTCTGAAAAAAATTATCAAACAGCAACGGTTACCATAGCAACGCATGCATTGACAACGCATGCGCAATGTTTACTATTACTCTTGAACACAGTTGAAAAGTGTGATGACGTTCAACTAAGGTGCGCACGTCATCAAGCCCAAAACAACACCCATTTTGCCAATGGGTAATAAATGAGTTCTTATTTTATTTAGGATAATTATTGTTTGAATCAGATTATTATGATCATGTTATTTCAATTCTTATTCTAAGGGGAAATCTGAAAATAATGTGACGAAAATACATTAAATAGGCTAATTAATTTTTGCTTCGTGGAAATTAAAATGCAAAATCGGACTTAAGCTACTTCTTTTAGATAAATATACATTTAATTATAGATTTTAGTATCCGACACTAAAATTAGGGTAGTAGAGGTTACTTGGAAAATGAGGTCTTGCTACAGTTTAGTCAGTTAAAAGGGCGGTTAAAATTTTTGTCCCCTTAGTGTTATTTTAATATTTTGCGTTTTTCTTCAGATCTAAAATTTTTCTACAGGTATTTTTGAAACTAGTTTTTTTTAACTATATCATCATTTTCCTATTACTTTTTATTAAAAAAAAAAATTTCCAATCAAAATTTTTCTTTTAATTGTGCTTATCTTCTTTTTATAGTTTAATCTGGAGAATTTTTCAAATTGTCTTATTTCAATTTTTTATGTTTTCCTTCAAATCTACAGAATTCTTTATGCAAACAAAACTATTTCTAGCAAATACTTCTAAATGTTATTAAAGGTAAGTTTTGAAATAATTATTTCTTACTATTTAATTTTATAACGATCGAAAAAAAATTTGTGTTCGAAAAAAATGAAATTTTTTATATCTTCTTACATTATGTTTTGTTAATAGAAAAATTGAATTTTTTATGAAAAATTATAGGTTTGACTTAATATACAAGTAACACTAATCAGTATATTTTAAGCTCCTTTTTAAACCTTTAAGATTACTCTTTAGCACGTTTAAATCAAATTATTGGATTGGTTTAACAGAATCCTATTTTTTCAATACTGCCAGCTAACTTGAGGATAAAATTTATCTTATTGTATAAATAATGCTGGCCTTATAAATGATACAGTTTCAGAAATTATTTAAAATTATATTAACCCCCAGTCCTCGTTTAACCATATCTACCGCTTGTGATGATTGGTCACATGAAACACGATCGATTGAGGTTCTACATCGTAATCAAACATACAGTGGCCAATCATGTCAGGCTTGCTACTATTAGACACGATTTGGAGATTAATCTCTCAGTTCATAATTGTTTCACACCCTCAGAAAAAGTGATTCGACTCTGAACCATAATATCGGCATCATCAACCATAATCAGGCGACAATTTCCTGCAAACCTAATGAATAGTTAAAATAAACTACATTTCTGCTCAATTTCGCTCATGATGACGCAAAATTACATTAAAGAAGTTCGATTCAGTTTAACATTATTTTAAGTTTATAGCAAATTAGAATGATTTGTATAATTTAAAACTCACCACAGAGTAGCATTTTTCTATGCCTAAAGGAGAGACTAATAAAAAATACACAAAATAAACAAATATATAAATAAGGAAACTATTATTTACATACTCTTAGAGTTTAAACAATGAATTCAGTTACAGCAGACAACAGTAAAATTTATGGAGCAAAGAATCAATTTACAAAATAAAAGAATAGTCTCTCTCCATTTTAATATATTCTAAAAAGGTGCCCAACGATAAAAAGATAGCGAATTGAAAGCCGTAACTTAAATCCGGTCAACCACACTCTTTATCCAAAATACATTGGACCATTTATAAAATATGCAATTGCTTGGCATTAATATTTTGACCATTATAAAAAACGGCGATGAAAGAAGCTTGGAGACGCGCCAAGGATTTAGCATTAATCAGAAGTACATTTTTTCCCTCTTTTTCCCCTACAATTCTTCTATAAATCTTTTGTTGATGTGCTCAACAAAAGAAAGAACTGTCAACGCGTAAGTTATAGTGATAAAAGCAGATCGAAAAAAGGAACTCCTGTTAGCAAATGGCTGAAAAGTTAGAAAAAGCTATAAAAAAAATGGAAACTCCTGAGACGCGATTCGCTTTACTTGAAAATGTATATTTTAATTTTTTAAGAGAAGTTTTCTTTGAGGAATCTTAAGAATATATTATTTTGTTCTCATAATTGAAGAGAATGAATTGGAAGAAAAAAATTAGTGAATTAAGCTTGAAGATACAAATGTTGTTTTAAATGAAAGCAATTTATAGTGGCTCGACGTGATATAATATAGTACAATTGAAATGTTTTAATTTAATAGGTGTTGCGAAATATTTGTTAGTATGACAAATAATATCATAAATTTCAGACTAAGTCCCCCTCTTCACTGCCGCTCATTAACCCCGATGATTGCTTGTCAATAATTGTTTCTTGGCAGAAAACAGTTTTTCTTCTAAAGTTAAAATTATTCACTTAACATATACGTACCAAAAGTAATTCTGTTTGCTTACGCTTGTGCCTCCACTTCCCACGTCCAAATATTATTAGTATTATAAATATTTAGATCTAATAGTAAACAGAAGTAATTTTTCTACGTAAAAATTTTTTGAAATAACATTTATATTGTTATAACATTATATAACATTGTGGGGGGGGGATTATCGACCATGCAAACTGTCATCTATCAAAAGGTACCTCATGATTGAATCAAGTTAGCATGTCTTATGTACCAGTGAATCGATGTTTAATATTCGTAGTGGTAGTTACGCCACAATACTCCCCCACCAGAATTTTATCAGGGATATAATTCGATGAACAGATCTCACTAGTTGCTGTGCTTGTGAGAGACCGGGAGAGAGTCACCGTATTTTTTGAGTGCTGAATGTGAGAGGTGTATTAACATCACAGTCGAAGTCGCTCCTGTGTTGCCGTTAGCAGTCGAGAGTATGCAGGTGTTGAGAGTGTAGACGTTGTGTGAATGTTCGAGACTGAGTAGCAACAGCGCGAGGTGAATGATGCATTCACAAATAGCAAGTCCTGTTCAATGTGGACTATCCATCGAAGTAGGCGTTACCATCAAGAGATTGTGAAGTGGGCGTTACTGCGTGATCAAATCACGTTCGAAGGTCACCAATGTGGGGGGTGGAGTTATCAACCATGCCAACCGTCATCTATCCAAAGGTACCTCATGATTGAATCAAGTTAGCATGTGTTATATACACTAGTGAATGATGTTAAACTTTCGTAGTGGTAGTTACGCCACAGTACTCCCCCACCAGAATTTTATCAGAGATACGCCACAGCATTATATAATGTTATATAACATATTATATTGTTCAAACAAATTTTATGAGTTTACAACCGTAATTTAATATTTTCGCTTACAAAACGGGCAGATATATTAAATATTAATTTTGCTTGCATCTCATTGTCCATGAAGCTGATAGCTAAGCTCTGAATCATTTAATAGATCCCTTCAACTGTAATTTATTACCGTATATAAATGCTATTTTCCCAAAAATAATAATTGTAAAAAGGCTAATAAGATTAGACAACCTTTCTAAATAACTTTATCTTAAAATATAGCGTAGAATTACATTATAATATTAATAATAAAAAACAATTCTCTTAGCTTTAAACTCTTGAATTAAAAGCGTAATAATAGCAGGAGAGGAAAATAGCTTTAAATTAGGGATACAAAAATATTTATAGAGAAACAATTCGCGATCGCAACGCTCGAGTACGCCGTCTAGCGGGAACCTGTAAATATCGGACATTAATTTATCACGTTTTCATTTAGTTCCATCAAAGTCATTGACTGAATCAGACGCCATTTTTTAGCAGCAAATAAGAAACAAAATTTCCCTAAGGAAAAGGCCGAAGAACTTGAAAAAAATCTCCAGAATATTAGTAAATCTTTCAGGAACAGAACACGCCAAACATTTGAAGAAAAATTCCTCAATAATTTTTAATTTCTATTATCAACAAACTTGCAACTGATGACTTCCGATTTCGGATACTGTTACAGATGTGCGTATTAAGGTAAAATGCATTTCTTCTGTCTTCAATTCATTACGAATTAAAGTGAAGTCAACATTGCTTTCGTCATTCCAGTAAATAAATATGAATTCAGAACATACAGAATTGTAATAGTTATAGCATATTCTTCTTCGTTATAGAATAGTATATATTTCTGTATCCATATAATTCGGAAAACAACAATAAAAAATTATCCAAGTTACTTGAAATAGTGCCATTTGTGCTGATTCTTAATTAATTTAAATCGTTTTCTTGGTAAGTTTTTTTTAATTTTGAAAGAATAAGTTCAACTAGAATTCAGCTATTCTGTTTTTAGCTACATATTCAAATTCATATCAATTATAAAATTATTATCAATTATAATATTATTATTTTGCTGTGTAGTATGTTATCTAAAAGTAATGAAGGTATAAACTATGTATCTATTATTTGAGAATAAAGTTTTCAAACAAGGAACTTATCATTTTGGAATTCTCCGGGAATCATAAATAAGGTAAGTGCAATGATTTTTACAATAAAAAATTTGCTTGTAAATACTTTTTTTTTCATTTGATGATGGTTCTCTACAGAATGGTTTTTCACGTCTGATTAAGAACTATAAGAATAATAAAAAAAGAAACAATATGAAAGTTTTTATTTCAATGTTAAGAATTCTTAAAATCGTTTTTTTTATCCTAAGAATTCTTTATTTTCCGTTTTTTAGTTTATAATTTTTTGATAAAAATTGTTCTCAAAATACTTTTGAAAAATTAAATGGTATAACATTATGCGTTTATGTATACTTCTTGTATATTCCAATGTTTGAAATAATATGATTCAGAAAAGTATGGAATAAAAAATCGGTACTTACGTATTAACGCCACCGCCGCTACAGATTTGGCGGTTTTTAAGTGCCGCCAATCTACACTTAAAATTTTTGCGACAATTCATAAAATAAAACACTTTATTTAAAATCAAAATAGTCAATCGGATTTCGGTGGAAAATGAGCCGATATAGAGTTTAGCATAGATTCAAAACAATCATATCGCCATATGAACTCTGATGAATAAGATTCCAAATGAAATAACATTTCCAAAACGTACGTTTACCAAGATAAAGTTTTATGTTGTGGGAATTGGTACATTTTCGTTTTTTCGGTAAAATATTTCCCTCCTGAAAAAATAAAATTGCATGTTTTGTTTTTGGCAAATCCCAAAGACGAATATTCGTAGCACTAAAAATGGCGACAAAAAAGAATTGTTTTTTTTTTGTTTGTTCTTGTTTCGTCAGCATTCTTTATTTTACGTTTTTTAGTTTCTAAATAATGATTTTTATTGAAACTTGAAATTTTTTGATAAAAATTGTTGTCAAAAAACGTTGTTTACAAAATTAAATTTCATAAAATTATGAGGCTTATGTATACTTTTTGTTCATTTTAATTTTTGAACTAATATGATTCTTAAAACTATAGAATGTAAAGTTTAAATGGGCCTTTCATGTTATATCATTAAATTTAGTAATACTATTTCTCGGGCATTAGGTTTTAACTCTTATAAGAATATACATATTTTTTTCTGTTAATGTACAAATATTTTTCCGATGTGTTTTGGATATTCCTTCTCTAATAAAAAGAGATACCATTTTGTTTTCGGTTGTACAAGAAAGAAGATCAAGCATTTTTCTTTTTTAAATTTAATAAGCCACATTAAAGAAGGAACGTTGCAATGCTACACGCTACATTAACGACGTCTCCAGAGTAACTGAATGACGGTTCATATAGAAATCGCAGGTATGCGTCTCATACAACAACGCCCCCTATAGTTCGTTGCGATCGCGATTACTTTTATGACTTTCATTAATTTTGTGCTGATGACAACCCAAACAATATGGAAATGAATGAAGGAAAAACTGGATCCTACCACGTGATTTTATCGCCAATAAAAATGCATGGACAACAATGGAAAACTGCGACACCATAATTAGATTTTTATCTATACAAGATACACTTACACTGAATTCTCTGATATGTAAACCCTCTAAATCCATCAATTGTGTTGTTAAATTTTATATTGATTAATGTTTATAGCCTTTTGTTAAATACTAATACATTTATATTGCACGTAATTGTTAGAAAATTTTAAGTAACTTATTTCTGAATAAAACTTTTCTTTTATATGCAAATGCGAACAAGATAGTTGTCATACAACATCATTCATCGTACTTTTTAAACTTTGTTACACATTCTTTAGAAAAAAAATAATATTATGATTCAATGATAAACGGATTTATTTGAAATTAGGAATATTTAAAAAACCATCAGATAAAGTGATAAGAAATTTAGAAAAAAAATCGATCATTAGATTATTTTAAAATCTATAGATCATGAAATATAAATACAAAAGCACTAAATCTAAGGGAATGAATTTTTTGGTAACTGTTGAGAAAGCTTGAAATAAGTAAATTCCAGAACAAACTAAAATGCGTGTTTAAACAAAAAGCGAACACATCTCAGTATCATCTAAAAAGGTAATTAAGTTTCAATTATTTTAATTCCCTGTTTATTTATTTAGATAATGAGTCATTATCTGTATAATGAGTAATTACACGTGTGTGCTCCATAATGTGTTAGTTTTCATGGCAATGAGTTTAATTATATATATAGTAAGAACGGTGATCACGAAACACCCCGTAGTTCTAAAGTATAAAGATGGCTAATTCTACTTAAAAAATGTTTTCAAATACTAAGAACATTGTAATTTCAGATTTTTTTAAAATAGATAAAATAAATGTCAAATTTACTATATTTTCACTGTTCTAAGAAAATAAATATCTAAATGTGATAGTTTTATTTGCAGTTTTACAATGCAGCGTAAAAAAATGTGAGAAGAAGGAGAAAAAATAAGCCAACATCAAAAAAATGAAAGAATGAATATTTTTACTTCAGTTCAAAACTAAATAAATGAAAACTGTTTCTGAAAACGAAGGGACGCGAAATACATTTCTTGAATACTTTAAAAATATCCCATGCCTTTAACATTAGATACAAAATTTAACAACGGAAACGAATCATTTATCAAAACAAAGTTTAATTTTACTCTGAAAACATTTGTTTAGTTGTAATGAAGTTCTATTCATGTTCTGTTTCATATTCTTTTGGTGGTAAATGTTCTAAGAGGAAAAATTGATGATTCTAACTCACTCAAAATAAGCTATACACAAGCAATGAATTGTTTGAAATATTTTTTAGAAAATCTCGAAGTTCGAAGCGTTATTAGGTACTTTTTTTTTTAATAAAAAAAGTCTTTTGATGGGATACCTGCATGTGCCTTAATGGGATATCTGAATAGATACCCAATGATAATGAGATTGAACCTTAATGAGACGCCCAACATCATGGGAACACTAGCCCATTGTCTACCATAGGGAATAATTTTCACATGCCCAATGGTCAGTGTGAACTGGGAATAGTATATGAATTATGCAATCGTCAGAATCGTCGTCCTTGTTTAGACAGGAACATGAAGCAAGTGACGTAATGTGGGAATCTCGATTCTGATTGGTTTTTGAAACGTAGTATTTGTTTATGTTAGCAGCTGTTCTTTTCATTCTATTTCGAGTAAGCCAAGCCCGTCAAGTATCAATTCTGTTAAGTGACTTATTCTAAATTTTTTCACAAAGATTTCAATTCATTCAGTATATATTGACACAAAGACTTAACATAAGGACAGGCACGATGACATGTGGAACATAAACAAACTATTTATGCATCGAAGTTGCCAGGTACGCAAAACAAACATATATCACGGTTATAATAAAATACATAAACAAATAATAAATCTAAGTCAAGGAAAAAAAGTAGACGAGAAAGAATTATATTTCAACTAATTCGATATGCGATATGATTCTGTATTTAATTAACTTATCGTTTATGGTGTTATATTCTGATTTATGTAGAGGGACTTAGCTCAATTTAATACGCCATTTTGTTGATAAATATTAGCTGGCTCTGACGACATAAGTCACATGTGTGAGTATGGGAGGTCTTCTTCTTCTTCTTCTTGAAGTGCAAGTTCACTATTGGTAAAAATGTGATAAAATTTCCTTCAAATAATTATTTTTTGAACATTATTTAAAATATGAGCATTTATTAAAAGTGCTTAAAATGCGAAAATTTGCGAAATCAGATGAGCAAAAATGTATTTGGATAAACTTTGGTTAAAGTGCTTTAAAATATTTCAAACGATTAACGATTCCTTTTATCACAAGCAACAATAGTTAAAGACTACTGTATGCCCTAACACAGCTCTTCCATAGATTTAATCAGTATTAAATTTGGTTACAATGACACTAACTTATCGATTGAACCCTATAATGACAGCTTGGCAAAGAAGTACTCCTCTAGTCACATTTTATCTGGTTTCAATGACACTAATCTGTTACATAATGCTAAAATGTTTGGAACGCTAAATACATTTGGTGAAGATTTAGTCTTGTAACACTAGCTGGTCAGTAAATACATTTAATGAGTGTTAAATCTGGGTACAGTAACACAAACTCGCTGCGTAATGTTTAAAATCTCCAGAGTAATACAATTATTAAAATTTGTCGTAAGATATTAGTCCTATAACGACAGCTTGCGAAGTAAATATTCTTTTATTCAGTAATTTATCTAATTACAATGGCACTAATCAGTTAAATTGTGTCTAAAAGTTTTGAAACGTTAAATATATTTAGCGAAGACATTAGTCATTTAACACCAGCTTGTCAAATAAGTAAATTTAATCAATATTGAACATGGTTATAATGTCAGTAATTCGTTCCATAATAGTTACAATTTAGGAAGTAAAACGATTTTTAAATTTTAGGTGAATACGATGGTTCTATGACAATAGCTTACCAAATATATATTCTTTTAGTCAGTAATATATTTAGTTACAACGGCACTAATCTGTTCCATAATGTTTAAAATCATTTGAACGTTAAACAGAGATGGTAGTCTAGTAACACTAGCTGGTGAAAAAATATATTTAATCAGTATTAAACCTGGTTAAAATGGCACTAACTTGCGCCATAATGCTTAAAATCCCCGGAGTAATACAATTTTTAAATTTTAGGCTACGATATCAGTTCTCTGACAAGAGCTTGCCTAATAAATATTCTCTAAGTCAGTAATATATCTGGTTAAAATGGCACTAATCAGTTACATATTGTTAAAAAGTTTTAGAACGTTAAATACGAAGATATCTGTCATTTAACACCAACTTATTAAATAAGTACATTTAATTAGTATTAAACCTGACTACAAAGTCAGTAATTGCCATAATGTTTATAACCTCCTCAGTAATATAATTATTAACTTTTAGGAGAATATATAAGTCATTTAATGACAGCTTCCCAATTAAATACTTTTTAGTTAGTATTGTATCTGGTATAATAGCACTAATCTGTTTTATATCTTTGAGATGTTTCATGCATTTGAGGAGGATATTAGTCTTGTAACATAAATACATTTTCATTCAGTATTTTATCTAGTTATAGTAGGTATCTAGTTATATCTAGTTATAGTTAGTATTATTTAAAATCTCCAGAGTAATATTATTATTAACTTTTAGGAGAATATATAAATCCCTTAATGACAGCTTCCCAATTAAGTACTTTTTTTAGTTAGTATTGTATCTGGTATAATAGCACTAATCTGGTTTATATCTTTGAGATGTTGCATGCATTTGAGGAGGATATTAGTCTTGTAACATAAATACATTTTCAGTCAGTATTTTATCTAGATATAGTAGGTATCTAGTTATATCTAGTTATAGTTAGTATTATTTAAAATCTCCAGAGTAATATAATTATTAACTTTTAGGAGAATATATAAATCCCTTAATGACAGGTTCCCAATTAAATACTTTTTTAGTTAGTATTGTATCTGGTATAATAGCAATTATCTGTTTCATATCTTTGAGATGTTACATGCATTTGAGGAAGACGTTACTCTTGTAACATAAATACATTTTCATTCACTATTTTATCTAGTTATAGTAGCTATCTAGTTATATCTAGTTATAGTAGTTACAGTTAGTAATGTTTAAAATCTCCAGAGTAATATAATTATTAACTTTCGGGAGAATATTTATGTCCTTTAATGACAACTTCCCAATTAAATACTTTTAGTTAGTATTGTATCTGGTATAATAGCACTAATCTGTTTTATATCTTTGAGATGTTACATGCATTTGAGGAAGATGTTAGTCTTGTAACATAAATACATTTTCAGTCAGTATTATATCTAGTTATAGTAGCATTAAGCTATTCCATAATGTTTTAAGTCTTTGGAACGTTACTGTTATGAATTATTTGTTGATAATATTTTTTTTATATGGAAGGCTTGTCGATGCATTTTCAGTTAATATTACATCTGATTGCAATAACACGCTTAGCCTACTACTATTATATTTTATGAGTCGTATAAAAGTCACCAACCTATATTTGACGACGATGATGCTTGGTAAATTGTAATTGTTGGCAATGATTGTAATTGGTTTAACAGTTACTGTGATGAGGAACTTAACATACTAATATTAAGGTTTTTTTTCAGACCTCGAAATGAAGTAGTATCAACAGATTTTTTAAGCATTAAGTTTTTTAAAATATTACTCAGTATTATCTGGTTGCAATAACATTAATTTGTTTCATACTGTCTAAACTGTTTGGAGCGTTAAATAAATTTAACGAAGATTTTAGTCTCTTTAGAACATTTTCAGTCAGAATTATATCTGTTTACAATAGCACTAAACTTTCAGATAATTTTAAAAATCTTTGGCGCGATACGATAGTTAATAAAGTTGGTTAAATTAATAGCCTAATAATGGCAATCTTTCGAATAAATGCATAAAATTCAAAGAACAACCTTTATGAAGTCCCGAAATATTAGCTAATGAATATAATCAATATACTAGTGGTTTGTCTCAAATATTACAGATTAAAAATATTGATAACATCTCACATCTCATTTCTACAAAAATCTGTGCATGAAATAAATAAAAATTAATTTTGAAATATTTTGTATAAAATATAAATTATTCGATTCTGTAATTTAAAAAAAAAAAAAAACGGATTAAAAAATAACTTAAAAATGCTGTACTTGTTCACGCGGTTTCTGCTGAGCGCCTTGCCATTCTACCTTTATAGTGGCCAGCTACCAGTTTCTTAACGGCACAGAAATGTTTACTCAGCTTTCTAGACTTTTTTCTTGTTCCTATTTCTGACAAACCATAAGAATTAAGTGACTACCAACAACATCTCCTTAACGATAGTTAACCGAAAGTTGCTTGTATTCGCCTCCATAATGGTCATTTAGTAAAGCATCGACATTACAGTCTGTTAATCAATAAATAAGGGTACATTTTGCGCCACAACTACTGCAACTAGAAATCCACACGGAAATCATTATTACTGCATAAGATTCGCATGTGCGATGCTTGCATATGCGATTCACGCATGCACGAGCAGTTCGTTTTCTACGTAATCTCTAACCATTTCTCTCGCACATATAGGACAATCGGAACCTAGGTGAATGGCCGATTGGTCTTCACTCAGAGAAGATACTTTCCGTCGGAAAATTGGATTTTGGCGGATATGTAGCGAAATGTCTAAAAGAACATTCTGTAAAAATTGTGTGGTGAGAAAACTAGAAAACGAAGTATTATCGTCTGGAGAATACCATTTGCGAGATGTAGTCATGCACGTAGAATGTACAATAACGCAGGAGAACCATTTCTTCTTGCAGACCATGCCCACGTTGATATCTTTGCTCCTCTACAATGGCATTAGCAGTAGAACAATGCCAGCAGAGTACGCTCGGGTTTTAAAGAGCATCTTAATAAGTTTAATGCACTCCCCTGGCTATTACACTCCCTGGTCTTAACCGCAATTCAGAATCCCGGGAGCACCTGAATTAAGTTACTAAGTTGTGGATGCTGTGCCTAGCATACCTGAGCACAACGCTGGAGTCGGTATGGCTATGCGATATCATAAGTACCTTACAGAAATTATTTAACTATCTTCTTTCAAATCTTGCAATGGTCTTCGCTGAAAAATGTGTTTAATCGGGCTTTTGATATATAATAACATTTACGTGGCTGAACTGCCTTCATTAGTTTCTGAAGCAGTCCTCGAGTCTGTTGATTGGTCTCCCTTGAGAGATTGGGGCTCAGTTGTGACGAAATAATTGGCTTTTGAGTACAATGGTAAAGAGAATAAGAATGAGTTTGATCTCAAAGATTGTGATATAGTAACTACTGAGTTTAGAGCTGAATTGGAAAGAGAGGTTAAAGCAGGCCTCCGAATTGTGGATTTGTTCCCACTAAGAGATTGGGAGACATAGTTGTGATGGAGAAATTCGATCTTGAGTTCAAAAAAACAGGAAAGATATCATTTGGTATAAATGGGGAGGCTTTTTATAAGGTTCATCGTTATAAACTCAAAAAGTTCTTTCAGAAGCAAAGAGACGAGTTAAAAGCTCATTCCTCATGACGGTGAATTGATGGTGTTACTAACTATACAATTGACTCACTATTTTGACAACCCGATATGACTTTTTATTATGACTCTCAGTATGGTCTGACCAAAATTTGACATTCTATTTTGACTCTCGAATTAGACTAACCGAATTTGACTCACTAATCGAACTAACAGAATGTGACCGACGAATTGAACTTAACTGATTTGATTCACGAATTGTACTAAACGGATTTTACTCACGAATTGGACTTTTTATTATGACTCACGATTAGGATGAATTGATGTGACACTTTCTATTATGAGTTATTAATAAAGATGACTCTTTAGATATGACTCTATCATGTTCAGCAAAAATTGTGATTTACTGTAATTCATGCTTCATATCCTGCTTTACAAATAAAAACTTATTGCATTATACTCTCCCGTTTTTACAAAAAAAAAAATTCTGATTGTTCCTCGGTATTCTATAAATAATTTTACGGTTGGGATGTTTTGGATATGCAAGTATGTAACATAAAAAGGAAACTATTTTTTGTATTTAAATATTTTTTTCATTCAGAATGAGTTGAGATTTGAATACTTGCAACAATAAATTGCGTAATCAAAACCATTAGTGGGATAAAACCGGATTATTTAACTTTTTTTGAAAAAAAATGATTTTATACGAAAATGAGTGCATTTATGGCTTTTCAGGAGTGATATATTATGAACAATTAAACAATGAATATCTTAATTAAATCCGACAGCTTCCATGTTGAGCTATTTAGCTACAGCAGGCCTTCAAATCTTAGGTACCCGGTTTTACCCCATTTTCCTCCATATCAACAACATTTTCCAACTATTTTTATAGAAATAAAAATTTCAATCAAATTCATATAATAGGAAATTAAAAAAAACACCTCATGTAGCATAATGCGCAAATTTTACTTAATATTGGCAGAATGAATTTACCTAAATTTATAAGCACACCTCATCAATAAACACACCCCACAAGATAGCCTAAATTTTAAAACACCCCACAAGATAACCTAAATTTTTAAACACACCCCATCAAAACAACTTATTTAAAAAGTGGGTAGAATAAATTATTTATTGTTAAATAATGTACAGAAATCCTTAAAATTTGCAAGATTTAATATATTTCCTAATGCGTTCATTCGTAAAATTCTTCAATCCTGAAATATTGTTTTTAGAAAATTATAGATATTTTTTAACAACCCTTATTTGTTTGTGTCTTAACTTGCCATTTAAATATAAAATTGCTGAAACTAAGAAATTATGAATATATCAATACACTATATTTTTTAATGCTTTTTTTTTGTTAATAAACGACTCCAGTCAAAATCATAGCCTGAGAATTTATGATACGTAGAATGATACGCTACAACAATATTTTATTGCTTCAAGTTACCTTCAAATTTTTTCTACTCTTGGAACAATATGAAAAGAAACTAAAGCTTTTTTAGTATGTAAAAGCTAAAAGATAAGGGGAAAAAAAAGAAATTCCATTCGCATGGGAGAATTTCAGCTTCTTCTTAATACAATCGGATTTTGTTTCTTTTAGAGTTCTGCTACTTTCTTTCGAATACAAGAAACCGAGACTTTTCCCATAAAAAAGGTAATTTTACGTAATTTTTTCTCTCTTTACTTTAACGGAAAAGAGGAAAATTCCGGAAATGTCTGACCATTTTAGAATGGAAGGGAAGGAAGTTTTTATTTTTTTCTAAGCGTGTGTCCTTTCTGTTTTTAGAAAATTCAAGGGAGTAATTTATTTGCAAATAGGTTGGAGTTAACTATTTGTCTTTTACCCTTCTTTTGCTATGCAGAATCTAATTTTTGTGCTTGGTATTCCGAAACATGCCTGAATATTTGATTTGGTAGAAAAGGTTTGAATATATTTTCCTCGGTTTCTTAAGAACCGGTAAAAAGGCTTATATTGGTAATTTTGGTTTCCTTTTGTAAACTTATAAATATGATATCTAAGTTTTAAAAGTGGTGTTTCACATGCATACATGCACTCACACGCACTTCATTTTTTCAATTTGCGAAAAAAGGAAAAAAATAACAAGCATAAGTTATTTCTAGACGAACGTTTTAAGTAAGAAAGCTTCGCTAATTATATTAGATCTGAATTAGTTTAGGTTTATTTTTTCACTTTAATTAATTCTATTTTTGCTTCGTATTAATTTAGAATTCTTAGTAATTCAGAATACAATAACGCGATTTGATTACAACTCGATCTATAATGCACTAATTCGATATTTTAAAAAAGATAAATATAAAATAAAGTATACTTCTAAATATGATTTTTAAAAATTAGCCTTCGCCAGGTTTCGAACCAGGGTCCTCCAGCACTAGCATTTTGTTGCTCCCTACTACTCAAACCTACCGGTTCATCTGGCTGATCGATTTATAACAAACTTCTTTAGTAATTTCTGCAGTTTGTCAATGTGGACTTATTGGTCAACATTGCGGGCTCCCTAACTTGTCTATAATTATTTCCTTTGGTATGGTAGTATAGTATGCTACAATATAACGTCTTACCGAGTTTGAAAATCATAGGATAATATTAAGGGGCGATATGAGGCCATATATGTGTACATTATGTGAGCATTAATTTCTTAATTTTAACTCTTTTATTACTTATACACTTAAAAAAAATCATATTATAAATCTTACTATATATAAAATTCTAATGATGGTGTCGCAGTTTTCCATTGTTGTTGGCGCATTTTTATTGGCCGGAAAATCACGTGGCAGGATCCAGTTTTCCCCCATTCATTTCAATATTGTTTAGGTTGTCATCAGCATAAAATTAACAAAAGTCGTAAAGGTATTGTTCTCCTCTAAATATTTTTGTATCCCTAATTTAATGTTATTTTTCGGTACTGCTATTATTAGCGAAAATTTCAGATTATGGTTGAGAACTCATCAATATAATGTATTATACAATATAATGTATTAAGAATATAAATGTTATTTAAAAAAATTATAATTAAAAAAATGATAATTAAAAAAAATCACTTCTGTTCGCCAAGAGATCTAAATGTTTATAATACTAATAGATAGTAATATTTGGAGGTGGGAAGTAGAGGCGCAAGAGCGTAAGTAACCAGAATTTCTTTTAGTACATAGATGTTAAGTGAATATTTTTAACTTTAGTAGGAAAACTGTTTTCTGCCAAGAAAAACAATTATTGCGAAACAATCATTGGGGTTGGTGAGCGGTAGCGAACAGGGGGCTTTGCCCCCTAGTAAAGTAATATTTTATTTATGTTACAATATTGTAAAATAAATAAAAATATTATTATTATTAAACATAATTTTTAAAAATTTACCGTCGCCTTTAAAAAAGATAAATACATTCTAAAAAAAAGATAATCTGATCTTTTACAACAGAATAAAAAAAAATAGCCATAGTCAAAAAATAAATAATAAAATATTTTCTTACTTTAATTTTGAAAAAAGGAGTCATTTTAATCTTCGTTGTTTTTACAAAGTTTCAAATCATTAAACAAATATTGAGTCAAATATTAAGCGTGATAACTGTTTATTCAAGGAAACAATTTAAATCGCATCATCGATTTCTTTAAAATCTATATTATACATAAAACCTGCTTACAACTAAATAATATCATCTTCAACATTGGTAACAAGCAATTCTTGGCTTCTTTGAAAGAATAGATAGATAAAACGGCGTGTTCCGTGAATAGTATTAGTCCTTAACGACCTAAGATTTTCTTTCCTTAACTCGAAGGAAAACATTAATCTTTTCTTTCATCTGCTCTTACATTAATAAACCTTAGAGCTTGACGACGACATCATGAAACTAATTTGGATGGTAACTTAAAACCAGAGGATTAACATGGCCGAGGCAGTCGTACTTGCAAGAGACATATTTTTAATGTTCATTTATTAAAGACAGTGTGAGCTGTTGATGCTAGAAACGCAGCTAAAACCGTTAATCATAGCTTATTTTTGTCACAGAAGGAACGTAATCGAGTTTTCAGATTCGTTGTGATTCTGTGACCTTGTTCTATGTGAATTTCAAAGAATAAAATGGCCAATCTTCATTTAAATTTATATTAAAAAAATGTCGTAGATTATGCATTAAAATTTCTCTTAAAAAGAACACTCATGGGTATTTAAATGAATACAACAATCCAGGGAAAGCATTTTACCCTGATTATCCACTGTGGTTTTCTTGTTTCGTTTTTTTTTCTCTCTCGGTCACTGTGGTGCTTCTAGTTTTGCTTTTCACCTTTATGTTTTCATTTTCCGTTGGCAACTTTTCGTTTTATATTTCAAATCACTTTTGTTTCTTCTCATTCATCTCTGGAAAGTCTACTAAATGGATGCCTGCTTTTGAGTGCTTGAAACATATTGACTGTTCGTTCCTATTTATATAATTTTGAAGCGAATGAAGTTTTTAATCAGATAATTCATGAGTTAGTTGGATACAAGGAAAAAAATTCCCGCTTGCCTGCGTCGAAATCGTCGCTTCTTTTTAATTATATAGACGTAAGATATTTATTGTGCTAAATTTATTTTATTCTGTTATATTAATTTAGTAAACACAAAACTCTACTAAAGTCAAATAAATGAACATCTTATATAATGACGATGAACACTTCGTATAGTTCCCAGTCGATGGAAAAGTATGTTAAAAATAGATTTTTTCGATAGAAATAAAGATCAAAATGATAATTGCGTTCTAATAGTTTACTTTTTAAAAAAATATTAATAGCTTTTTATTTTTATTTTCTTGCTTTTGGGCTTGTGTGTGAACATTTAAATTTTGGTTCACGATATCTCAACAAAAGCGGACAGTTCAAATAACAAAATTCTAAACCAAATAGTTTTTTTCTGTTATTTCCTATTTCGAGTATTTAATTTATTATTATTTTTCATTTAACTTCTATGATGAAATTTGATGCATAAAACACTCGAACTCATTATTTTTTTTTTTTTTTTTTTTGTGTTCTTTGAATTAAAACAAAACGGACATAAAAACGTTCTGTCCTCAGATTTTCCTTTGGAATTGAATCTTACAATAATGGCACAGATAAATGAAAATTAATAAATAATGAATATAAAATACAATAAAAATAACAGTTGTGACTTAACAACTGACTTTTGAATACAATGGTTAAATGAGTATGGATGGGTTCAAACTGCAAATTTGGGGGTAAAGTGACTGTTGAGTAAGAGAAGGCTAAATTGAGAGTTGAATTGGAAAGATAGACGATAGCAGACATCCAGAAATTTGGGTTAAAGTGACTGTTGAGTAAAAGAAGGCTGAATTGAGAGTTGAATTGGAAAGAGAGACGATAGAAGACATCCAGAAATTTGAGGTAAAGTGACTGTTGAGTAAAAAAAGGCTAAATTGAGAGTTGAATTGGAAAGATAGACGATAGCAGACATCCAGAAATTTGGGTTAAAGTGACTGTTGAGTAAGAGAAGGCTAAATTGAGAGTTGAATTGGAAAGATAGACGATAGCAGACATCCAGAAATTTGGGTTAAAGTGACTGTTGAGAAAAAGAAGGCTAAATTGAGAGTTGAATTGGAAAGAGAGACGATAGCAGACATCCAGAAATTTGGGGTAAAGTGACTGTTGAGTAAAAGAAGGCTGAACTGAGAGTTGAATTGGAAAGAGAGACGAAAGCAGACATCCAGTTTCCGGATTGGTTCCCACTAAAGGCCTGGTTTCTAAGGACAAGCACCTTATCTTAGCGTCAGCGTTAAGCTGACGTTACCCTGACGCCAACAAAATACTGGTTTGTTAGCTCAATGCCTGGTTTCTTAGGAGAAGTGTCTTAACTGGGCGTCAGCGTTAAGTTGATATAATTTTGACCCCATAAAAATATCGTTTTGTTAGCTCAGCGTGAGCAGACAATCCAACACAGACATTATCTCGCATTGCGCATGCGTTAATAACGTAAACAAATATTTATTTTGAATTTGTATTGATTTTGTGATTGTCAATCAGTGCTTTAAAGAACAAATAATGACTTTGTCCAAGAAAAAACACATTATAGCTTAGCTAAATGAAGAAGAGGAAAAAGAAGCAATGTTTAATGTTAAAATTAAAATCTTGGCGGACTTCAATGCTCTGTTGTTGGCTCTTGTCCGCCATTGCTTTTGTTGTTAACGTAACGTTGTAATCCAACTGCAGTTGATTTGGACGGTAGTTGTCGTTCAAGCTGAGCGTTCGATGACGTATGCTGTCAAACTCATAAATTGACCAATCAGAGGTAAACGTTCGTTTCAAGCTGACGCCGACTTTTCCTAAGAAACAAGGCCTTAAGAGATTGGAATATAGTTATGGTGGAACAATTGGCTCTCGAATTAAAAAAATATTCAAAGATATCATTTGGTATAAATGATGATGCTTTTTCTAAGGCTTATAGTTATAAGATCGTTAAGGCCTATCGTAATAGATCTCTCTGTGGCAGAGACGGTCTAGACGAGTTAAAAGCTCATTCCTCTAGATGGAGAATTGATGGTGTTACCTATTAGAATTGACTCACTATTTTGACAAACCTGATATGACTTTTTATTATGACTCTCAATATGGTCTGACCAAAATTTGCGATCCTATTTTGACTCTCGAATTAGACCAACCGAATTTGACTCACGAATTGAACTATCAGGATATTTCCCACGAATTGGACTTAACTGGTTTGATTCACGAATTGCACTAAACGGATTTCACTCGCAAATTGAACTTTTTATTATAACTCACAATTAGGATTAATTTATATGACACTTTCTATTATGTATTATTAATAATGACTCTTTGAAATATCACCTTACCATGTTTAAAAAAAATAATGACATACTGTAATTTATGCTTTATATCTTGTCTTAATAATAAAAGCTTATTAGTTATGCTTTTCTGCTTCAATAAAAAAATTTTTTGATTTACAAGGGTCAGCATTCTATAAATATTTTACTGGAGGCTTTCTTTGATACAAAACCGTGCAACATGAAAAACAATCTATTTTTGTAATGAAATAATTTTTCTTTATCAAGGAGAGTTTAACTAATTTTGAAAACTTGTAACATTAAATTATGTAGTTAAATGAAATAATACATTATAAAATATTTTTGAACTAACAAACGATACGCATGCACTCTTCACTTATTAATTTTGAATGACTGATTAATATTATAACAGATACAATTTTTAAAAATCATTTATGGTCATTTATTAGAGTGGATTATTTGTAAGGATCGTTCTTGGCAGTAGAATAACATACTAGGAACAATATTAAGGAAATTGAAAAATAGTAAATTACGAAAACTTTATCTATTATCGACGTGCATAAGCAGCAAGGCGTGCATTAAATCTGCGTGGCTGAAAGTCCTCTCGTTGGTTGTGGTGTGGAAGTTTGAAGAGAGGGGGTACAAGTTTAGGCGCTGTCCATGTCATCTAACCGGGATCAAAATTAGGTGGCATTTCTACCATAATTGCTAAAAAATATGGATCTGAATTTTATTCATTAAATAGCAAAATTGAATTTCGTAATTATATCAATATTTCCCTAGAATATTTTGTAACATTTTAGTAATAATAATAATAACAATATTAATAATTCTAGTCAAAATAATATCTCAATTAACTTTTCGTAAAATGATTGTGCATTATTAAAATATGCTATCGGTGGGTGGGCTGCTAATTTGGATAGCTCTTAGTGGTGAAAATATTACCTTTTTGAATAAACAAATGTATAAAATCTATAAAATAAATGCATAGATATAAATAAAAAAACAAGCAAAATATAATTTCATGCCCCTAGAACTGAAAAAAGTGTTGAAGTAAGCAACACTGGGTTTTATGAAAATTAGAATCAAATAATCCAATAAAAAAATTATATCAGTATTTTTAAGCATTCGAAATTACGCCCAAAAAATATATTGACCTGAACTTAAATCTAAATCTAACTTAAATCTAATTAAATCAGTTAGATTTTCTTAGACTTGATCAAACTTAAACTTAAACCTAACTTACAGCTAATCGTAACTTATTTTAATATACAAAGCAAAATAAGTTAAATTCATAAATAAACAGAATATAATTTGCATGCTCTTAGTAATTTAAACAACTGGATTGAGTTACAGCAGAAAGCAGTGAAATTTATGATGTAAGAATTCATTTTATCCAATAAAAAAAATATTTTACGTATTTTAATGCATTCTAAAAGGTACGCAACTATCAAAGATAGCGGATTGATAGTCGTAATTTAAATCTGGTCAACCACTTTTTATCCAAAAAAAAACATTAGACCATTTATAAAATATGCAATTGCTTGGCATTAATATTTTGACTATTATATAAAAAAAAGCGATGAAAGAAGCTTGGAGGCTCGCCAAGGATTTTGCATTAATCAGAAATACATTTCCCCCAACAATTTCTCTGTAAATCTTTTGTTACAACAAAAGAAAGCACCGTCAAGTGATAAAAGCAGATCGAAAAAAGAACTCCCGATAATAAATGGCTGCAAGTTATAAAAAGCTGAAAAATTGAAACTCACGAGACGGGATTCTCTTTACTTGAAGATGTTTATTTTAATTTCTTAAGAGGATATTTTTTTAACTTTTTCCCTGAGGAATGCTTAAAATATATTGTTTTGCTCTCATAATTGAAGAAAAAAATAGGAAATAAACTAGTTAGTGAATTTGGCATGAAGTTATAAATGTTGTTTTAAATGAAAGTAATTTATAATAGTTAAGAATGATATAATATATAATAGATGAATAAATAGACTATGTGACTTTTTCGAAAGTATGATAAATATTAGTATTTATTTATTCAATTATATGTTACTTCTTTTCTTTGATAAAGAGAAAACCCTATTGCTAGAACTCGCTCAACAATGTACTGTAAGATTTCGTTTTAAATAAGACATTAAACTTTTTCTTATACAATGAATATTAAAACTTTAAATTTCTGATTAAAAAAATTATTTATGTTTGTGTAAGAAACGTGATATATTTTTGCTATTTTGTTTAAATAAGATAAATTATTAGATATTGAAATTAGACATAAATGTTAAATGTAGTATAAAAATAAATACAAAAATATTTCAAAATTTTGCAATATTTTGTTCAAACAATAATGCTAAAACTATCTACACTGTAAATAATAAAACAGAATGAAAAATGTTTTAATATATTTTACAGGTAAAATCAAACTGACCTTTGAAAATATATATTCTTTTCACATTAAAATTAGAGAGTGTTTACAAAAATAAATAAGACAATTAAAGAAATCAAAAGATTACTGTTTTCTAAAAATACATCTTAATTGAACTATCAGAGAGTTACATAAAATTAGCAATGAAATTTCTTTTAACTTTGCATTTTGACTGTAGAGTTTGAGTTTCTGTTTATATTTAGAATGCTTATTAATTTTGGTAAATAAGGGCAATTTAAGGCCCCTAAACGTTAGTGTTAAAGGTAGTAAACTCAGGTTTCTTGAAATATTATTCAGTTCGCACATTAATAAGCTTCGTTTTCAAAATTCAGGAAAAGAACTTAAGAAATCAGAATGATCTATCAAATCGGGTTATGTTTGGTTGTCTTGATCTAAAAAAAGTATTATAGTTATTTTTGATTCGAAATATCTAGGAGTAGTAAAATTGCTTTTTTTTTAAATAAAAAATTAGAAATATTCTTCTAAATGTTTTAAAAATTGTTTTTTGCGCAAGGTTAAATTTATACGAAACTCAAACCTTTAGTTTTAAAAGTTTTAGTATTTCCGAACGTGTTTTTAAAATTAATGGTAGCAGTAGTGTATCACGTATAATAACTAGTTTTCTCCTTTAAAATCTATGTTATTTTTGTTAAGAAGGATCTTAAAGTTTAAACTGCTGAATTCAAAAGCTTTCGAAAAAGCTTGGCTTAATAGAAATAAATAAAGGAGAAAGCAAAAAAATAGAATACTTTAAGAGGAAAGTGTTTGCCTAGTTTGACAAATGTAAGTTTGAGAAAAACGTATTAGAAGTTTTACAAAGTAATGCTGATTACTTTTGTTAAATGTGCTCGACCCATTCGAGAGAATGTTTTTAAGATTCCATGTTTTTAAAGTTCCCAATAAAAACTTATTTCTTTTAATTTTAAAAGGTAAATTTATAAAAATATTTAGTATTAAAACTTTTCACCAAAGTCAGAAAAAAGTAGTTCGTTTCAAAGTCTCTTCCAAGTAATCAATTTTCGGTCGTCAAACCCAAACAATTGCACTTCCTTTCTCAGTTGTTTCCCAAATCATTTCATCGCCAAATTACAGATAATTTTAACACTTACGATAACCGTAGCCTCTCGTTAATCATTCCCAAAAGGAGGCGGTGTCTTTCCTTTCAGCAATGTCCGGCAAAGCTGAAGTGTTCCGGACTCCTAATGAAATCGCTGACCTACATATCACTCCTTTTCCCGGACAGCTGGATTAACCTCCAGACGAACCCCGATAGTCCCTTTTTTATGCCTGGACAATTTTGTCGGAACCATTCGATTGCTACCATTGAAGAAGGTCGCATTAATGAATTCTATTCTAGTTAACTTCTGCCACTTCGTTAAGATAGTTCTGGTACGTAAATCAAGATTTGTTTGCTAGGTACTCTAAACTTCTGTAGCAGGGTCTTGTAGTATGGTTCGTTAATGAATTTGAGAAGTTGATGAAATGTTTTGCTTTGGTCTAATCGACTTGAACTAACAGTAATTTTCTAAAATTTGTTAAATAAGTATTACCAATGAAATAAAAATATTACCCAGTGTCAAATAAGATTACCGACGGTTTGAGAAGCCAAAAGAGATAGAAATGTACAGTTTGCTGCATTCTTCTTAGGAACAGTTTTGTTTTAATCACCAAGTTTCAAAATTAGTTATAAAGTGTACTAACAGATGGCGCCGTGGATTGAGAAAGCGATAAACTTTTGTTTTAGATGCATATTAGATTATTCACACTGAATTATGTGCACGAGAGTCTATAAATGTGTTTTCCTGCTCAGCGATGGTGAGAAATGCTGTTTAATTACAGAATATTCCTCAGCTGAAAACGCCCTCTGTTGATAAAATGCTTAACTTATTTGAAGGAGGATGGTAAAAAAACATTACTTTGCATTGACAGCAATTTCAGATGTTCAAATAGGTACAAATGAAATATTACACTCGATGTACGTAAAATCATAAGGACTTCTAAAATATTGTGCACATCGGCTTGAATTTAGTTTTGGTGGATTTTGTATGATGAAAACATAAAAAAACAGTACTGAATAGAGTTAGTTGTCCTAAAATTTCAAGACAATATATTTTTTTAAAAATAAAAGTTGGGGCAAAGTTGTTTCGTGATGTGTCTATTTCTGAGAAAACTTATAGTATTATAAGAAATTGGAAAAAACCTATTAGATATGACTAGTTTAATAGAAAAATGGTATATAATACGAAAAATTTAAAGAATTATTTTCAAATACTACAGGGGAAAAAGTCTGGTAAAATTAAAATAATTTATGGTAATAACATTTCCTGTAAAAAATAAAACATAATTCTGGTTAATGAAATCAAAATACACGGTATTTAAACCATTAATTTCGTTCATATAATAACCAGTTTAAGGGAAATTCTGTTTTTAAAAATTATAGTTTTTATTAGCACGCATTTGGTAAAAAGTACAAAAAGTAAATTTAACCGAATAAATGGCTTTTAGGTCATACTCTAAGGTAACATGACAAAATTACAACATTTTACCACATTTCCAAATATTATCATACATTATACTGATATACATTATAGATTATACATTATAGATTATCTACTATCATACATTATAGATTACCTAATATTTTGAGGCTTATTAAGGCTTACAGGATCAGATAGCTGGGGCACGTGTTTTTGGCGTGAAGATTTGGACCTGGTTAAAAAACTTATTTTTTCGAAAATTGAAGGGACTAGAAGAAGAGGGAGAGCAGCTACAAGATGGTTGGACAGTGTTGAGAAAGACATAAAATTGTTGGGAATAAACAGGTGGAAAAATCTAGCTCAAAGTCACCCTGCCTGGAGGCAGCTAATTGAGAAAGCCTTGGCCTACACTAGGCTGTAGTGCTGACGAAGAAGAAGAAGATAAAGCCATGTGCTGTTATTAATCTCAACAAAATTATTACCAAAACGCTTCGGAATAAATAATAGAGGTTTCTGGTGTTGTCATTAGAGCCAGAAACTCGGTAAATTTTATCTTATTCTGATAGTTTTGGCCACACTTTATTTTCTCAGAGTAATTACCACGTCTTAATTCAAAAACACTCTCCTTATTTGAGACGTCAAAACTGCGACCACTGACAGGAGGCGTAATTTCATGTCTATACCCCTACTCACAGACTCCCCGTGTAGTAAATGGTGACTGATACACGTTAAATTTGTCGAGTCGCAAAGTTCCCCTTGCTCCCGTAACAAATCAATACCTCTGGAGGTACTGGATTGGAGATCGATCGTTCTCTGATTCTGGTCAAGATTACGATCTGTGGATGAATGAATGGGTCCGCCTTATAAACGGGCTGTGACGTGTACGTGGCTGAAGACGAATTCTTGGCCATAGATGGCGCCAAGAAACGCACCTTTTGCCTTAAATTTACTCGGTTTCAAAAAGCAGACTTGCTAGTGTGGCAAGTAGCTTTAGAAACAACTACAACATGAATTCATAACGGATGGAATAATGGCTGAGCCATAGCTCTATGTGTCCAGTTTTATAATCAGCCTCAGCGACCAATGTTAATCAATTCTTACCTAAGCGACCCATGATAGCATGATCGCATGTCATAGGAGCAAATAGGTCTGAAATATTAATTTTAATATTTAGATATGAACCGTGGTGGCTCAGTGGATAGAGCGTTCGCTTTCGAATGAACCGGGTTCGAATCCAAGCGATGGCTGGTCAATACGAATTCCGCATCCGACTCGCACCGACCACATTGCTGATGTAAAATATCCTCAGTGGTGATCATGAGTTACCGTCAAGTCGTAAACACAAAAAATTAGGTCTGTTGTTCAATGACAGTTAAAAAATAAAATGAAATATTTAGATACATTTGAAATTTTAGAATTATTGTATTAAATTGTTCTATTGCATTATATTTGATCTCATTCGAATCAGTTGGGTAAATAGATAAGAAAAATTTCTTCATTTCTCTTCATTCATCTCACATTGGTCCATTGTATTTCTTTAAAAAATTAAATCCTAAAAATATCTAAGATATTAAAACCATTGTTTCGAACTTGGTCTTATTCGATCTAAAATGAAAAAAATACATCGAAAGCAATACTTAATTTATTTTATTTTAAAGACAAAACACATGTGACAGATAAAAAAAAATCCTGTTACCGTGGTGTGGACATAAAGAAAAAGGAAATCATTGCAACAATGAAAAATTTAAACATAATTTTTTTTTAAAAACTGTAAGAAAATTGAAAATATCAAGGACTTGTTTAGCATGTTTGTTAAAAAAATTTAAAATCTGTATAAAGGAAGTTTTTGCGTAATTATATTAACAAAATTATTTACATAATTATATTTATAAGGTTTCATCAAAATAGCGTTACGTAAGTTTCTTTCCCTTACATTTACACCAACTTACCAAAACACGATGCTCAAGTTTTGAAATTTTTTTAACACTTACTACGAAGAGGTTACTAAACAGTTTGTTCCTGAAAAATGAGTTTTATTGAAGTCCGGTGTTTGTCACTTTTTTATATACTGAACTGCAGTATAAGCTAACTAAACTCTTTCATTCCGTTCTATTTTTTTTAATCGTTGGCTATTTTTTTAGAAATCTAGTATATAACCATTTTTTTCAGCTTCATTAAATCCTAAAACCGAGGTCTTTTCGAAGTTTCTGAAAATTTTAATCAAACTCAATCTTACAGCCGTACTCCAATATTTCGGAATTACTTTACAATCACATTTTCACATTAAAATCCTATAAACGTAGCCATAAACGAAGTCATTAAAAGAAATAGCTTGTGGGATTTATCTAAATGCATTTAAGGTAATTATCTGTTTGCAAAGAAAGAAAAACTAATAAACAGAAATACCGTATTTTGGTGAATGAAAAGTATAATACTGTTTATAAATTGACTGTAAATGAAAAGAAACTGTAATGACTAAAATGCTTTCTATGAATAGCAAAGGTTTATTTATTTATAAGGTTTTAATTTTCGTTCTATTGATCGCAACGAAAAATAGTAACATTCCAGCATCATAATTAACATCAATTGTTAGCTTTGTTGAAGAAAATGGCATAAATCATGTTACTCTTTATCCAAGAGTTTGGTATTAAACATATTATTGTTAGTATTGAAGTGTCACGTGTCTCTTTTCAGCTTTTGGTGCAAAAATTGATATTATCTTTTGTTTTGAATGTAAAGAAGCATTCAACACTATAAAGGCTGTTCTTTTCAGTTTTCTGTTGATATACGAAGAAAGAAAAAAGATTTTTAGCGAATAGTAAGGTATTTTTATAACTTTTGTGAGTAGATAGCGGTTATTTATAACTGCTATTTATGACAGTTTAGTATAGAACATCTATAACCAACCCTCTTTATGATAATTATAAAAATAATGAAAAATAGTAAGAGGAACATAAGAAACAGATTTGGGAAGCGAAAGTATTATTGAAATAACTTTTGTTTCGAAATGTTTCACTCAAACAACACAGTTTAGAATAAAAAAATATGTAAAAATTGAAAATTGTTCCTTGGCTTGAATAATTTTTCTCCAAATTTAAATCAACTCCCTTAATTGATGATGATACCCTTTTCAAGTCTAGACAATTCATTTTAGTAATATAATATAAAGGAAGGGGGGAGGGGGTAATACCGGGAAGCTGAGATTCGAAGGCCCATTGAATCTAAACTGTTCACCCTAGAAACTGATTTAATCAAGATATTCATTATTTAGTTGTATTTGATAGATCTTTCTCGAAAAGTCATAGATGTACTACTTTTTTTCATAAATGATTTTATTATTCTATAAAAAGTCAAATCAGCCGATCTTACTCCTCTAGTGGGGTAACATACAAGCTCCCAAGCGTCTGAAACTTTCAACATAATAAACCTTTCTTCTTTTTTTTTAAATATAAAACGTCCTTCCTTAAAACTTACTTTGATTAACTACCATAACAAAAATCATCTATCTTCTTAGGCTTTTGAGTCAAAAAAGTATATTATGAAAACATTTGTTAAAGCATATCTAAATTATGTTATATTTTAGAAGGAATGGAATGTTTCTAATACAGAAATGGAACATTTTGTAATCTCCCATTTATCAATTTAGAGTTATCTCAACTAAAGTAAAACTAAAAAAATCTCCTTGATTTTAATAATCTATGTACTAAAACGGAAATTCTATTCGAACTCCTAATATTATTTCATTTTAATAATCGTCAAAACTTTTAGAATCTTTTGACAAAAGTTGATGTACGAAGCTGGTAATAATAATATCATAACTCAGTTTTAAGAAGAAAAAAATTTTTCAGAACACATTTTCATTTGTAAAACATTCGGAAAAGCAACGCCAATAAAGCATTTTTGGAAGTGGCCCCCAAATGATTTACTTTTATCGAACATCAAACTAAAAATATCGCCTGTAAACGAAAAGTTAAGAATTAACGATGTTAGGATATTTGGTATAAATCTCTGGAAGCGCGAAGGCATGAAAAGTTTTTGATCGTATAATCGGTATATATTGATTCAAAATATTTTTCGATCGATTTATTCGATCGAAGTCATTTCCATACAAAAGCAAAGTGTTTAAATAATGGAAAAAAATTAGTAAAACGTTTTCGTTTTAAAGAAATTACTGAAAAAATAAACACATAAACTAGTTAAAACTTTTCATTATTTTCCGATACCCGATAGTAGACTGCGAGCAAAGGTAAAGTGAATAACAAGAATTCTGATTATATTTATTAAAAAAATTGAGAATTATAATTAAATTGAAATGGAAATGTAAATTGAAATTGAACAAAAGAAACGTGAATACATTACAGGACCCACGTTTTTGACACGTTCCTCTACTTCAATTTTAAACAGAATTCGTATTAGTATTTTGTTCTTCGAGTTTATTGAGATTCAACCTGTATACTTTGCTCAATTTTTGGTTTATAAGTTGTTCCGGATTTCATGCATTGAATATGAATTTATTTCTTCTATATTTTACGTATTTTTTCTAAGCGAAACGGGACACGAATGACACTTTTGTCTTGCAGCAGTTATCCATAGAAAAGCCCCAACATGAATATATGTCAACATGATAGTATGTCAACTGAAGAAATTCTGTATTGCAATCATGTTTCTTTTGTTCTATTTCAACTTACTTATATTTATCTAATATTCTTTATAAATATATATGTAAAGAAAATTTTGGAGTTTATTCTGCTTTACCGCTTTCCCAAGTTTGAGTTACATTTTGTTGCATTGTTTTTATGCTACATCTTTAAATTGATATTTATCAGGTTCTTCTATACATAATAATAAACGCGGCTGTGTGTGTGTGTCTGTAATCACAATATATCGCCCCAGAAGCCTCGCCCAGGCACGAAACTCGGCACATAATTGTGTTTTGACATAATGAAGAAGTATTTTTTTTCTTTTTCAAAAATTTGGATTAGTTTTTCAGTTATCAGTCATTTTGTAAGAAAATCTATGCTTTTTCTTCTTCAAAGAGCGATATTCAGAAAACTATTAAAAAATGCATATACTTTTCTCCACTCTTATAAACGTATGCTAATGCGAACCTTACAATTGAAATATTAATTTTCGACAACTTAAACCAATAATATACGAAGGAATTAATAATTTAATTGTAAGGTTCGGATTAGTTTAAGTGGATAAAAGTTTAACTTTTGTATTAAAAATGTGGCAACATATTCGATACGTAAATAGAACGCTTCGCTTTGATTTATTTGTCGCTGTGCATAATTGTTATAATAAGTTTTTTTTCTTCTTTCCACGCTCTATTTTTTTTTCTTAAGCGAAGACGATAATTTTTGTAGCGATATAGAAATAGAAGTTGATACCATAAAAATTATATAGAAATAGAAATTGATACCATAAAAAATTAAATCGTTTTCGTGTTCTTTTCATGTATTTAGCATTTTAGTTTTTTTCTTCTTAAGCGTTGTAGCTATATAAAATAGGAATTTAATTATTTTTGAAGGAACGATCACACTTACCTTGGATCTCTTTGGTTTTTCTATTCTTTATTTTAACAGTTTTTATTAAATGTAATTAGTTATTTTCAGGAAAGCTTCAGTTTGCAGGTAAGCACTTAGATTTTAATATTGAAGTTTCATGATTTGCTTTCATAGTAATTGTTGTTATAAAGTATTCGTTGACTTCTTAAAATCCCGATTACTGACATGGCAGAACCGCCTTCCAAAAAACTTTGTATTTTGTCAAAGAAAAAGATATTAAGAGATTCTCAAAGAAGAAGGGCCCAAGAAACGTCTGTGGAACGTGAAAGACGGATGGAACATGACCGAATTTTGACAAGCAATTCTAGAGCCCAAGAAGTATCAGAGAAACGTCAAAGAAGATTAGAAGAGAATCGTGTCTCAACTAGCAGTGCCAGGGCCCGAGAAACACCTGAGGAACGCCAAAGAAAATTGGAAGAGGATCGTGTCTCAACTAGCAATGCTAGGGCCCGAGAAACACCTGAGGAACGTCAAAGAAAATTGGAAGAGGATCGTGTCTCAATTAGCAATGCTAGGGTCCGAGAAACGTCAAAGAAGATTGGAAGAGGATCGTGTCTCTACTAGCAGTGCTAGGGCCCAAGGATATGAAGACAAAATTGCAGGACATGACCACTTTAATTGTCCACTAATCTTCAGATTTCCTGCTATGTTTTAAAAAATTTTATTTGTGAAAACCTTTAGAGTGGCGGACAGCTGGCCGCCTTAGGCGGCTAGTATTTAATAATATGGATTATTTTGTTTGCGTTTAAAGGTACTTCATGTTCATATTTTATCTCATTTCAACCAATGGAAAGCATTAAAAAGAGCCTCATTAAGTAAGAAACTTATATTTATTTACCTTTCAATCTATTTGTTGTTTAAATATTCGAACACTGTAACACTGTGAGAAATTTCCGTAAAATTTAGATAGTTATTTGGAGCCGTTAATTATATGAAAATACAAAAAAAAAAAAAGGTTCAGTACCTGTATTTATAACGAAATTCAATGAGTTAATTTTTACGGTCCGTGACTGGAGCACTTTTTGCCAATCACTAGCTATGAAATTTTTAAAAATGAATATTAAATATATCAAGTATAAATTACCGTTACCAGAAGGTGAAGAAATTAAAAATGAAAGAATTAAAACGGAAAGAAACATCAGGGATAGAAAAACTATTCACTTTTTTTTATGTTAGGTTATGTTAGATTTATATATTTATAATCTACGACATGGAGCATTAATCCACTAAACCAAAAAGCAATAATATATTTCTGCTACAAATATAAGATCCCTTTACCTTGTACAGGTTAAAGAACCAAATTTTATCGAATTCACGATGATAGAAAAAAAACAGGAATGGCGTTTAAAATAATACCTATTGATACAAATTGCTAATCCCAATTAATGTTGCGCTAATTTATTTTCTGCCACATTAACACCAACTAATTATATGTTAAGAGTGTAATCGATAAGTCACGATAAAGCCCTTTCGAAAGTAATTAGGTAGGTATAAAAAGTAGCATGTAAGGGTACGTGATTTTTTGCTGAATGTTTCATAATATTTCCCATTAAAATCTGCCTAATAAGTAGTTTAACTTCCTAATTTCTAAAAGAGAATTCTTTGAGATTTATCTTTCTTTCTCTTGTATATAAAGAAAATTAATTTCCACCTTTCTTTTGTTGTAGTATCTCATTCTTATTAAATTTGAAGGAATGCCTTGTTTTCTTACGTGTAATTTTTGTGTGTGAAACATGAGGGGAAAAAAAACATCGATGAAATTGAAATAGATCTTGAGAAAAATACAATATTAAATTAAGAAAATAAATTAATGGATAAATAAAAATTACAAAACCCATTTAGGGTTTTACAAAGAATGCAATTTTACATTTTACCCTCCAAATCACCATTCAGAATAATATAAAATTTGATATTTTGTTGCAATGAGGGGAAAAAAAAGAAAACCTCCCATGGTTAGCTTGACGGCAAGGGGACTCTAACCCATGATCTGTCTGCCACTGAGGATATTTTACGTAAGCACTGTGGTGTAAGCCGGATGCGAAATTCGTATCGACCAGTCTTCGGTGGGATTCGAACCCGGTTCACCTCATGGGAAGGCGATCGCTCTATCCCCTGAGCCATTACGGTTCTTCAGTCGCATGATTTTATTTTATTTTTATATCCGTCGTTGAACAGTCGATCCAATTTTGGATTTACGACAACCAATGTTCAACTCCGTAGCCTTGTAATTCTGAACCAATCCAGAAGACAAGGAAACTCCTGGATCAATACTCCCAGAGGTATTGATTTGTTATGGGAACTTCGCGACTCGGCAGATTTAACGTGTATCAGTCACCATTTACTATTCGGCCGGCGGGGATGTCAATCGCGTGATTGACAGAACTAGGGTTTGAGCCCCACCGTTGACACCGCACTGTTTCCTCCATTCCTTCCAAGAAATGAACAGTTTTTAGTGTCCTGCTCTCACCAATTACTATTGTCATTAAAAAGTCTGATTCCTACTTCCAGTTAAATTTTTTTTAAGGTTTTAAAACCATGCCAGTTGTAAATGGTTAAGAAACTGCATAGTTTTGTATTCATGGTTTTATGACTGTAACAGTTGTCAACGGTTACAAAACCGAAAGATAAGAAAGATGTTCATTATCGTAAGCTTTACGGTTAATCTGATGGATAGAATGCTGCTGGTTATTTTATCATAATTTTAGAATGAATTTAACCGTAATTTTACGGTTTCTAGCAGTGTAAATAAGTGTTAGTAATAAAAGAGAAAGTTGAAATTAAGAGAAATCCGCACTTGAAGGTATAATGGGAATTCACTTTATGCAATGGATGAGCTTTATATGATTATTAAATAACTTTTCAAGTAATCAAATTCAGTTTCTTTTTTTGATATTTATTTTGGAGTGATATTTATTGTTTAAATCAGCAACTGCTCAACTTCACACAGGTATGAGAATTTTCCAATTAGGTCACGTATTCATATTGTACATGTATCCAAAACTCTATCAACTCTACCTTAAATATTTCGAATACAAGCAAATAACTATTAAAGGTTTGATATTAGACTTGAAGTCACAGACATTTCACAGTCTCGCCACATTTCACACATTTTAAAAAAACCCTAATTTAAGCAATAAAAAAAAATGCAAAACGCATTTAAAATGTTGCAAAGATAGCAACTAACTATGTATTAAATTATGTACTCATAAAAATCAATATTTACATACACCAAAAACACGAAATTCTTTTTTAATCTTATCCTACTATACCGATTTAAAAAGAATTTTACAAAATGAAAGTGTTAAGAAAAGCATTTTTTTTCTTAACTTTTTTAAATAAATAGATTATAGTCGTTGTTGTTGTCGTGCCCATGGATAAGGATTGTTCTTTAGACGCCATTAAAGGAGAGGTAATAGATTATAGTAATATTATAATATTGAAAGAACATTAAAAAACACTGTGACTAATGCTATACTGAAGTTTTGTTTATAGTACTGCTTCCGTTATTAAATTGATATCATGTTCTTTATGCTAAGATTAAGACAAATAAGTAAAGAAATTTTAAATTTTTTTCAAACTTAACAAAAATATTTTAATTTTTAACAAATCATTCTTTCTTTACTTACAATTTATTTCTGACGTATCATAATATGTTGTATATTTAGATATAATATAGAAATTATTGTAATTTAGCAATAAAAAAATATTTTACTACTTGCAAAAACTTTTAAACACATTTTAGAGGTCTAGAACTCAAATGACATCCAAAAAATAATTCTTAAAGAAATTCGTTTTTTTCACACATCATTAGTTATTATTAAAACCAAATAAAAAGATATTTATTGTTGTGTTGAGTTTTACCCATAACTTTAACGAAGCTTTTTTTTTATTTGAAAAAAGTAAACAAACATTTTTTTAAGTTCATTTTACTTCAATTGTTTTAATTTCTGTGATTTTCCCGTTTTCAGTTCAATCTTAACGATTTGAGAGACTAACTTAAAATATGTTAATTATTGCAGACGATATTTTAAGTTAAGAAGTTAACACAAAAACGTACTTTCTTTGAGCAAACATACCTTTTTTATCCTACGTATTCCGATTTTTAATCATCAAAATATGGGTGTTAGCATCTAAATTATAGCGATAATATTTTCGGACCCTGTAATGTTAATAAATTTTTTTTTGCGCATTTCGCCATATCTCGAGAAATTTTTAATCAAATTAAAAATACTTAGCACACAGTAATAAAATTTGTTTACTCAAAGACGTAAAAATTGCTTTTTAATAAGTGTTATTTTTCTTATTATTTTATCCAATAATGGGCAAAGAAATTTTGCAAGTTTTGAAGTTTTCAGCCACGCTTTCGCCGTAATGTATATACCTTTTTCATTTCCTTATTGACAAGTATTTTATAAATGTATTAATAGGCTGGGACAGCGGAACATTTGCATTTATATTAGGAATACATTAGTCTTATTTAAGGTAATTTTTGAAATATCTAATACTAGAGAGCCAGAAATCAATGAGATAACTCAAAGAACTCATTTATTAAATTTAATTTGTGTCATGTTATTGTACAAATTGACGTTGATAACCAAAATCTTTAATTCATAGTCTCCACGAAATTCTGAATTCTCGTTCGTATAATTAAACGAACGAACTGAATTTCTGTTAGTTCACAGTCCAGAAATAGGATTGTCGAATTCTATTTGTAATTACTAGTTATTATCTAGTATCGAAGCTGGGTTGAGATGTATTGATGCTTCGTGAATTAAATTGAGTAAACATAAGTTGCGTAATCAATAATTTAAACAAGTTAAAAATAAAAATTTTGCTTATTCGTTGGAAAACGAAAAAAATAAATACCATTTTAAAATTTATATATTAATTATATCTTTTCAAAGTTTCTAAATTCTAACACAAATACGAGTAATTTAAAGTAAAATATTTTCTTTTCTTCCTGATTTTTTTTTTCGTTTGTAAAAGCGCTTTAGGTATTCACGTAAATAATCACATTTAACAGCTAATAATACTAGTGATATTTCTTGTTACACACAAATGTTTTCAATAATAATAAGAATAGTAAATAAATAAATCTTAAGTGAATGAAAATTGCCAAAAAAGTTAGGTTTTGGCGCATTTTTCAATTAATTAAAAAACTTAAATGCAATAAAAATAATACTAAGTTTAAACGGGAGCTACGTTAATTGTAGCACTGCACAAAACAGTAATTAAATTAATAACAAATTCTTTTTTTGTAAAGGAAAAACAAACTATTCCGCTACAGGAGAATTGAGTATTAATCAGAAGGACTGATTTTATTTCTTAGAAGCAATAAAGAATATCGAAAATTCTGTAAAAAGTGTTCTCTTTTTTCTTTGCAAATGAAAGACAAACAGTTTCGTTCAGGGCAATCGAATATTAGATTGAAACGCGGATTAGTTTGAAGCCTTTGAAAAAATAAATAAAATCAAGAAGAACTGAAGAGAATCTTCCGCTGAAAATTCATTGAACATTATTAAAAAATTGTTGTTTTTTGGAAAAAGAGTTCGAGGGCCACTAAATAAACCATTGGAATTGAACTAATTATGAAAATGCGACGAAACCGAAAGAAGTCTTTTATTCAAATAAAAAACAAATTATTTCGTTCCATAATCAATCATTGAATATTAAGTATAATTTGTCTATAGAAAGAACTCCCCTCGCTCCAAAGTCTAAAGCAGTCTGTTGCTATGGAAACAAGTAGCAGCACATTTCAAAGAGGGGAGCCTCTCTTTCACCTGATACCATTTCTCTCTCAGACCCGAGACCTGTCATCAACATTGTCTTAACACCCCTACTTAAAATGGTTTAACCTCGTAACCATAGTCACCGCCACCGTACCAGATGAGTGGCAAGGGGAGTTCTTTCCATAGACACATTATAGCAGGACTGTTAGTCTAAAGCAGTGCTCCCCAACATTTTTTATCACCGTGGACCGGTCAACGTGATAATTTTACCGCGGTCCACTGAAGAGGGGCGGGTGTCAATAGCTTATATTTTAACTGGTTTTGGTTTGATAATTTTAATTTAATTGTATTTAAACATACCTTCAGAGAGAATCGGAGCAATAAGAAGGGGAAAATGAAAGTTTTGACAGGGAGAACGACTAGACTTTTCCCCCAAAAGGGAAAAAAGAACTGTTAGCTTTCTTCTTACATTAGCATAAGTAGTGCATAGATTGTGTGCTGGAAAAGAGATGTTATGTTCGTGATTTTTAATTTCTGTATTTATTTCTGTTATATCAAATTTGTTGTGTCACTAAAAGAATATCTTCACTGATCCGTTTTGATTATATCAAATTCCTTATTGGCGTTGTCGGGCAGGTTTAACCTTTGGAATTTTATTAGCGGGAAAGCGAATCTGATGAAATAGTGTTCTATTTGTAAGAGCACCATTTTGTGTTATATGATTCCTTATTTGTTTGATTTTTCAATTTGTTAGAATTTTCGAAATTACATGAATTTTCACTGATAATTAAAAAAATGTTTTGTGCATTGTCAGAATTATTATATTCAGACAGGAGTGAATCATAGAATAATTCTTGTTATTTTGTTTATTTGCTAGAATATACAGTGGTGGCCAAAAGTGTGGACATTTTTTGAAAGTTTCATGTTTTTCAGCTTTGTGTGCTTGTAGAATATATTAATTTTCACTTAAATACAAACGTTTATCTATTAAAGTGAAGGTAATTTAATGTAGAATTTAATAATAAATACAGTTATACAATATCTGTATTGCAAAAAAAGTTATGCAACTAAAAGTAAGATCTATCTTAGATTTGCATTTTTTTAAAGTGATACTTACACAATCAATACTTAGTAGGATAACCCTTATTTTTTAAGACAGCTTTACAGCGTCTTTTCATCGAGTGAACGAGTGTTTGGAGTTCATCTTTCGTAATCACATGGTGCCAAGAATCAATTATAGCTTCACTTAGTTGTCTTTTATTGGATGGACGTTTTTTTCGCACAAGAATTTTCAAACGTCGCCACAAATTTTCAATTGTATTGAGATCAGGGCTATTTCCTGGCCATGGTAATATATCTATGCCTTTATTTTGAAACCATGCTTTGCATACTTTTGCTGTGTGGCATGGAGCTGAATCCTGCTGAAAAATAAAATGGAGCGTTGTTGGGGAAGAGATCCCTGATGGAAGGTATCAATTTTGGTTTCAGGACAGTTTTGATGTATTTTTTGGCATTCAGGATGCCAAATCAGGCCGAAAAAAATGCACAAGTGCTACTACCGATAGGAAAATTAAATGGCTATGCCTTCAAGATAGAAAAATTTCATCAGATGCCATTAGATTTGAATTCAAGTGATTTATGGCATTCAGGATGCCATAAATCACTTGAATTCGGCCCACACCATCTGCAGACACACATACCCAAATCATGACATTTGTTGGGTTTTTTGTAGTTGCTTCCAGGGCTAAAGAGAATAGGGCTGGTTCACTCTTTTGAAGTATCTCTTGCCGCGCCGATCCTCTGACGTCACTCTAGTGACGTCACTTTGGCGCAAAGCTCGCACTTTTACTTCAAGAACGGAGCGTTTGGCCTTACTAGCTCTAACTAATATTGGATCATTTCTTTTTGCGAGATATTCTAAGACATTTGTTATTTTCTATAATGACTTTCCTCAGTTTTTGCAATGAATTTACAAGAATTTAAAACTATTATCTAAATGCCAGTTTGCGCGATTGCAACTTGCAAAAATTCTGATATAAAAACAAAAGGAAAAAGTATAATTTTTCGCGTGTTCCCTAAAGTAAATGAACAACTATGTAAAGAATGGATTCCGAAATGACACAGTTAATATAAAACCGCAATACGTTTATTCTGTCGTAAAGAACTTTTATAAAAATTCATTATCTAAATAGAAACCGCCTCGCTACTTCATAAAGAAAGGCAGGTGAAAAGAATTAAAAAATAGATAAAGTCAAAGAAAATTAAAATGTAAGTCAAAAGTATAAATAAAATGTATAGTATATAGTTGAAATTCTCCTAATTTCATAACATATTTTTTAATGTAGTTATTCTAATTATTTATGATTTTTTTTTAAAATTATATTCTCTTCAATTTAAATATCTATGTATTATATCATCGTAAATTTAAATGTCTATAAACAATTGTAAAATTTCTGATGTCATTATGAACCTAAATTATTATTTTGTTTCAGTAATTAGCGTTTAAGTTTGATGTTTCCTAATGATTAAGTATGAACAAATTGCTATTAACGACATATTTTAAAATCAGGGATTCTAAATTTAACTTAACTTATCTTTATAAAAGAATATGTAGATAAAAAAAGTGTCGATATATGCCTTCATTTTTCTTAATAGTTAAAGTTAAAACTGAACTTTTTAAAATAAAGTATTTGTCGTGTCATTTTCACCAACTAGCAAAACATTTTTATAAGTTTAAAATGGTATTTTTTTAATATAATAACCAAGAAAGTTTTTTTTGAACTATATTTATGAACGGAAATAATGTGTTAATTACGTAAAGTTTGAAGGCTAATAACCAGAAAAAGTCTAACTTATTTTTACAAGAGAAAGATGCAAAGTTATCATATCTTTGCTTGCGATCTCCGAGATCTGTAGACACAGTGACGTCATGAGGAGGGAAATCGTAGCTTCAGCTCTAAGAGCGGAGTGAACTAGCCCTTGTATTCTCTTTAGCCCTGAGTTGCTTCAATGCAATCAGGATGAAGTGCTTCACCTACTCTACGTCTCACGTATTTTCTACCATCACTACCAAAGAGCGATATTTTACTCTCATCGCTCTAGATTACTTGCTTTCATTGATTTTCTGATCATTTAATGTGTTCTCTTGTCTACTTAACTCGTTTTTCGCATTGCTTTTGATTTAAATATGTTTTTTTCTCTGGAATTCTAGCTTGTAGTCCAAATCCTGATAACCTTCTTCTTACTGTTCTTGAACTTAACTGCAATACCCGCTGCATTCATTTCACATCTAATGGCATTTGATGAAATTTTTCTATCTTGAAGGCATAGCCGTTTAATTTTTCTATCGGCAGTAACACTTGTGCATTTTTTTCGGCCTGATTTGGCTTTATTTTCCACTCATTTCGTTTCTTCATAATGTAAACAGAACTTTCGTACACCAGAACAAGTCACTGAACCACCAACTTGTCTTGCAATTTCAGCATAAGAGAGGCCATTTTCTCTCAATATGACAATTCGGCTTCTTTTTGTAGATGTCCAATTAGTTCTTCTTGTTGATGACATTGCTTAAAATTAGTTTAATTAAAAAAAAGGACTTCAAATATTCAAAAACAGCAATACTCTGTATAATTGTACTAGTATGCATCATTCCGCAAAATATTTCCACAACAATAACTATTTTACCATCCAAATAACCTTAACTATAGTTACAGAGATTTGATTGGTCCTAAGAGCAGTGTTTGTGATTGTCTAGTACGCTTTTATTACAAAACACGTCCTTATTCAAAACGATTTGTGTTCGTTTGTTCTACTAAAATGAGCATAACTTTTTTTGTAATACAGATATTTTAATTCTGTTTTCGTTATTAAATTTTACATTAAATGACCTTCAATTTGATATATAAACATGTATATTTAAGTGAACATTAATATATTCTACAAGCTCACAAAGTTGAAAAACATGAAACTTTCAAAAAATGTCCACACTTTTGGCCACCACTGTATATATTAATGTCAGTTTAATATTTGCAAAAAAATAGGAGCATAGCAGTGATATTTTTTATTTTGCTCAATCAAAAAAAAATTTAAAACATTTTGTGTTGTCACATGTAGAATGTGATTTAAAATGGTTTATACGTTTCTACGTTTTTAATAGGAAGCATGTTAGTACCATATCGAAGAGTGTGAGGTTGTGTTAGCACAGTTAAATTAATTTGCTTGCTCCAGAATATCGAAGAAGTATGCAAGTCAGTGCAATTATATTAAAAAAAAATTTGCAGGCCAGTGTTGTTAAATTAAGGAACATCAGTACATTGAAGGGCAATGTGCATGTCAGTGCATCCAGTTAGTTTAAAAAATGTCTGCACATCAGTGCAGTTAAATTAATGTATGCTAGTACGTTATAGCGTTGTGCACGTCAGTGCATTTAGTTAGCTCCAATAAAGTATTAAAGTAAGCCAAGAAAGTACATTTGATTTCATACATACCAATGTATGTAAACTTAGACGTATTTTTAGAAAAATATAATTTATTTTATTAAGTTTAAGTTATATCCAGTGTTAAATTTATGTATATCGCTACATTAAGTGAAACGAAATCTGAAAAAATTCTTTTTCCTCATTAGTGGAATTAAATGAATGCATCAATAGTTTTCTTTACATTCATTGTTTATATACTGTTAGCGTTCTAAATGGTTTGAGTGCTGTGAAATTGTTGAGAATAGTAATAATGACGTACATTGGTGAAATGAATTAAAAGAATTTGCATATTTTATCGAATTTCACGAAAAGAGCTGAACTGAATGTAAAACCACTTCTTCTGGACAAAAATGCAAATCTTGTACATCAAATACTTAAGCGTACACGTGTGTGTAGGCTGAGCCAGTTGAGAAACAGGCTTTATAAGTGTGGATAAGTCAAGACGCATTTCGTTCGCTAGCACACCTCGGCGAATTTCTTGGTGTTATTTATTCACGTTAAGATGATGGAATGAGGTGGCGAATTATGGGGAGGCTAGAAATAGGCCACTCTCAGGCCCAGATTTGTATAGAGTTAAATTTAACTACCAGCGTCGCGCATAACTTATAGAAACAGTTCCAGGATACCGGATCTATCGAGAGAAAGCCTGTGCAAGGTCGTCCAAGAGCCACGATGGCCAGAGAAGATCACCATTTCTCCATTATAGCAAGGCATAACAGAGGGTCTTCAGCTTCCCAGCTCTCTCGTGACTTGTATGCAACCACCGGAACCCGTGTGTCAAAGGTCACTGTTTCTGAACGACTTCATCAGAGAGGGTTGCTTGCAAGAAGACCTGCTGTTTGCTTCTCTCTCACTTCTACTGACAGAAGAGTCCATTCAACATGGTGCAGAGAGCATAGATATTTTAAAATGGATCAATGGGTGACCGTTATCTTCACCAATGAGTCTCGGTTCTTCCTAAACACTTCATCAAAAGCTTGAACCTGAATTTCAGCTTGAAAAACTGCTTTCAGAAAATGAGTATCTCCTCAGTCTGCTTAAACTAAAGTCAGCGCATATGAATTAACAAGGCAATTCCCAAATTTTAAGCTAAGGATGGAGATATAGCTTTGTTTCTAACATTGTTCTAGCGCTAAGCAAAATGAGTTGAAATTGAGAAATGCAATTGGGTTTCAGCTTTACTAATTCTTAAGCCATCTGAAATCACTAAATTAATTGCTCGGGAGGCTGAAGATAAGTATGGTTACATTAAAGGCATTCCACTTAAGAGGTTTAAGATGAATCATAAGCACTTCAGACAGAAATTTGTTAGACATCCCACTGTAAAAAAATATTCGTGTACTTACAATACGTTTTTCATTATTCTAAATTCACATTTCTGGAGTCAATAGATACTTAGTTTTTTTCTCTCAATTTCTTAATTCATAGATTAATAGAATTTAGAGAGAACTTTTAAAAATATATTTTTTTAGCCATTTGAACATTTTCTGCCTTGTTTTCGATTGTAGAATTAGTAAATTGATGAGTTATTTTCAAGTATTTTAATTCTTTTTTTGCAAGAAAATTGCGAAATAAAATGGGGTTCCCAATTGCGTTAAGCAAAAAAAATAAATTAATTTAGTTAGAATGTAAAGATAGTTAGTTTCAGCATAAAACAAATAAAAAACTTTATAAAGAAATTTAAAAATAGAGCAAATTTTTTTCAGAAACTTTTTTAATTATTTTTTTAAAAAACTGTTCCAAACTTTTATTTAAAGTTATTATTTTATTTTTCAAATTTATTTTTATTTTTTTAATTTTATATTATTTTTATAAAGGAAAAAACGCTTTCGAATAATTAAAAAAATTCTAATTTTTATCATTCAATTTCTTCAAAATTTTGAGATAAGCGTTTCTTAAAATTTTTGTTACATTTATTTATTATTTTTTCAAAACTATTATTTTTTAAGGTTATAGATGTTTAAACCATATAGATGTTTATAGGTCCGTGGTTTAAATCGAAGTTATCTTCACTTACAGTTGAAATATTTCAAACCATTTGGTTCACAAAGTCGGCTAGTTATGTCTAGAACTATTACGGTACAGAAAAACAAGCTAATTTTTAAAAAAAGAAAATAAAAAAATCGATAAGGAAAACTAATATTTAAAGCCACAAAATCAAATCTTTAATTTAAAAAAAAAATCAATAATGTTTATCGCTTAAAATCTATCTCATCCAATAATTCCACGTGTTTCATTTTTATCTTTTGGCGTCTGTCGTCTGCAGTAACATAATTCCTAATGAATCCTAACGATTGATCATTTACTTTCCCGACTCGCTATTTCCAGACACAAGGCTAAAGAACTACTTCTTTGGTAAAAAAGATATTTATCTTTCTTCAACCACTGCCCTCAATCGATTTTTCCACGTCTGAATAGAAGGTCGTTTTACTGCAAATCCTGATTTAGAAAACAGTTTTTTTCCCGACTCTAAATTAGATGTATATAATACGCATCCATAGAAAGTTCCTTTAATTTTCAAAAGACGAGTTCATTATAACATTGACGGGCTATAACTGATGTCCTCGTAAATTTTCAATAAATATTCTTTTAAAATATTTTTTTTTCTTCTCCTTTTTCAGTGCATGGATTAGCATGAAATTTTAACTTTCAATTGCAAACAACTTCAGTTTCGTTAATTTTTTGATATTTTATAGAAAAATTTAAAATCTCTTTTCTTAAGTGTGCATTTATTTATTAAAAACATTTGATTGACTAATAGTATTAACTTCGTTGTGAACTCATTTGTTTCAATGAAAATATTATTAATAAATTTTTTTTATTTTTGTTGTTTGCTGAACGGGGGAATTTGCTTAAAATTGGGGGGATGTTTCTATCTACTTTGGGGGATAAGCGCTTCTGTTTAATTAAATACAACGACTATTTTTAAAAACTTATTTGCTAAATACGGCGTTAAATAGATATTTCCTTAAATATAAAGAATATACTTAAATACATGTCTATTTAAGCGCAAATGTATTCTTAAATGCCATGTATATCCTTAAATGTTATTTGTTAAATTCAGCGTTAAAAGCAATGAGTATTCTCTAATACTCATTCGTAAAATACAACGTTAATTATATATTTATTTCAAAAAAAGAAATGTTCTCAAATTTCAATGAAAGAAATATTTGTTAATCACAAACAACAGCCTTAAATATTTACATGTTAAATGCTCAGTTAAATAGATATTTCTTTAAGAGGCAACTAATTTCCCTAAATACTTATTTGAATTTGTAAATTTGAATTATAAACTTCCAAACGTTAATATTCAATACAAGTTCATCGCTTAAGAGGTTAAATTTTGTCGTTAAACTTTTACTTCTTATTGTTAGACGGGAATAAAAAAGCCAATAAGATTAGACGAAAAAGCTTGAAAATTATTTCTTTCATTGTGCATATCCTTTATTTTCCCTAACAACCGAAAGAAAACCACAAACACAACAAATTACGAAAACTTGCAAACCAAAAAAGACTTGCGTCTTTTTCATTGTGGAGACCCAGAAAAACAAATAAATCCTTTTTGCAAACATTAACTCCCAAACCTTCATTTTTAATAACACCCCTTGTGTTATTCTTCCATGCATTTTTTTATTGCTCTCAATGTTCAACATTGCAAGCTAAGGAAAAGCAGACCATTCCTTGGCAAAGAGCCAAAAAATTGCAACCGCTAACGAAGACACAATGCAACGGACTATGATAGCTCATTTAGAAGTAAAATTAACGATATTTCTGGAATGTATTTTAGCTAGTTAGGCAGTAATAATTTTATAGGAAAAGCAATCCGATATTATATTTCTATTTAATTGAGAATTTATTTCAACTCGCTGAAAGCTATAAGCTTCTATTTATTTTTATCTTGAAAAATATAAAAAATCGCTTGAAAATAAATTTGCGTTTAATTTATTCCATTCGGTGTTTGTTTTTTTAAAAATTTGATTGATCAGAGTAATATTTTTAATCACAATACCTTCAACATTATTTTTCAAATAAAATATTATATAATATTCACATAGATAAATTTATAAGCTTAACAAAACTGCGAATAAAGTTCCCCTGAAGTTTAATGTAGTTTTATGTATCTATGCAATATTTACTATCTATGTAATATTTACTGTAATATTTACATAATATCATACAAATATAAGAGCATCTGTCTAATAGTTAATTTCCGAAAAACTTTTTATGCATATTATATTTGGAAAAAATAAATTAACAATACATAACATAATCTACAGTAAACATAATCAACACTAAAAGCACTGTAAAACATAAATTTTTATATTGAAAAACTGATTTAAGGAATAATTCTTATTAAACCGACAAGGAATTGAATCCACAACCATTTAGCTCATATGAGGCGTGAACTGATAGAAGGCACATTTAGCCAAGAACTTCGGAGACATAAAATCCATTTTAACTGGTAGAAAATAAACTTTTTAAGAGTTAACTAGACCGACTATAGTTGGAACAGGTCTAAACAGTATAAATAAAAAGAGAGTATCACTGCTAGCGCAAAAAAGTTTTCAAATAACTTACTAAAATTATCGATATTAAGAAACATGATGCTATAAAAAATGGTAATGTGTCTTATGAAAAATATTGCATAATACAAAAAAGTTGAAAATTTTTAAAAGGAAATACTTCTGGAAGAGAAATACGTTAGAAAATTTTTCTTTCTGTATTTATAAATTGGCACAAAAAATTAGATTCAAGCTTAATACTGACGATTCAAAGCATTCATTGAATGCAAAAGAATTGAATCATTTGATTCAAGGATTCTTCTATGAATTTGTTGCTTTTGTTGTAATTTGTCGATATGAACGAAGTAACTTAAGGCTATTTTAATATGACAATATGTACGTTAACCTTTCAAACTTAACACAATTTAGAAAATTTAATAACACTGCAATTATTTATCTGAAAAAGCATTTGTATGATACTTCAACACATTTCGAAATTGAAAGTTGGAAACGAAAATTCCAAACTTCTTTCATACAAATATTTTCTTTAAACAATAAGTCCCTTTTTCGCTTTAAAAAAGTTTTATTTTTGAAAAAAAAAACTAAATAACTAAAGCACACTATGAAATTGTTTGGGGATAGAAAATCCTGTGTATCGATAGTTTGAAATTTCTACACACGTTCGAAATTTAATTTGTCATTTCTTTTTAAAAGAAATTAAGTTTTCCTTAAATATTTGGTAACAACAGCCTTAATATGAAATAAAACGAGGGAAAAAAAATTTTTTAAAAAATATGATTGCAAAAATATCAGTTCCAGAAAAAGATTAAAATTTCTTTTTAAAATACATTAAACCAATAACAAGCTAATAGTATTCGTTCAGAAACTTATCAATTTAGTTTTAGAAGATTAGTTAGAATTATTTTATCAACAAAAGCTCGACTTTATTTTGCGATTAAATGAACACAGATAAGTACAAAACATAAGCGCCGTTGTTATTAAAAGATATAAATCTGTGATGGTAAAAAAATTCACGTTGCGAAACATTTGATAAGTAAATCAATTTTCCTGAAATCGAAACTTTCGTGATCCTTCTTTTTCCCAGATGATTTCTCTTTTAACTTTATTTCTTTTTCTGGAGCTATAAAATATATGCCTGGAAGTGGCTTCGATCGGCTCCTGGAACTCCAGTTATCCAGTTTGACAGCTTCTTGTAATAAGCTTAACCTCCCTTACTTTGCTCAAAGAAAACTTGCATCTTTTTTCTTTTCCTTTTAACTCTGCCTTCTCTGAAATGGAATTTATCGTGTTGCCACCACTGGGAAAACTCTACAGACTAGCTTTCGATGCATAGCCTATAAAATATGTGTTTTTTCCCTGTCTAAGCGTTTAGCTCTCTTAAGAAACGCAGTAAGAGTTTTTCCTTCAGTAAGAACAGTCCTTATTTGTGGCTTATATAAGACTAGCTGAATATCTAGCCTTTCGACGGAATGAAAAAGAGAAAAACACATAAGCAATAAATAACTATTAATCAGCACTTCGTTATTATGAACAAAACTGAAATGCATTTACCGATACGATTAAAAAAAATTTGAAATTATTCCAATTTTATGTACTTTTATTCATTGTTTTTACTAAAATCTACTGTGTTTCTGACTCTATAGAAAAGCAAAAAAGCTTGGTAGTTCTTACCAAAGCGTTTTGGTAAAGGAATTTTGTTAAAATAATAATAAAATATGGCTTCATAATATGTGATGATAATATCATGATGCCTTATAGCACGGTATCAAAATTATTTATTCGATTAAATTTACTTTTCAGTTTTGTGTTTTTTACTTAATGTGTGGTAATAAGAATTATAAATTCGAAAACCAGAATTTCCGGTAAACTCTTACCCCAATGAAAAGAAAATTGAATGGTTGAAACATAGTGCATTTCGGTTTTTCGGTTTTATTACCAAAATTAAGAATCTTTTTACCAAAAATGTCATTACAATATGGTTAATTTAACGGAATTTATTTTCCGTGCAGTGGTTTTTCATAATCAGATCAAGCAAAACACAATAAAGAAGTTTAACTCGCCAAAATAAAGTTAAGTTATACTCAATGTAAATAAGATGGAAAAAAAAATTATGATGCCACCGACCGTGGCCTAATCAATCAATTGTTTCGTTTAGTTTTGCTCTGCAGTACATAACCTAATTGCTTTAACTCAATTACTGTTGATTTTACATTATTTCGGTTTATAAACACATATACAAAAGAGCTATAATAAACAATATAAATGCGTGATTTTAGACAACTTAAATACAGATTTGGTGTTCTACCTTGCTCGATACTTGAGTTTAATTGTCATAATGAATTAATATTAATTATTGTAAAAAACTTGTGTTAAACTATGCTTTTGATCAAATACAGCTAGTTTTTATTGTTGATATTTTCTTTTCTCACTATAGATAACAATCTAATGATGGCGTCGCAGTTTTCCATTGTTGTCCGTGGATTTTTGTTGATCGGAAAATCACGTGGCAGGATCCAGTTTTGCCTCATTCATTTCCATTTTGCTTTGGTTGTCATCAGCAAAAAATTAATAAAAGTCATAAAGGTATTGTTTTTCAATAAATGTTTTCGCATCCCTAATTTAAAGTTATTTTCCTGTACTACTTTATAACGCTTTTAATTCAAGAGTTTAAAATTAAAAGAATTGTTCTTTCTTATTATAATGTAATTCTGTGCTACATTTTAAGATAAAGTTATTTGGAAAGGTGGTCTAATCTTATTAACCCTTTTACAATCATTATTTTTGTGCAAATAATTTGAATATACTGTTATAAATTACAGTTAAACAGATCTGTTAAATGATTTAGAACTTAGCGATCAGCTTCGTGTACAATGAGATTCAAGCAAAAATAGTATTTAATATATTCTCCAGTTTGGGTAAGATAAAATATCAAATTACAGTTGTAAACTCATCAAATTTGTTTCAACAATATAATCTTATAACAATATAAATGTTATTTATTACTTCGAAAAATTACTTCTGTTCACCAATAGTCTAAATATTTATCATACTAATAGATAATATTATTTGGAGGTGGGAAGTGAAGGCACAAGCGTAAGCAAACGTAATTCCTTTTAGTACATACATGTAAAATGAATAATTTTAACTTTAGTAGAAAGACTGTTTTATGCAAAGAAGCAACAATTATTGCGACGCAATAATCGGGGTTGGTGTGCGGCAGCGAAAAGGGGGCTTAGCTCCATAGTGAGTAATTGAAAAATAACATCCTACAGTTTAAATTGAAGCAATGCTTACAGCTAAATTTAACTAAAATTAAGTTCAAACGTCTCTCTTGAATAAACTAATTGAAAGTTTTGAACGAGTTTTAGAATCGTGGTATGAACATTTCTCTAACAACCGCTTCAGGTTCTTAGTGCAAGCAGTTCTAGAGTTATAAAAGCTATACTGAGAAAGACAAAAACCATTTTTTTTATTATTAAAGTTAATCTGAAACTGAAAATATTTTAAGTAAAATTTCGCTTAGAGCAAAATTTAATTAATGTGACTGTTAAAAAATTCTTAGACTATTTGTTAAACACACACAATGATATATTTTACAATGTATCATTTCAGTATATATATATATATGTATATATATATATATATATATATATATATATATATATATATATATATATATATATATATATATATATATATATATATATATATATATATATATATATATATATATATATATATATATATATATATATATATATATATATATATATATATATATATATATATATATATATATATATATATATATATATATATATATATATATATATATATATATATATATATATATATATATATATATATATATATATAGGCATTTTAAAGAATGACTTTTGCATTCGTTCTGTTTTTTTCTGCATTCCAACTGGTTATTTTATAACATTTATTTGGATGTTAATTCCGTACAGAAATCAAACTAATTTTATTATTTTTAATCTAGGTCTTTGTTTTTTGCTTGCTGAGCTAATAATTTTCGATGCATAATGTGCATAATTTTTAACTATAAATTTAAAAAAAAAAGAGTCTAAATATATCTTTGAAGGGCAGTGATTATACTTTACATTAAGTTATTTGATTAAAGAAAGCTATAAAGTCTTGGACAAATTTTTACAGTAATTTTTTTTCTCGATGCAAGGCAAAAAAAAAAAATCTCTTCGTTCTCCTCTATTTTGCTCAACATTCGGCATTATTTTATCACTATTTATAATTATTTGAGATTTTTTTTCTACTGTTGTAAAGCGATTGTTTATATTTAAAATATAATTGGCTTTGCTCTCATTGATCGGATTTTTAAATTACAATGAAAAATTGTGAGGAAGGTAAAAAATTCGATTGAAGTAAACTTTAGGACTTTTTTTATAGCTAACAAGTATCTTATTAGTTGAATCTAGTGGATTTTGTTTCGGAACTAAAATGTGAAGAAATGCACTACACTATGCACTGCAAAATTACTTTACTATGTACAAAAAATACTAAAACGCACACGGAAAAAAAATTCCGGCAAAATTATAGTACTATATGGTAATGACATTTCAGGGGAAAAAATATAATAATTCTGGTTAATAAAAACAAAATATACAATAATTGAACCATTAATTTGCTAATTTTTCCGTACATAAGTTAGCGGTTTTCAAAATTATATTTTTTAATATCACGCATTTTGAAAAAAATAAAAACCATTTATTCGGTTAAATTTACTTTTCAGTTTTGCATTTTTTACTAAATGTGTGGTAATAAGAACTATAATTTTGAAAACCAGAATTTCTTACAAACCGTTATTATATAAACGGAAAAGTTATCAAATCATTGGCTTAAATACCGAATATTTTAATTTTATTAACTTGAATTATGTTTTCTTTTTTTCACAAGAATTATCATTACCATAAAGTACGGTAATTTTGTCATATTGTTTTTTCTCTCCGCGTACAACATGCAAATTATTTTAATAGTTTGGCCAATTTGATCCTTTAGTTTGCAAATAAATGGTTCATGAAAATAATAATCCTTAGCTCATTCTTGGAATGTTAAACTACAGTTCAATAAAGTGAATATTATTAGAAGAGTTTTTCTAGACTATTTACAATTTTTCTAGACATTTTACAATTGATCGTGATAAATAATAATAATTTGCCATTGTTGGATTTTCATCTGCTTTTAACCATCTATTCAATTGTTTTGAATGTTGTTAAACTTTAACAAATAGCTTATTTAGTAAAATAAGCAAAATCAGGATTTGTTCTATTGGTCCCAATGATGTTGAAAAACATGCACCGCTCAACATGATGTTCTCTATAAGAAAATGGGTTTCCGCCCAGACATTAGTAAAAATGCTAGTAAAGAGCCAAAAAGCGTCATTAATATCCCATTAGTGATGTTAGAACACAATTGTAGTAAAAGAAACCAGTAGAAGAAAGTAAACTTAATGCATCGCAAAGACCAATTCTTTTCTTATAATATTAAAATCTCCATTAAGGCTTCAGAAGCTTTTTTTTCTTTCTAAAACATGCAAATTCTATTATATACTTCCATATTTTTTCATCGTAGAATCCTAAAAACATAATATTTCAAGAATTTTTTAAAATATTTTTAAGAACACTAGTTAATCGTGCGAAAAATATAGAATAAATGCTGTTTCGGTACAATTGTAGTAAAAGAAACCAGCAGGAGAAAATAAATTTAATGTATTTCAAAGAACAATTCTTTTCTTACTATATTAAAATCCCCTTTTAGACTTCAGAAGCTTTGTTTTTTCTTTTTAAAACATACAAATTCTATAGTCTTCCATATCTTTTCATCGCAGACTCTTGACAACATACCAATTCAGGAATTTTTTAAAATATTTTTAGGAACACTAGTTAATTGCACAAAAAAAATAGTATAAGTGCTGTTTCGGTACAATTGTAGTAAAAGAAACCGGCATGAGCAAGGGTACTTAATATTTCTCAAAAATCGATTCTTGTATTAAACGCTTCAGGAGTATTTGGCTTATTTGTTATCTTTCCAAAGCATTCAAATCCCATAGGCTTCCGAATTTTTTTCATCCTAGGAACATAACGTGTAATTTTGGTAGAAATTTAAAACGTTTTTAGGAATTTTCTTTTTAAAAAAATTTACATTTTGTTGAAAATAGAGTTTTTTTAGGAACACTAAATTGTAAAAAAATATTCGAAATGATATTGGGGTAAAACCGGCAGTAGCAAAAATAATTAATGTTTCTCAATTATCGATTATTTTCGGAAGTATTTTAAGATTTATTGAATATATATATATATATATATATATATATATATATATATATATATATATATATATATATATATATATATATATATATATATATATATATATATATATATATATATATATATATATATATATATATTCGGAAACATCAATACGCTTTCAAATATATTTTTATCGTAAAAACATATTATTTTTGAAATGCAGTGGATTCTAATCCTCTTGAAATCTAATAGGTAGATAAAGAAATTGAATTATTCAAAAAATTAAAAAAAAAAAAAATTCATTGCCTACAAAAGAACAATATATGCACTATTACATTGAATTTTATTTAAGTGAGAAATTGAGACTACTAATAATACTAATTACTCAAAGACTTTGCTAGTATTTCTTTACACTATTAAACTCCTCATAAATGCATTTTTGCCATAGACTTTGAAATTTTTTTCTATCGTATAATCTCAGAAAAAATACCCCGTTCGGTAAAACTTTAATAACTTTTGCGATAATTTTTTTTGAAAAACTGTACATTCAAAATAGTTTTAACTTAAAAAAGAGCGTGGAAAATTTTTATAAATTGGAATTGAGGAAAAAATCCATTGATTAAAAAAAACAAATAACAATAGACTATATTACTGAATCGTATTTAACGGAGAAATTGAAACTGACAAATTCTAATCACTTCTTTCTTCACAATTATTAAAATCTCTTATCATGGTTCAAAAGTATTTTCTATATTCTCAAAACATACAATTATATATGTGTTTTCAAAAAATCGTAGCTGTAAACAATTATAAAAATTTTCAGATATACTAATTAATTAGACAAAAATAATTGAAAACAAAAGTTGTAATAATATTGAAATTTTTTTTGCTTCATTTCATAAAATAAAAACTGTTACACACATATTAGCTTACTACACAATTTATATGGTTTGAGAAGTTCACCTAAAATGTGATAATTAATTAGTATTATCTCTCATTTATTCAAAAGATTGATTTATTATGTTATACATCCCACATTTAATTTAAAATATGTTTAATGATATATACTTTTTTCGATATTTATAAACAACGTATAGCTAAACTTTTCAAGGAAAAATAGTTTGTTTCTCTTGCTACATTTAAGAGATTGGTCCGAAACATTCCCATTTTTCATTGGCCATTTCGGCAATTTTCCTTGGATTTTTTTAATTTATTTTGTTTTCTCAAAATTTGTTTTTTCATTATTCATGACTTCCTGCTCTTGTTAATAAAGCAGAAAAGTGCAAAGTTTTTTTTAATCTGAAATTTTATACTTTTTATTTCCTTTTTATTTTGTCGATTTAGAAAGATTATTTTTTTTTCTAGATTTTCATAATGAAAAAAAAAAAAAAAAAAACAGAAAATACGGACCCTTAAACATGAACCCGCAAAATTTCCTCCGGTAGGCTTTTGGAAATTTTTATCAAGAGCAGAGTTTACCCCCCAATAACCAAAATACCTCAAAAAAAAAATAAGCATGTGATTTCATATGTGTGGTTGAGCAAATTACTTTTGAATAAATTAAGAGTTGATCCATAAACTATGGGTTTAAACATATTACAAAAGTTCAATTTAATAAATTTCCACAAATGAGGATCTACATAATTTATGAGAAAATATAAATTATGCGTAAAAATAAATAGATCTGGAGTTTTTTGAAGCAACAAAAACCGAAACCTGCATAGATAAAATGCTTTTCAATAAGACTGCAGTTAGAGAATGATATTAGTAAATTAAACATTACAAAATTTTATGTAAATACAGTTTAGAATAATATAAAAGAGACGTTTAATGACTGACGACTTTCATCGATAAAACTTTATGAAATTCGCATTATTTATTGTTAATTCGTTTATTGATTTATTGTTAAATTCATTCTTTAAAACTTGTACAAATATTAAAATTTATTTACTTATAATGTATCGCTGTTTTTTATTATTATTATTAAATCACCGAAAATAAACTCTACGGATTACACACCACAATACACCTCAAATTTTATAGTTAAAATGGTATAATTATTACAATGATTCATGTATTTAGATTTGTTTATTCGTTCTGACAAAAAAATCTCAAAATCTTATTTATGAATAAAAATTTTAAATTAAGTTAAAGTTTTTTTCTAAATAAAAAAGTGAACTAAAGGTATAAAATAAAAACCCCAAAAAGGAGCGAATTTTTATGAATTTTTTTCAAGTAGACCGGATTTTTTTAAATTCCTTGTTAAAAACCCTGTCTTCTCAACAACTTAGAGAATTGATACCAAATGAAATTTTTAAGTGCATACTCTTAAGAAACTTTTTAGACATTAAGTAATATTGCATTGAGTTCTAATTTGATTAGTAAATACTATAAAGTTAGAGAGTGATATATTGACTTGTAAACATTAATTAAAAGTTTAGAAAATTTAATTGATACCAAATGTAAATAAATTAGTCCCCATAGGGTCTTTAAAATATTTAAACAATGAAGAATTTCCAATGGAATATTTGTTTGAACAAACAGGACATGATAAAAACAAATAGTATGATACAATTGATGCAAACTGGAAGTAAATTATTTTACATTGGGTATATATTTATATATTGGAAATAAGTAACAATTAGAAAATTGAATATCTTGAATTTATAAATAGTATGCATATATGTAAGAATCAATTGAAGGAAAAGTAAATTAATTTACACAGTTCTTAAAAAAAATTTTAAGTCTTAAATAACACTTTGAAAATTGAATAGCTCGGATTTATAAATATTGCTAAAGTGATATGAAAAAAACTATTTAGGGTAGGGAAAACTAAATTGATACTAAATAAAAGCTAATTACTTTATACAGGAGTTCTTAAAAAAACTTTTAGAAAACTAAAGATATGTAAAAAAATAATAATAATATGTAAAAAACTGTTTAAGGTGAGGAAAACTAAATTAATAAGAAATAAAAGAGCATTAAAAGTCATATTAAAGCAAAGTTTATTTTGTTTAAAGTAGCAATTGGAAAAATAACTTACTTTTGCTGGTTCATCCTGATAATTTCTTGACATTCCAATTACAGGTATTTTTGTGTATGCCCCTAAAAGAGAGACATAAAAAGACAGGGGCGGTCCCACGAAGGACAACAGGGCAGAGGGTGGGGGCTGTTGTTTCCTTAGGGCGTTACACAGGTTCACAAGGAGGGTTTGAGAGCCACGGGGGGCATTAAAAGGGGTCGCCAACAAGGTCACGTCCTTCTCAAAAAGTTCTCCACTATCGGCATCACTAACCGCTTTTCTGAGGGCGCGTGCCAGGGCACCCCTTGAGTCCCCCTCACTTTCTGGAGGAAAGACGGCCATCACATGGAGGGGCAGAGCATGGACCACAGGCTCAGGGGTGCACAAACAAATTATCCAAAGAAGATGATGACGGAGTAGAAGAATTGGGGACATGGTTTAAAAGACGGCCGATGTCAAGGGGCACAAGAGGGGGGCACCCACCACCGGGGCATCGTTTGACCGCCCCCCTCCAACAGACGCAGCTGTGTCCTTCTCATGAGTGCCTTAACAGCACCGGATCATATCTTTGCTCTTCCACATCTTTTTCATCCTCTACTAGTCCCAACTGATGAGTGATGAGGAGGTAAAACAGTCCGGATCTTGGACGCCGGAAAAGAGGCGACTGTAGCGCCATCCGGTGGTCAATTTAAACTAGGTTACGTTGTATTTAAATGCAAGCAGCAAACATCCTCCTTAGTATCTGGAAAAACCAAACTGTTTTATTTACTGAAGAATCTTAGAGCGTTACATAAATTGTTTACAATTGATAGATATATTTTGGATCAGCGTAGGATGTTTGTTTTAGAATTCATTTCGGAGATAAAAATCGATTAACTTAATTTCTTAAATTAATGATTAAGTACAGGATGTGCTTGAAGCTTTGCATTGAAAGTGAAAGCGTTTGATTTCTAATTCTATGTGCTATTTTATTGAATTAAAGTGAAGCGATTTCTCGAATAACAATGTTAAATAATCAAAACTTTGATAGGAAGTTCATGAATTCATCAAAAAAATAAAAATTAATAAAAACCTTAAATATGCAGAATATTTACAAAAGAGTAAAAAAAAGACAAAGCAAGGAAGAAAAGAATTAAAATAAAGCAGCAGTTAACAAGAAGAAGAAAAATTAAAGCGACAAAAGATGAATAAGAGGCA